>NC_137694.1:187659533-187775251 GCF_964034855.1 Anser brachyrhynchus | reverse complement strand
TCCCCTTCTTTCTTTCTTTCTTTCTTTCTTTCTTTCTTTCTTTCTTCTCTTCTTTCTTTCTTTCTTTCTTTCTTTCTTTCTTTCTTTCTTTCTTTCTTTCTTTCTTTCTTTCTTTTCTTTCTTTCTTTCTTTCTTTCTTCTTTCTTTCTTTCTTTCTTTATTCTTTCTTTCTTTCTTTCTTTTCTTTCTTTTCCTTCCTTCCTTCCTTCCTTCCTTCCTTCCTCTTCCTTCCTTCCTTCCTTCCTTCCTTCCTTCCTTCCTTCCTTCCTTCCTTCCTTCTTCCATTTTCTTCCCTTTCCTTCTTTTCACTCTTTCTGTTTGTTTTGGCCTGAATTTTTTTCTTTGATTTCTGTTCTTTGAGGAGTCAGTGGTGTTTACTTTTGGCAGCAGTTTTGTTTACACAGAAAGAGAAGGAGGCTTACAAGCCACATTTTGGTGGAACTGGGTGTTTGTTCCCAATTTGCTTATGTTTGTAAGGAATGAAAAAATGATGCCGTCCTGGCAGAGGTCAGTGGCAGCCAGTGTTTGTCATCACCAATCCACCGTGACTAACATAAACACAGAGCAGCAATCTAGTCCTTCCAAGCATCCAAGTTCTTTTTCTAGTGAATCACACCTCTGAAAGTCTCCAAAGGTGGCCTGGTCCAACTAACTTAGGTAAGAGCATGGCTTAGCTCCTTCTGGATCTGCCCTGGTCCTTTTAAGTCTTAAATCTGTGTCTTAAAGGCTGACAAGTTTTTTATTCTTACACTGCTGCCTTCCACTGTGCTCTTTTTGCAACTCCCCGCCAGTGAATAAACTTCTCTTGGTACTGCAGCTTGCTTACAGATTTGCAAAAATGGGATTTATGTTTTGTTGAGTCTCCAAAGGTCTTTAAGAAGTGGCTGCTCATTTATATGCCAACTCCACTTAAAGCATGAGGGCAAATCCTCTGGGTACATGAGCAGAGCTCATTAAATTCAGTGGAACCATGGCTCCAAGTCACCAGAAGTCTGCTCTACACAGCTGCCCAAACCCAGGAATTCACAAATAAAAACAATTTGCTAAATCATAATTTGCTAAAAATAATCTTTATAAATGTGTTATCACATGTCTTGCAAATACTTTACATTTCCTATATGTACATTATTTGACTTTAACAGTATTGGGAGGGGAAAGTGTTACAGCATTATAACATAAAATTAAGCAAAGGAACCTGTCATTTCTCCACTGACACACACTATTTCATCTTTCATTATAAACACTGTCTAGCCAGTGATTATGCTGATCCTTTACTTCCTCTGGCTGTGCACTTCTGCCCTTCTTCTACAGGGCACCCAATTTACCATAAATTGGATATTAAGAGAATAAATTATTAATAAATTTGTAACCTGGAACACAATTAAAAAGAAGATTAAGCTTATAACTTGGTTGGTTGGAAAAAACTGTTTTAAATGGTGTATTTATATCTTGAAGCAGTGACTGAAAAAATTTAAAGGTGTAGAATATATGTTCCTGAGATTTTATACTAGTCTGCTTATTTATTTTAACTAGAGAAAGAATGGAAAGAGATCTGGAAATTGGGAAGGGTGGTTTCAAGTGCATTTTATTGGTTAAGAACAGAACTTAAAGCCCATTTCAGCCTGTCAGGGAGCTCCCATTAACTTCTGATTTTCTGCTTAGAATGATATATAAAAATGTTATTACAAATGTGGAGATATTTTCTATTCCTTATCTGGAGAGGAATTTAGCATGTACGGGTTCTGCTGTAGGCAACTCCAGTACAAAGCATGAGCAATAGTACAAAGGAGCCTAATTCTTGTCAACAATGGTGCTAGAAGCTAAAAAGAATCAAATAAACTAACTGGAAAGGCTAAGGTGTGGAGTCTAACGGCTCATGCAATGATAACACAATAATGACATGTTATCAAAATACAGTTAGGCATGGATATATCATGCTATTTTAGCATGTTAGCATTTAATGCATTTTTTTTTTAACCTATAACAACTGATGTGGCACTGTATTCCAATTAATGTATTTAAGTTTTACCAAAAAGCTTTTGTAATGAGCAAAAGAAATGAGAGTTACTCATGCATTTTCCAAACTCTGTTAATTCAAGAGGTGATTATGCTGTTAGTAAAGGAAATGGCTGGCAGACAACTAAGAAACCTTGTCTATCAATTTATAAGATAGTACAATGTTCTTATGTCATATTTTCAATCACAACAAGGAAATTTGATGTTTGTAACTTAATGATATTTTGTTCTCAATAAACTCCAGTGATATAGAGTATTAGTGATTTTGGCATTTGCCAGTGTTTTGGAAAGTCACAATGATAGTACTATGCATAATAATAGCAGGATTTGGGGTAAACGGTATAAAAGAAAATGGGGTAAAGAAATGCATTTCCTTGATTTCAAAGAAGTTGTGCCACTTCTGAAAGGCAGATTTTACCTGTTACAGTTGATTCAAACATTATATTTGGCCAGTTATTCCCATAAATCAATTCATATTATCAGGTGCCTCATAACTTATACTGTCATTGCATTATATGCTGAAAAACGCGTGGGCTTGATAAAATTAGCTGATATTACGATTGGTATTATGCCAATTGGATAAATTAAAGGTGACACATATGATAACATTTGGTAACTATTACTACACTAAAATTACTTATTTAGCCTTGTAAAGGATGATGTTCTGTTGTTTATAAGCATTTTTTTCAAAGTTTTACTTTTTCAGTCGAAATCTGATATACTTATTCTCAGATCAGATATAATATTTTTAAGGAAAACTTGTTAAATTGTTTTCTAGATTGAAATAACTGCATAAGAAGATGAGAAAGCCCCTTTTATTCAATGTTCATCTGAACAGATCCCACATTGCAATGAAAACTGCTGAAAAATTGAAATTTGTCAGAGACATAGTCATAGAATATGTCTATGCCTTTCACTGGTCTGCTGAAAAATCAGATTTAAGATTATAGTGCTTTAATAGCATACTTTATACACAGATAGTAAATTATATAAATGGATAAAAGCAAAAAAGTCTTCCATTTTTTTTATGGCACTCTACTTCTGTGAATATATTACATAAGTGAATATTGATTAGATGATGTCTCAGGATCCCATTAGCTCTGAACATGCAAACACAAAGAGGTGGATGGAATTTAATACCTATTTAAGAATTGCAAATAAGATCTGTGAAAGGGTGTGTATGAATGAAGTCTGTGCCCTAGAAAATGCTTCTTCTTCTCGTATGATTATAGAAATATCTACAAAAGTTCCTGCTGAGGTGATGAATATGTAGCATGTAGTGTGTTGCACTGAGTGTTCTGTGACTATGAAATAGTACACACGATGGTTTTTTTTTCTGTATCTTTAGATTTAGTAGAAAGCCAAAATAGCAAAAAAATCCCTCAGTTCACAACAAAACACTTAGAAATTAGAATTCTTTGAGAGAAATGTTGCTTCTCTGGGCTAAATCTTCCCACCTTCTGTGTCCTTCTGCAAGGCTTTGAGATGAAAAGGCTCACCCCAGTCTGGCTTTCACTGTAGAAAGACACCTGCATAGGCATGGACAAAGATGGGAGTGGTAGGGGTGCTGCAGGTGCTGCAATGCTTCATTTGGTACAGTCAGTCAAGTGCAGTGCAGTGCACACTGCAAAATGCATTATGAAATTGTTATTTATGCAGGAGAACCCCTGTGACATATGTTTGCAGTGAGGGTACAACATTTCCAGGGGCAAATTAATACCCAGAGCAATCTGTACAGCACTGTGATGACTTCTGAGTCACTGTGTTGACATTTGCAAATTACACAACAGGGAGACATGGCCTCAAATCAACACCATGATTAAACTGCTGGAACAATTCCTGATGCTGTTTATGGCATTCAGGAATTAGCTAACTCCCAGGTCAAAGACCTTTCCCAAGAGGCAGGTTGGATATGGCTATCCTGCCTTGGAGGCAGGCAGCCTAGTAGTATGGCCATTGCTAATGCATGCCAGTTTGCCTCCAAGTCAGAGAACAGTCCCTGCCATTGTAAAACCAGTGAAATTTTAAAATTTTGTGTTTCAAGGATCTTTGCTGACTTCTGAAGTTTCCTCCTTCTACGGACAGGCAGTTAGATAGCCCAGTACAAACACACTTACTCATAGTCATGCAGCCCATTAGTCACGTAGCCCATTAACTATGTCTGGTTTAGGATCCTGTTGGTCCTTCCTGATTTGCATAGATGTAAAATACTTAACTTCTTCTATGACATCCTGGATAAAATAAGTTCCCTTACCCACACCTTCACACAATAATTCCATGCTGAGTCAGTTCTTCACTGTGATCTCTCAACCCTCCCTGCAATTCATCCTTTCTAGGCTACACACCTCAGTTTTGTTGCAGAGCTTGCTTCCCTTGTTCCAAGCTGTTGGATCTTGAATATGATTTTCTTAAAAAAGCAGTTTTTAAGGGCCCTTCTTATAAATGACTTTCATGGCTTCCCTATGCTTGCTATTATTTTTTTCACCATGCAGAATAATCTGCTAATATTTTCTAATACTGTCTGAGAGGTTACTTTATAAACACTGTAATCTGATGATTATGATTTTTTACTGATTACTGCTTTCTGAGAGAGAGTTTCCAATCCATGTAAGAACTGTTCTTTCCTAGGATTTTACAGTACTCATGGAGTTCTAATTCCTGTGGAAGCAAGGTGCCTGTTTTGCCCTCCCCACCTCAATAATTTTTTAGCCTGTTTGTTATTTTCAAGCACATTTGTAGAGACATAAATATCTTAAAGATGACTATATTTCATAATACTTGTAGGAAAACACTATTACAGTTCATATATCAGCTTCAATAATTTCTGATTCCACTGGGTACTTTCTATAGTTAAAAATGGCAGCATGTTTGTCATTTTGAAATACCCTACGGCATGAAATAATAGCCTTGTGTTGATATATGCAAAGTAAACAGAAAATCTAAGTGTAATACTGTTGAACAGTCAATTAACCAAGAGAGAGACAATTCCCTAGAAAGTTAGGTTTTGTTAGCTCTCAGAGCTTCTTGTTTAATCAGTTTGTCATGTGATACTAAGGCAAATACCTTACAAACCTCTGCCACACATCCTTTATCAAACAAATTTGTAGTGTAAAAAAATGAGATTGGTTTGACCAGACTGATTTAACATCCTGAAATTCTATTCCCATCTTTTACCATAGTTTTTTTGTTATAGGGCCCAGGCTGACTCCATGCTTAAAAGACCTACCAGCCATTCCACTAAGCTCTTGTGAACACTGAGATAACATTAGCACTGTTTTTGTCTCCTTGAATTTCCTCAGTAATCTGAGATTTATTAAAAATTAAGATAAGCCATTTGTTCTCTAATGTCCACACCTCAGAGGCAGTCAGTTTAACATCCTTCTTCTGTACCAGGGGTAGACTGGGAAGCACTTCTTTGCCTTCTTACGAAATTAGATATTTATTGAGTTCTTCTGCCTTTTCTACATCATTATTTAAACATCTCCTTGATTATATGTCTTATTAATGAGACCAGTGTCAAAGTGCTTCCTGAATTATTCATGGTAGTTTGTGGTGATGAAACTGTGGAACATAGCAGAAGATGAATGGTTTTGTGGTTAAGACTTTCTCTTAGAATTAACAGATCTTGGTTTTAGGCCTACAGATTTCCATTGTAACATTATCAGCTTAAAACTGTGTGTCACAGACCTACCACTGAATGGAGGTGCTAGTGGAGAAGCTAATACCTTGCCTGTATTCCTAAGTCTATTCTCTCTACTTCCTTCATGGTACACTTAATTCATGAAGACTTTCTAACCTCAGTTCTCAACCTCCTACCTTCCTAAAGGCCATCATAATCCATGGTCCTACCATATCAAAAACAATGAAAGGTGGTCTCAGATATTCCCCAAGATTTCATGCATCTTTAGAAACCATCTGTGACCTTACAGTTTTCACCTTGCTTCTCTTCATTTCTCAGTTTATCAAATGTTATGTAGAACCATGATATTGAATTACCATCTATTATCTCCTTTCCCATGTAAGGGCCTGAATTCCTTCCACTGTCACCTATCTTCCCTCCACTGATATTCATCTTACACAGTCTTCTGTGATCATGTGCTGCAGAAATGTACTACCTCACAACATTTTATCTTCATATCTTTCTTGGCTGCCATGGCCATCTTAAATTGGAAGTACTCTTTTCTTTATTTTTCAGCTTTTTATGTTTCAGTTTGTGCATACATGTTCTTAACTCTTCCCTTCCCTTCCCTTCCCTTCCCTTCCCTTCCCTTCCCTTCCCTTCCCTTCCCTTCCCTTCCCTTCCCTTCCCTTCCCTTCCCTTCCCTTCCCTTCCCTTCCCTTCCCTTCCCTTCCCTTCCCTTCCCTTCCCTTCCCTTCCCTTCCCTTCCCTTCCCTTCCCTTCCCTTCCCTTCCCTTCCCTTCCCTTCCCTTCCCTTCCCTTCCCTTCCCTTCCCTTCCCTTCCCTTCCCTTCCATTCCCTTCCCTTCCCTTCCCTCCCCTTCCCCTTCCCCTTCCCCTTCCCCTTCCCCTTCCCCTTCCCCTTCCCCTTCCCCTTCCCCTTCCCCTTCCCCTTCCCCTTCCCCTTCCCCTTCCCCTTCCCCTTCCCCTTCCCCTTCCCCTTCCCCTTCCCCTTCCCCTTCCCCTTCCCAAGAATGTGATAGCTAAACAAGGTGGAAACTGTCAATAGCTTAACCACAACAGTTGCTGTTTTATTCCTCTGCCTGATAATTTCAATTTTAATCTTTTTACCTGATGATATTTGTATCTTTCTTGCACTGAGAATAATCTTGATGGTCATCAAACTTTCTCCGACTCACTTAATGAAAGAAATAAGAAGGTTCACTGATAATTCAGTAGGTCAGATTTAATCATAATTGGAGCTAGCAAGGATATTTTTGCAAGCAAGATTGGGCCCATCATTAGCAGTGCTTTATAACCATTGAACATTGTTTCTGGATGAGTATTTCCAGATGATAGCAAAATGGGCTGTCTTTATGTTCAGGTTTATAAAGACTGCCACCCTTCCTATTTCTAGGCATAATTGCAACTAGATATATCCACAATCAGCTACCTCAGTCAGGTGTTATTACTAAGGATGACAAGCCTTTTTTTTTTGTTTGTTTGTTTTTGTGTCTTTAGAATGTTCCTGGAGTTGAGTACAAACAGTACACCACCGTTATTTCTGAATTCATATTTTGTGCATTATATATTCTATTCATTGGCTTCTACCAGTTCTCTGATTTCAGAAAGGCTTCTGTCTCTGGGAAAACTCTTTTCACCATATGAACTACAAATAAGGTAAAGCCAATCCCTGCTACAGCAGGTTAAAGATAGCCTACCAGCATGCAAAGAATTCACCTGGAAAAGTACACAGGAGTTAGAGTTCAACATCATATATAGATCAAGCAAATGGAGTATAAATACCGTAGCGTAATCTCACAAAGATTCCCAGTTTGTGTTTTTGCACCAGGGAGTACAAGTAAAGCCCTACTCAGCACCCAGAGCACACAACCTTTTTCTCCCCAAGCTCCACTTTTTAAATGAGTAGTTTAATACAAACAAGAAAATGATCTCAAGGAGGAATCCCTGGTTCTGACTAGAGCTAATGTAGATCAACTGGAAACAAATGAGACTCTAATGACTTACCAGGAATGCTGACATTGTAGATGACTGAAAAAATTGAAGACTCAGCTAGGGACAGAGCTAGGAATGATGCTAGGACCCAGGCAGAGGAAAGCATGGACTTTGTCACATCACAATCCATTAAGCCCATCCATCCTATTTATTATTACCTGTAAGAACTTCTAGTATAAATATAGATATATGTGGGAGGAATTTCCTGGGTTATGGCCAAAAGATTTACTTATACGGGAAACAGTTTACTTCTGGAGTATGCTCAGTTTCATTTAAGTGCAGAGTGACTAAAAGTCATTAAAGTGACTTTTCATAATTCATTTTTGTGTCTCCTCCTTCCAGCTGCATCCCCTCTGATCTCATATGCTCAAAATGGTGGGCAAACGGGAAAAAAAATAAGCGCACATCTCTTTCTGTTCCATTTACAGGGCTTTGCAATTTTTACCATGATTATAGAGTTACTTTCATAGCCTGAGTAAGGTTTCTATATAATTGATTTCAATGAGTGGTTGCATTAGTCATTGCTGGGTTTTATGTCTTTGCTGTAAGAACACTGACCAGGTTTTAAGAGCATATTGGCCAGTAAAATGTGCAAAGGCAATACATGCCAAAGTATTCAGGCAGTATCTGTAGCTTATCCTCCTCATTTTGGCTGCTCCATGGGAGGGGGTCCAGAGGACTGGTATTTCTTGTTCAGCTAATATTATGCCTCAGTAGCTTAAAATTCTCTGACTTAAATAGTGAAGAACTGAGAGAGAAAATGAGGTCCAGCTTCATGCTAGCAGAAAAAAGCAAGAGAGACTGGAGAAGGGTAGGGTATGGAAGGGACATTCTACAACTATCAATCACCCCCTTATTAGTTTAGGATTAGTCTCTCTCTCTCTCTTTTCCTAATTACAGGAGGCAAAGCTTGAAATATTGCCTTTATCAACAACTCTAGTCATGCCACTATGCTCAGTGCAAATTTCACGGATTGACCTGGATATTTTAAAGCAAAAAGTCCAAAAAAAATGCCTCACACTAATCTCAGACAGATGTTAAATGAAATTGATTATGACAGTCCCCTCTGTCTAAAAACCGAGATAAAAGGCAACAGACTTGAAATTCAGAAAACATATTTTAATCCCCAAATTCTAACAGCAGCCCTCCCTACCCATCCTGAGATAATAATAGCTCTTCTCTTGTGGATTCTTGTCATTCATGCAGTACAGGCACCTTTATGAAGTGTTTACAGCATAACCTCCCAACATGATGTTATATAACAGAATATAGGGAACAATTTTTGCTTGTTTTTAAATGATTATATTAGGACTCCCATTCCATTTAATCAAGGACATATCACATGCTCTCTGATCAGTTATACCCATTATCACACTTTCAAGGTATTGGAGGAAGATGTGATCTCCTGTGTGCTAGTTCTGAACCTGGTTCAGTACTGAGGGCTATAGTTCTCTGGGTGTGTGGATGAGCCAACCCAAAATGCATGAGTCCCCTGCATTATTTCTGTATAAAAATGCTCCAATTTACCCCTGCAGATGTTGTACGGAGTGATACAATCTGATGATATTTTTCACAGTGGTATCAAAATAGTCTTTTAGTCTGCTATGTAAATGCATACTCCATTTAACTCACTAAATGTGTTCTCCACTGTATTACTGAAACTGCTTTGTATTTAACCTATACTTCCTTTTTCCATAAAGCCACAGTCAGTCCTTCAGAATAATTGTTGGCACTAACACCTCATTGATAACAACACTGTTAAGAGGAAAATGAATTCCTATTTGTCCCAGCCAGTAAATGCCGGACTTCCTCAGTACTCTGCCATTACACGTCTTGCCTCTGCTTCCCACACATGTCATAATAAACTTGCCATTAAGACAACAAGCCTTGCAGATTCAAGGAATATCTTTTACTTCTGACACTTTTGGTACCTCCTTCTTCAGGGCAAACTCTGGCCATACCCATGACAACAAAAAGTTTAAGGTATATTCCTTATCCCATCCAGCCATCCACTTGCTGTAAACCATTATAAGATTCCACTGCAGACTTCTAGCTGTTGACTGGACAGTATCAAACTGGTTATGTACTGACCTGGGCTAGCCTGGTTTATCCAATTCCAGAGGTACACATCCATCTTCTTGTGCAATGGCTTAACCACCTTCATTTGGAACAAGGACAAGGTTCCTCTAGCACTTTCCTTCACCTGGGGGGCTCTACTTCCACTGCTGATAGTTGAAATAACATGATCCCATTCTCTAGCTTTGCTCTCATGTCTGATATGTACCACTGGATGCAGTGGAATTGCACGGCTGTTGCATTATTCTTGAAACATGTCCAGTCTTCTGTGAGTGTGCCATATGGTGGTTCTTCCAGCTTAGCAAACCCATGAGGTGTATTTCAGAGGATCCGTTCCTCTTTTTATCTTGAAAACAGGACATTCCATCTAAGATGTGAATTTCCACTTCTGATAGGAAATGAACTCTAATCACCTTTGCACTAGAGCTGTGAGGTAGGGGAGGTACCCCACAAAAACCACAAGTCGGTTCTTAAGGATCTTACTTTCTGTCTGTGGGAAATCTGCAGCATGCACCCACAAGTCAGTACCAAGCAAATATACCAGAGAATCAGTACAGAAATAGGTATTGGAGATGCAGAGAATCTGCAGCAAGGCTTTGTACACAACTGAGGACAGAGCCTGAGCTCATCTGAACGGGATGTGAGTGCTCACACTGCAGATGAAGCCTTTGATATGTTCCCTAAATCTGCCCCTGCCTTAAGCCTGTAGAAATGGTTGGAAAAATTCTCTGAAATGTCTTCACACCTTGATCTCTCTGATATATCTAAACAAATTCCAAGTTGATATCAGTGGTTGTTTTTAGCATATTGCTATTTTTCCACTACTCGGTTAAATGAGCAAAGGATGCTTGCAATGCTGACAGAAAGCTGAACGCATAAGAAACCAAGCTGCTAGAAGCTTGATCTATTTATCAGAAATCTACCTTCAATATGATGGCTAGCAACTGTGAAATCAAAAAGCAAAGTCATTTGCATGTGCAAATCAGATCTGATCTTTAAAGTTCCTAATGCATTGCTAAAATGATAGGGAAAATATTTAATCGTGAAAGACTTTTCCTTAGCAGAGATTCCTCTCTCCTTGTCATTGCTGTTGATGATAGGATGGAGTCCTCAGACACCACGAGGTACTCCAGTGCTATCTTAACATTTCTCCTGCTTTTTGTGTGCCTGCTCTGTGTGCCTCAGAGGATGGGATTCTTAAAGTTCTAGGCATAAAAAAAATGCAGCTTCTGACAAACTGATTTTAGAGGTCTGGTATGATGGTATGCTAGCTAAATTATATGTCAAAAACAGCAACAAAAAACCAAGGTTGGATTTTTAAAATATAGCAGTGTGATACCATTCATACAGACAGATGTTCATATCTGGAGCAATTCTATGAATTAAAAAGCTAAAGCCAGCTTAACATCCTAGGAGGAGCACCTTCTCATATGCAATGTGAAGAAAAGAGTTTTGCTGTTAAGACCATATTCATTCATTGTCTTCATTATCCCATAGGCAATGCTTTCTACTTTGCAAAAGATTACCTCTGCAAACAAAGAGCACTGAAATCTGATTCCAAAACATAAGTTAGCTGCCAATTTTAAAGCACTCCCAGCAATAACACAACATGCTATAATGACCTTTCCTGGAATTTATTTTTAAAAATGATCTTTGCTTTCCCCAGTTTTATTCCTTGGGAAAAAAAAAGAAAAAGAAAAAAAAAAAGAAAAAATCTCAGAAGTAACCACAGTATCAGTGAGAGTGGTGAAAAGCCCTGATTAATTATAAATATTGTCAGGAACAAACTGTATTGAACAACAATTACAACTAAAGTTTTTAGGGATCTTGGCTCATTCTTGAAATTGTGTCCCAAAGGACTGCAACAGAGAGCCTGTCTGACTGCAGAGTGTATGAACACGCAGTTGTGGGAATGGAATTCAAGCTCAGCATAGACCCTGAAATCAATGCAGTTGCACCAGAGTAACTGAGAGCAGAATGTACTATATCTCTCAGATTGAAAGTCCTGTCATGAGTCAGGACAAGAAGAAATATATAGCACACACAAAATGTAACACAACTAACAGGAACTAGCCATTTTCTACTATGAATAACTTGTAATCTTTTGTGTTCTGTGAAGAATAAAGCTTAATTTAAAAAAATTGTGACTGCTGTACGAGGCATCGTTAAAACTATACAAGTATTTGTTAAATGCTGTTTCTCATTTATTGTAATTGGTTTAGTTTTATTACAGCACTAGCTAGAGGGTGAGGCTGAACAAAAGTTGGAATTTCCATCCACTTTGGGACAAGAAGTCAAAATATCAACATGCAGCATGGAACAGAATGTTCTGAAAAACACGGGTTCAGAAACAATTGAACATTTCTTCTTTTCCCAGCTGAGCACAAAAGCTGCATATTTCCACAGTGTTGCAGTGCCTGGTGGGATTTGGTGTTTGAATCGCCTATTGTGTCCTCCTGCCCTCGGTGGGTAAGGCCTCAGGCCCAGGCTTCATCTCCAGCACCACATCACAGCCGTAGGGATGGCTGTGGGAGGGGCGAGGGCACTGTGGCTGTGCAGACAGAGTCTAATCAGGGACTTAGCCACAGGAGATAGAGGAGGCTAAAATGACAAGCCCAATTATGCAATAGAGTTGTTATTGAACGGAGGAACTGAGTTAAAATGTCTTGGCTGAAAGAAAAGCCATACAGCCAATTTTTTTTTTTTCCATAGAAAATGTGATTATTTTTCCGTTTAAGAAAGTAACTCCTACTCAAAACAGCTAGGAGGCAGCTTGACTTTCTCCAGTAGTGCCCTGATGGCGTTACAGGCTGTATAACCCTAACTAGACAAGACACTGTATGTATGGAGAAATCAGGGGTTCCTGCCTCCCTACCACAGATACTGCCTTGATGCACCATTGGCAGGTGTTTTGTTCCCTCTCACGATGCTCTGTCTACACAAATAAACTGAACAGGCTCAAGATAGACACACCCAGCACGGTTTCGGCCTGCACCATGTAACACCATGTCTGGGCACAGTTAGGGAGGCAGCACTGGTCCCAGTAAACGGTATGGATAAGTTTACCGTTTTGGGGGGGAGAAAATCTATCTATGGTGTTCACACACATGGAGACCTTGCTCACCTTCTGCCTTCAGGGTCCTGTCCACAACCCATTTTATTTGCTTGTGTAGACATCGCCAGATGGTGACACAAATGTGTGTGGCCATGCGGTGGCCACAACGGCCTGCGTATCTAGGCTAAGACAAACCTTTTTTTTGCTGCATTGTTTTTTGTCCAAATTTGTCTGCCAGTCCTGTTCAACATGCAATTGCACCACTGCTCATACAGGGGCATGAGAAGGGAAGGAGTGGGAACTAAGGATTGCTATAGGGTAGAGAAGGAGTAAGACTGCTGTTTTTATTGGCTTAAAATATTTGTGAAATTCAGATCCACAGTAGTCATACCTGATTTTAGGTACGTACCCAAAGGAGTCTTTTTGAACTGTAGTTGCCAGAGCCCAGCTCTGCTTTCCATGATGAGGAGCAGGAGTCTCATGTGAGCACAGAGCACAGTGAAGTTCAGGGCTACCAAATTGTCAACTGGGACTTTCACTCAGTGCCCAGGGGCAAGATGGACAAACCATTTTGTATGTAACCTGTGCAAGAGCACACAGAAAGCCTGGGGAAGAGCAGTAAGGCAGTCCAAAATGCCTGGATAACTGGCACAAATGATTTTACCATAAGAACATATTTTTCCTTTGATAGATGTTTGACTTATTAATGCAGTCATTTCTCTGAACATTTTATAATTTAACCAGGTACCTGGAAATGAATATGAAATACACAAGTTACAGAACTGAGAGTGTATGTACTTATGAACTGAAAAGAGAAAGTCTAGCTGAAAAATGTTTCTCTAAACCTTCTTCCTTTAGTGAAAATTAAGGGGTTGTTTAGAACCGCCTGCCTTCTGCTTTTGTTATCAAAAGGTACATCAGATGTTGAAGTGCAATTAAAATCCAGCAGGCCTTCTTTTACAGCTAATAAAAATTTGCATAAATTGAGCTTATTAGAGCAATATTGATTTTCAACAGGATTGGCCCCTCAGTTTTAACCTTTTTTTTTTTTTTTTTTTTTTAAGTGTTTCTCTCCTATGGCAGAAATAAGTCAGTATGAAAGAAGAAAGAAGTATGCCTTCAATGCCTTAAGCAAAGGTTAGGCAAAACAGAAGCTTTAAAGCAGAGTACCACCAATAGCTGTAGGAATACAGGTTTCCATTTTACTTGGGTGTTATTTTGGTTCGTACTTGTAATAATGTAAAAAGGATGGAAATACCAACATAATTTAGTCGTGAACCATTTGTTAAAGAGGCATTTTTATCTGTGTAGAAATACATGACTGAGATAGACCAATTGAAAAGATTATGGAAAGCTTATTTCCCACTAAATGAAAGGATGACTTTTCCTTCAGTTATCATTATTACAGGTTGGTACCATCCATGTAAAATATAAATAAGGCACTAAGTAAATTGACCTGCACTTTAACATATGTATCCTCCTTGGAGTCATGTAAATGAAGTAAAATGAATACAAGCATGTACTTGAGGGACTAGGAGAGTGTGTATAGTACTTGTTACTGTATAGCACTTCATTTGTTCTGGTCCATTTATAGTAAATATCTATGGAGATGCCATCATAATATCCATATTTTTGTCATCAAGCACTTGCTAAATGATGTTTTTGTGATACTTTATCTGTAGCAAAGAATAATATTTGATATTATTAAAAGACATCTGCTCTTGACTGCATTTTCCCTCCTTTCTAAAGCATGATCGTTGTGCAAAATAGCTTTTATATAGTGTATATTGATGAACTGTTAGTGAGGGTTTGGGATGGCATTCACTAATTTAAAGCAATGTTTTATTAATTGCTGGCTGCTTCTACAGATCAAAAGTGTGTCCCGTTTAAAAATCGAACAGATGAGTCTGCCTTTCTCCAAAGAGAAGTATCCAAAGAGAATAACCATGGGGAATGTACAATGCCTTTTCCCCTTTTCCTCCTCCCACGGCAATTTTCTTTGGCTAACAATGTCTGGATATTTGGCTGCCCTCACACCCTGGCAAGCAGTGGGCATCCCTCTGCCCCAAAACCCAGCAAGTGGTTGAAGAAAGGCATGGCAAATAAAGGACAGTGAGGGGGTTCCTTGGAGGCCTAAGAACAGCTGCCGCAGACTCTTAATACCTATAAAGAAGCAATTGCTGAAAATGCTGAGTCTGATTTGCAGTGTGTGAGAAAATCTGTGAGATTTCTTGGGCAACTAAGGTTTGTTTCTCCCTGTGATGGTTGCTGCTGGTCGAGGCTTGCATGTGATCTGCTTCTCCACTAGATCCAGAGGAGTGGGGGGTGAGGTGCTGTGCGGATTTGAAAAGGAAGGAAACAGTTATTTTGCAAACAAGGAATTTTAAATATATAGTACCTGCATAATCATTTGATCATTCAGAGAAAACAATAAACCTTTTACTGGAGCCAGTGTCCTAAAACTATTCAGAGACAGTAAACAAAGAAAAGGGAGTGAGAGAAAGGGAAAAGGGGGGAAAAGGAGGAAAGAAAAAAAAAAAAAAAAAAGCAAGTCTTTACCTGCTACTACCATCTAGTGGTAATATAAAGAAATAAAAGACACTTACAGTTCTGTGGGAGGGACAAGCATGATGAATAGAGCTAAGGAATCAGAGGACTACAGTCAGGTAGGAACTTGCTCTCCCCAGCTGCAAACCCACATTATCCTTCCCTCTGTAACCCACACCCTGCTCCTGACACTAGGCCCCAAACCAGAAATGCTCAGTCAGGGAAACATATTCCTGTTGACCTCATAATTCCCATCTTCGCTTGGCATAAGAATATGATTTAAGACCTTCCAGTCATGGCCATCTTTTCATTCACAAATACATAACAGCTAACAAAACAAGATCACAGAGTCACAGCAGCACAGGCTGGCTGAGGCTGGCAGGGCCCCCCGGAGGCCCCTGGTGCCACCCCTGCCCAAGCAGGGACACCCAGAGCAGGCTGCCCAGGACCATGTCCAGGCGGCTTTTGGAGATCCCCAACATGGAAGACTCCATTACCTCTTTTGGTCTTTCTCTGTTAAAAACAATAAAATTCTAGGTCGTTTACGTAACTGAATATTGTTCCTTTCATGGGACTTGCACTCGGAGATAGGGAATTCAGTGTGATGGCTTCAGCCCCTAGCTTGTCCCTGGCTGTCCTGTCCCAGAAGACTGAGGGAAGCCCTGCCACCCAGCCCATGGGATGACTGCCCATTCTTGCCAGATAACCCTCTGGCCTTGCTGCCAGGGGGAGAAGAGCCTGGGTGCCTTGCCGGGACTCCTGGAGAGTGGCCAAGGGATCCCTTGTGGGAGAGCACTGGGACTCCAGTCCCAGGGAATGCAGCACCTGCACCCTGCCAAGCCTATTGCTGGTCTACCAGGCAAACTTCCACCTCCCAGGAAAACGAGTTAAATCTGAATGAAATGCAAAGCTAAGAAATCAGGCACTATATTTAGGACAAGTACAGGGATGGGAAATAATAATGGACTTTACAGCTATTTTGCACACTGTTTTGGCTTCCAGCTGTGTTCCCTTCAGCTCACAGATGAGCTGCTTCTCAAGGTGATTCACATCACTTACAGACTGGCTGTCCAACTCTTCTAGTCTGCCTCTGTTCCCATCAGAGACTGCTTTCCCTCTATCAGTAATAACCCTAATGCTTTTTAGCTGGTGGCAATCTTGATAGAAAATTGAATGGTAAACTTGTGTGTGTGCCTCTACCTGTATAATGCAAAGGGCTTTAGGAGGGTAGTATACGAAACAAGAAGAGTATATGTTATTCATTATTTAGATAATACTAACAGGACAACAAAAAATAGTTGTTATACAATGGAAGACAGTGGAAAATCTCATTAATTTGTGAAGGATATTGTAATTTTCTCCTATGCACCATTTTTCACGCGTTGCCTGAGTTGCGACAAGCTCTGCGTGAGCACAGGGGTAGCTCTGCTGAGAGCTGTTGCGCAGGTGCATCACCTCAGGAGAACTCTTTAATGCATTTAAACATTCATAAAAAGTATACATATATGCTCCATATATATATATATATATATCAAATTTGTTATCTGTTGTAACTTGTTACGTGTTCTGACAACTTTCCTCAGAAATGCAGCATTTTGGGTTGAGTGCAAGAAGAGGCAAGTGGGAAAAAGTTGCAAGGGTCTTTATGAAACAGTATTTACTTTTTGTTCTCCAACATAAAACTAAATAAATATCTTGTTAATATGTTCCTGCTAATGAATAACCTACACTGTTTGTGTTTTCTACGGTAATATATGTCATCTGCTCTAGTGGAGATGGACCTCACTGTCCCTTAGGGACACAAGGTGCACCCCCCTCATAACAAAATACTGATTTGAAGTCAGCTGCTGCTCTCCCATATTTCAGTAGGGCTCTTGATGCATATGTATGAATGTTTGCAGCTTCCTGCAAGGTTCAGTAATTATTTCATCAAGGCATCAACTTTTGTGTCATGTGTAATTGGAATCACGCACACCACACCTCCAGCCATCGGCGTGCCGGGTGTCCTTGAAGCGCCTCTTCCTTCTGGCTGAACCTGGATGGCTTTCACATGAAGTTGACTGCAGTAAATATAAATGCAGTAAATATACCTATGCAATGCAAATGTGAGGCAGAGGAGGTTTAGGCTGGACATCAGGAAGAGGTTCTTCACTGAGAGGGTGGTTGCACAATGGAACAGGCTCCCCAGTGAAGTAGTCACTGCACCAAGCCTGTCTGAATTTAAGAAGCAATTGGACTGTGCACTTAGTCATATGGTCTAAAATTTTGGGTAGACCTGTGCGGTGCCAGGAGTTGGACTTGATGATCCTTATGGGTTCCTTCCAACTCGGGATATTCTATGATTCTATGATTCTATGGTTCTTTTGTTCCAGACATCTCTGAGCATAATCAGAAGTTTATGTACCTAAGTTCAGAGCATGTTGGTACTATCCAAGCAAGATGGATTTTAACCTTAAAGTTCGTGCCTAAAACAAGTTAGAGGAATCGAGTGCCCGACAGAGTATACCCCTTACCTGTGCAAATAATGAACAAAAACAGAACCAAAAATCAACCATGAAAGGCACGCTTTATTTCAAACATTGTTTTAAACTTAAAGTTGATGCCTAAATAGGCTGATCAACTACTAGAAGTACTTCATTGACTGTAGTGGAAGCTGTGACCAACTCCAGTGCAAAATAGGAGACCTAAAGAGTGAAACACTAGGCAGCTAGTGTGAGTTTTCACTCCTGGCAGGGTACTGAAGAATTGAGAGAAAAGGACAAGGGAGAAGTTTCCTATTGACCGTTCTCTGAAAAAACAGAAAACAAAACAAAACAAAACAAAACAAAACAAAAACAAAAAAAAAAACAGCAGCTGCCCAACAACTGGTTCTAGAAGAAAAGCTTGAGGTACAAAATGCTGCCCTGAAAACAGCGCCATAGGCAGGTTGGATCTCCTTTTGCACCCAAACGATGTGAGTTCACTGACAAGCTCATCAATGTTTTATCACCGTCATTGAAATAGGTTCTGACCCACCTAGTAGTAGAATGAAACTCCACCAAGTTCAGGGGACAGCTCAGTCCCATGTTCCAGGTGACACTCAGGCATTAGTTTTTGTGCAAAAAGCTGTAGCAGTGATAATGATAAATAATTCATGATCCATCACCTTTCCATCTCCCCAGTCTCTCCTACAGTCATTTATTAGAATGATGCTGTCTCACATTTATTCAAGTGTCTATTGCTGAGAGACTCGAGAAAACAGAAAAATAATTATTCTTCATCAGGATGCAGTTGCATTTATAGAAACATTTGTTATATTTATAGAAGTGTTATCTACTTAAAGAGTTATTCATGTAACTTTATATTCTAAGAGATTCTGTAGTATTTATAGTTGGATGAAATAAGGATCTTTAAATAAAAATGCCATGCATATTTGTGTCATAATTACTTAGTTCTAATAGAATTTGCTTTTGCCATTACATCTATTTAATTAATCTGTTTATTCATTTATTAATTTCAAGCCTTGACTTGGATATTCTTTCACTGGCCAGTTGAATACATTTTGTGTCATCTTTTATGCTGTTAATTGTACATCACTCTCCTCATGAAACATCTAGAAACGTGTTCCTCCTTCACAAGACAGCCACAAAGGCCTTGTTTCTGACCAAAATGTTTAGACTCAATTTTCCACCTCCCACATACAATTTAAAAAAAGTAATGAATAATATTGAGATCCCCTAATTATTCTGATTAGGCAGTTAACATCCTGATGACTCAGTTAAAAGTGGCTTTTGTTTGCAAAAATATTAAGCCCGCACATCAGGATTTAGTTCTGTGAAGATGACATTTTTTTTTTCCTCTCTCTTTCCCCCTACTGAATAAATTAGACTTTTTTTTTTTCTTTTCTATTCTCTGGTTTCGTGAGACATACGGCTAGTGAGATTATGTTATCTCACTGACCTCAGCTTCCTCTTCTCTCTACTTGTCTGGTTTTAACCAATTTAGACAGAGGCCTCAAAGGTTACTAAGTCTTATAAAATTTTGTGATAATCAGGGACCAACTAGAGGAGACCAACTCTGTTGGTGCTCCTTCTGTATGAAAGGAACAGAGGATTTGATCTTAACTGTGGTTAACTGCAGCCGCCTGGACAGTCAGTGTATCTGTAATTCTGTTCTTCTTGCCTGTGCTGTCTCTTGCTCAGCCAGATCCCCAAGAGACAGTAGAGAGATACATGGGCAGATGGGGGTACTTTCGGGTGGGACATGTATGACAAATCCGTATGAAACACAGTTTTGTTAGCTCTACTGTTCATTTATTAACTTGTTTCCTTCTTATCCTCAACTCTTGCTGTTATGTTGTTCAATTTCCCTGCTCTAGCATAGGTCACAGAGAGGTAACTACACACCCAGTTGATAATCTCTGTAAGGACATTCTTTTGTTGTTTTCAAGAACTGTGTTCATCCTTTCAAATGCTCTCTATCTATCCTAGATTCTTTTTATAATTTCTTTCTCATGATCATCATTTTCAAAAGTGAAAAGCTATCTAAGGTAAATGTATGCTTCAGCTTTTTTATGACTTCCCATTTACCAAGAATATTTTTTCTTGTGTGTAAATGCTTTATGTCACCTTTAGTTTTTTTCGTGTTTATTTTAACTCCCCATTTCTTTCTTGCTGCATAAAGATAATTTATTATCCTCTTCTCTGTGGCTGCAAGATACTCAAGAAGTGCAATGTCATGTGCAAACTGCATAGGTACTTCTCATTTATTCTTTCTAATCTTACTGCAGTACAGCTTTCTGAAAACTTTCACCAAATGTATAGAAAAAAAGGATGGATAGAATTGTGCTAGTAAATCTTTAATTTTTTATTATTTTTAAAATAATAAATTTTAAAAATCTTTTCCTGATGCTCTCTGGCAATTGTTACTCTGGGGAGATAAGCTCTACTTTAGCCCAAATTAATGAACTTTATACAAAAGTTACTGTATGGAATTTCACACTCTATGCAATGCAGGTCAGATTAGATGACTCTTCTGACATTAAAATTTATAGAACTATAAATTTCTGTTTCTCACTTGTTCTTGTAATGCTTCCTAAAATTTTCAACAAGTAAAAGCCTTCTCATCTATCAAATACCCAAAGCTGAGGTAAATTATTCTGCGTGACCTTCAATACTTTTCTGTCACTTTGGGTCCAGCCTTACAGATGTTGTGTCTCTAAAGCTCTCAGTAGGTTAGGAGTTATGGGTGCCTAGGGATGCCTAAAATTTGATATACTACATTAGTGTGAAAAACTGGGGGGCTTGTCCTAAGCATAGGTTGCTTGCCATGTAAAATCCTTTGTAACTAGTTAGGTTTCAAAAGTAAGCTAATTATAACTCACCTTTTTTTAAAAATATTATTATTATATATTTCTTATGGATACATTATGCTGATAGAAACGGTAGCTTTATACTTATGCACTTAGGAATTCATTACCTTTGTTTGTAACTGCCAGTCTCCGTAGCCCTAGCTGCAAGACATCCCCTGCCATCCAGGGTTTCTGACCACGGACCTGGATCCAAGACTCAGCTCAGATGTACTACAGCTGCATAACCTCAGCCCAAACTGCTCAGAAAAAGCTGTGAGAAAGTCTGTATAGAAAAAAAAAAAAGGTAAAATTACAGGCAGAATTAGAATTGTTCAGCCAAGAACAGAAGTAGCTGGATTCAAGAAGGAAAATACCAATGTGAAAAGTTGTAAAACATTACAGGAAAAATACCAGGGAGGTTGGTCAGGCTAGTTGTGAACCATCGGGTCAGAGAGAGGAGAAGATGATGATAACCCAGTGACAATGAGGACCTGCTTCAGGTTAGTGTAGATGCCAGTCCTCCCTTCCTCACTCATGCTTACCTGGCCAACAAAAGCTCTCGGGGTACCTCATCAAGGGTGTTGAGCACCCTTATGCTTAGCCTGGCAGCTGATTCAGTACTACCTATCTGCTTCTCAGTGTTAACCATTGAATAGCTGATTTTTACTTCCAAAATGTTTGCATCCTGTTTTTGCAGAGTCCCTTGTGCCAAGGTAAGGATGTTGTAACAAACAAACCTAGGAAAGGGATCAGTAATACTTTCATTAAATATCAAATTCAGAAATCTCAATTAGTTTGAAAAACTTATATATTTTTAAATGTTGGTTAGCATTTTTTAAGTCTTCATTCTATTTTTCCCTATTGTTATGATCTTAATGAATGCTTTTGTCCCTATTTTTTACTGCTTCTATTGAGTATGTTTTATTACTCACTGTTTTGGGGATATTTTAAATTATTTGCCTTTTTTTTTTTTAACTCTAGGAATTCATGCAATGTCTTGTAGTGCAAGCTTTAGTTAAGAAGCAGGTTTGACATATAGATTTGCAACACACTCAGGCAGCATAAGCTGAATTCTTCATAAAAATCTTTTTGTTATCACTGGAAAAGGTGCTTGGGCTACAGAGCTAGAGCCTGGCAAATGACAGATGTGTATTCTCACTGCTTGGCAAGCACAAGCCTGGATTAAAGTTGTCCTAATCAAGCAGCTGAAGCTTCCCCAGAAGGGAGAAAGGAGAGGAGATGCCAGTGCAAGTTAACTATCAGAAATCAGCTGTGTACCCTTTCCTGGCCCACACTTTGTAGGTGGCCTAAATACCCCTTTAGAGCTATTATATGTTAGCAAAAATAAAAGCTTCAAAACCACTTGGAAAGCCCCTGTGAGAGGCCTGAAGAAAGGAGTTTTGTGTTCATCCTGAATAGTACACAACACTCAGAGAGTCCAACCAGCCGTTGCAATCAGGTGTTATGCTTGGCAGGATAGACACCCACTCTCTTCAGAACTGCTTTATGAAAATGATTTTTCTAACGTATGGTCTATACAAAAATTTGGAGGGGCGGAAACACACCGAGAGAAACAAACATAAAGGCAGATGTTGATTTAGACCTGTGAGTCAGAAAAAACTTTTCTTCCAAATTTATTGAGGGAGGGGCTGGGAAAACACCTTCAGCATACATTTAGTGCTTAGGTTAAATCAGCATTGTCAACTTAAAATACTGATTGAAATGGGCTGTTGTAATCATTTATAAAGATAGACCTTCACAACTGTCAGCATAAAGACAAGGAAGGCAAAAGGCAGTAGTGTTTTTGTTTGTTTGTATGTTTGTTTTTTTCACGATATTGTGAGGAAAATGCCAGCCACAGAAATAAGATGTACTCATGTGGGCACTTGGGTTATTAGTTTTTGATTAAATTTCATTGTTGAATCAGAAGGTCTATTGCTTGCTAATGAAGGATCATTTTTAGCAAACATTTATTATTACATATTACATGCATTATTGCAGCATTTTTCTTAACACTGAGTACTAAGAAGTCATGAAAGGATTTAAAATCTCAAAACATCTCAGAAACATTGGATTCTCTATATTTGCTTTAATGTTAAAGTTTTAAAGATTTCTTCTTCTAATCCCAAGTGCTTAAATCTTGTCTCCCTCCAACTCTTAATTGCCTCAGCCAAAGAGTTTAGGAACTTTAGGAAAAACACCAATGAGAAAAATAAAAGTGGTGCAGCTGACAACCTTGATAGCTCCTTAAACTATGTACAATGAAAGATCTCATTGCACATTTGAAGTGCAAAATGTCCTGAAGGTGTTCTGGTTTAAATAAGTGAAACAACCAAATGGTTGAAGAAAGGAGAATATTCTCAGTATCTAGGCTCTATATTCCTGACACGCTCATCTGTGGAGGCTTATAAAATAAAACACAGAAATCAGTTGCTTTGCAGTTTGGAGGAAAGCGAGTTTGCAGCAGATTTCAGTTTAGCAAATATCTCTCGCTCTGATAAACACTGCTCTCCGGGCAAAATTGAGTCCCTTTCTGAATGCAGTAAGTAGGAATATATTGGCCATCCACTGCAGAGTAAGAATGTGATTCTTATGTTATTGAAGTTGAAGGGAAGGTGGTTGCAAGATTTTTGTTAAATCAACCTATATCTGTGGGTGGTCTAGATAAGATTGCAGCTTACATTAGACACCTCTTTTATCAGTGTATTCATTTACTCTTCTGATGTCTGAGACTAGGCAAAAACCTCTGTAAGAATATACAAGTCCATTTTGTAAGCCAAAGAAAGAGATAAAGAGATGGGTGGAGGGGAAGATGAAAACATTAGTTACTTTTTTTTGAAGCAGATGAAATAAATAGAACTTGTCCTACCTCAGTAGTTAAATGTGCTAACCTAACCTAACTACAACCTTCCTTCACTGGAAAACAAAAGGGACATAAGCAAGTTATGAGGTTTGTTTTCTTCGAACAAGTCAAATGAAAATACTGTCCTTTATTGGAGGCTGACATGGTATTTGCCTGATGAACTAAAAGATTTCATTTCATTTCATCCCTTAGGGAACCCCTGTACCAACAATATCCCCCCTCTTTTTTTTTTTTTTTTTCCACTTGGTATTCCAGACTTTTATGAATTGGCTGAAACAGAACAGATAAATCACTGTTGGAAAATAAAAAGAGAAGGTGTAGATATATAATTAGATATGTGGACATATAGAAACTAATTTGCAGAAGAAATGAAACTCTGTTACTTTACACTCTGCTCATTTTAACACAGATTTTCGTACTTATCTTTCTGCAGAACTACAGTATATTTTGACAGGTATAAAAAAGCCTTTAGAAAAAGCTTCTAAATCTTTTCTCAGATTTTTATTTTTTCCATATATGATGTAGCTGCTCAGTGTTATACATCTGGACTCACTATCATCTCCAACACCTGATAATTCCCTTCCCATGCCTACTAAGGTGAGACCTTTTCGTGCACTATACTGAAACAGTAAGTGGCTCTGTGCTGCATTCCTATTCATTGCCTTTTTCTGTCTGCATTTGAAGCAGGATTAAAAAGCACAAAGAGCACTATACAAAAAAAAAAAAAAAAAAAGAAAAAAAAAGTGAATTACCGTCTCCTACAAAGATTCTCTTTGGAATGTTTCTCTGGGAATAAGATCTGGTACCTTTTTTGTACTACTGACTTCATCATGATTTCTTCTCTCTCTTTCTGTTCTACTATTTTGTTTCTGTTTCCTCATGTATTTCCATTAAAGAATTAAAGAAATTTGGGCCCATTCCAGTATAACAGTGAGCCACTCTGTGTAGCCAGAGAAACAACCAAAGAAATATCTCCCAGAGGATCTTTCCAATACAGATTAATTATTGTTGATGCCAGGAGTCCTGATACAGTCATGCTCTGAAGGGGCACCTGAAGAGGTAGCACAAGCCAAAGTTACAAATCTCTGTAGCTTTTGGATGATCCCTGAGCCAGAGAAACACAAGAGTAATTCGTAGGTGCCCCTGCTGCTTGGTTAGAGTGTATTCCTTTTATCCATGCTTCAGTATTACATCCTAAAATGTTTTAGGTGGTGACCTTCCAGAAATGAAGTCTCTCTGCAAGTGTCATGGATTCCACCTCTCCTTTAAAAATACTGTGTCTGTGACAGAGAATTCTCCACAAATAAAATCCCAGTAAATGGTGGGATATTAAACTTAAAAAAAAAAAAAAAAAAAAAAAAAAAAAGGCAACTTGAAAGCATTGTTCACTGGACTTTACCAGAGCTTGTCACTTCTGGGCTCCATATCAACCTGTGCCAATAGTTAAAACTGTATATTTCCACCCATTCTTTGTTCTGCTCAAAATCACTGGTCTTTCAATTGTAAACAAAGAGTGATTTATCATTATTGCTAAAAGCAGTGGAATTAGCCCATTGTAAATTCAAGGTAATCTGTTTTTCCATTACTAGCTTTGGTTCAACTGCTAATGAAGGCAGAAGCCAGTGCATTAGAGAATTATTGTAAGGTGACATTTTAATTAGAACATAACTTTTGGGGAACTAAAAAGGGATATGCAGCCACAAAATCCACTAGGAAGTTGAAGGCTAGCCTCTCTTTTATCTGAGGCAAATAACTGCCAGGATGATTTTATGTGAGGGTATATCAAACTGGCTGTACTGCCATGCATAAAGAGCAGGGCAGTCCAATTCATTAAACAGAAAGGCACTGATGCCCTTGTCCAGACCAGGTATTGCTGCTCACTAGTATTTCAAGTCATGAGAAAAACACTCTTTACGTGAAGTTGGACCCCAGGTATGATGTGGCAGAACGGGTTGCCCAGGGAGGTGGTGGAGTCACCGTCCCTGGGGGTGTTGAAGAAAAGGTTGGACGTGGTGTTTAGGGACATGGTTTAGTGGGTGACATTGGTGGTTGGGGGACAGTTGGACCGGATGATCTCGGAGGTCTTTTCCAACCTTAATTATTCGATGATTCTTATGACCATTTTACTTTAAATGATTGATCAAGAGCATTCCTGAGCTATAGCCCAGAGCAAAAAGAAAATCTCTTTATGTGTACATTCAGATTCAAGTGTACATAGATACATGTTGTTCCTACTTGTGTGTGCTATATGCATAAACATATGTCCTTAATCCACTTGCTGTGTCATTTATTTTGTAGTTGGATTTCCTGTCAGTTTGTGACATTAAATACAACACTGCTTAAATAAAATATCTATATTTCTTTGTTTCTAGCCATTAATTTGGCAGTGTCCTTCTTCATATTGTGTGCTCGTGAAAGTATTCAACAATTCATGCTATTTCCAGACAGCAGTTACCTTGTGTTGTCAAAAATGTTATGTTTCTATAATTAATCTGTATTATAAAAGCACAGGCACAGTTCTGAGGGAATAGTAAAAAAGAAAAAGAGTCAAAGAGATGAGTTTTGGTTTCTCCAAAGCAGTATCCATGGAGAAGGTGTGTCTTTGCCCTTTGCCTTGAGGGAAGGTGCTGTGTAGCTGAGTAACCAGTGCTGTGTACCTGGGGGGATGACACTGGGTCCTGCTGAGGCTGGGAAGCCTCACCATTTCCATTCCAAACCAAGGATTTCTAATTTCCAAATTCAAGGGCTAAAAGATAACTTTAAAATGGTCAAAATCCAAGCCTTACTGTGTTTTTACATATGAGGGTTAGTGACCAGTGAAATGGTGTTCACTTTTGGAACCCCACCCATGCTGGCACTGGACCCCATTGTTCTATCCTCAGTCCAGCGAGACCTCTTGTGCTGATACATGATAAGCCTGACTAAGCCAGGGTGCCAGCTGCTTTCCACCAACAGATTATCAGAAAGCAGATGCCGTGGGGCCGAGGGCCTCACATGGTGAGTACAGGCTGGGATAACTGTGTGAAGTGTGAGACAGAGAGCGATCCAGTTCCTTGCATTGCTTGGACTGCTAATACAACATGATTGCTTGTAATATTGGGTGACCAGATTCAACGACCCAGGGGGTCTCTTTCAGTTACATGCAAACATGCTAATTGTTGTTGTCCTTTTGAAGGAGATAATCTTTTCCACTAAGGAGAAAAAGGCCCTGATACATTCCAAGAGCTCTGCAATTTTTTTGTTGTACAGCGTTGTGCCATGAAACAATGCTCTAGTATAACCAGCCATGGTATATAAAGGGGATTGAAGCTGCAAGCAGAAACCTCAGAAGCTGTATGTTTATGGTAAGTGGTGGTATGCTTGAAACCCCATCCGATGACACAGCATGCAATGGGATGACCTCTACTGAGTTTAGTAAATGACACGTCCCGTAGAAGGATGTTTTCAATGGCCACAGTGTTTGAGCACGCATAATTAGTCCAGGATCTCTGTGACAAACTAAGCCTAAATTAGCAATAACATTTAAAAATGTACATTTGTATGATAAATATGTTTGCTTCTGAATAAATGTTAGAGCAGAAAAAAATGAGTAACCTGTGGGGCTGAAAATTAAGTTTAGAAAGGCTTGTTGACTCAAATGTATCTTATTTTAAACAACAGTGTTAATCTTAAGGTTTCCAATTATAAGAAAGAAGAACAAGTGCAAATGTCTTTTTAAACATTATATTCAAATGTGAGTAATTGAAGAAATGAGAACATTCTGTCCCTCTGTGGAACTGCATAAGCTTTATAATATTTGCTGAAATTTAGATAACATAACAAACTGAATGCAGCTCACATTGCAGTTAGTGAAAAGCATTATTTTCAAAATCAAAATGGCAATTATGAACGAAGAAAAGAATAAAATTACATAGTGCCATTTTATTATAGTATCAAAATAGAATCGATGAAGCAAAGTCAGAGTTTAAAAGAAATCTAGATAGCTGTTATTTAGGTTGGCTGGATATTTGCACGGGTGCCTGACAGAAATGGAATTCCAGAAATGCTCTTGAAAATGTTATTTGCAAAGTGCAGTCCGCTGTGCTGAGATTTGCACTATGAGTTTTGCATATAAAAAGGCACTCTATGAATTATTAGGAACTTTTATGCCTTTCCAAATAATCACACAGCAAGGCATAATAGAAGTAAAAGCTGGAAAAGTCCCACTTGGTCTTCTAGCTAGTCTAGGTCACTTGTCAGAGGATGATTATTTCTTACCACGTATTCTCTGGTGCATTGTTCAGCCTAGTTTTGAATTCTCAGGTGATAATACTTGCACAGTTTTCCTTGTAAGATAGCCTTAGAGTTCAGGTCTGCTATGGAGCAAAGAAATGTCAGCAGTGTCCTGATCTGTCACATAATGACAGAGGTTCCAAGATACCCGGTTTAGGGACACAAATGCTCCATCATTGTCACTCCAAAATGTCAAGAGATTTTAAACAGATGACCCATTATTTTCTCAACACACTTACTCCGTGACCGTGCCACGTGTATACCCTCAGTGATTCACCTTCAGAGCTGTAGGTGGGAAGGAAAGACTGTGTCCACTCTATGGGCCACAGTAGTGAATGTGGTCTACTGATCCTTCAGTGCCCAGAAAGGTTCAGTGTCTTTCTAACATGAGCAGTTTCTGCTAGTCAACTTGCATGGCCTCTGACAGTTTGTTAGATATTCCTGTGGTTACTTTGGATTCTGATGGTCTCTGTGCTTTGATGTTATGGGAAGAAAATGAATCCTACAGCTGACTTTGGAGAGAGAACAAGCAAATGTTCTATTTAATGAAAATCTGTCAAATAATGTTTCACAAAGACTCAATGAGTCTTGCCTTAAAAATAGTTGAGGAATAATATCTAAAGCAATACTTCTCCTCGGTGTGTTTCACTATTCAGTTTTTAAGAAGAATTTATGATCTTGAAAGGACCAAGGAGCATTCAAGAATGATCAGAAAACTGATGTAAGGAACAGCAAAAATCTCTGCTACTTTTCTCACTTAGGTCTGTATGTCTCTTGCTGTGACTAACATAGAATCATAGAAGCATAACATCATAGAATATCCTGATCTGAGAGGGACCCACAAGGATCATTCAGTCCAACTCCTGGCTCCACACAGGACCACACAAAAACCAAACCATGTGTCTGAGAGCGCTGTCCAAACACTTCTTGAACTCTGGCAGTCTCAGTGTTGTGACCACTGCCCTGGGGAGCCTGTCCCAGTGCCCGACCACCCTCTGGGTGCAGAACCTTTCCCTAACCCCCAGCCTGACCCTCCCCTGTCCCAGGTCCATGCCGTGCCCTCGGGTCCTGTCGCTGTCCCCAGAGAGCAGAGCTCAGCGCCTGCCCCTCCGCTCCCCTCGTGAGGGAGCTGCAGGCCGCCATGAGGCCTCCCCTCAGCCTGCTCTGCTCTGGGCTGAACAAACCAAGGCACCTCAGCTGCTCCTCATACGTTTTCCCCTTTAGACCATTCACCCTCTTCGTAGACCTCCTCTGGACACTCTTTAATAGTTTCATGTCCTTCTTATACTGTGGTGTCCAAAACTGCACACAATACTCAAGGTGAAGCTCCACAGCACAGAGCAGAGCGGGACAATCCCTTCCCTCACCTGGCTGGCAGTGCTGGGCCTGATGCACCCCAGGCCCTCCTGGCTGCCAGGGCACGCTGCTGGCTCGTGTTCAGCTTGCTGTGACCGGAACCCCCAGGTACCTTTCTGTGGGGCTGCTCTCCAGAATCTCGTCTGCCATTCTGTATGTATAGCCAGGGTTGCCCCTTCCGAGGTGCAGAATACAGCACTTACTCTTGTTAAGTTTCATGTGGTTGGTGATTGCCCAGCCCTCTAATTTGTCAAGATGTCTCTGCAAGACCTCTCTACCCTTGAATATGGCTAGTGATACTCTTGAAAGCTTTATATAATAGCAGTGTTGGGATACCCATGCTGACTAGATTTTGCCCCAAGGCCAAGGAAAGATGTAGTCCGGAATTGCTCCTCCTAAGACCATGGGAGATGTAGGAAGTCAAGGCCTTAGGGATGATCCTTCTGGAAAGACGGAATGTTCTATGACTGTGTGATGGTCGTTCCAAAAAGGGTAAAGAATTTCAAAGCTGAAAATTCAAAATTGTAGAAAGATGATGCAAGTAAGGATTTTTTTTTACCTTCAGCTTTCTCTTGTCTCCAGCTGCTAGTACTACCTTTTTATTCCACCTTTGCATACTTCTACTTTGCATACTGTATAATGTTGGGGGGAAGGAGGAGTCCTGTTTTAATTCAAGCCCCCATCTCTTTTATTCAGAAAGTCGCATGTGCTAGTTTAAGCAACTTGTTCTGTTCTCATTATCTAATGAGAAAGCTAACTGAGCTCACAGTATGTTCAGACTGCATGAAAAAAGAGGAAATGAAGAATTTAAGAGAAGGAGTTGCTGCTGCTTACATAATAGCTGCCATCTTGGTGCTAAAGCAACTCTACAAAATTTTCCCAAACAAACCATAGTGTCATTTCGTATCAGTATTTACATCTCCTCATGGCTTGAGGGGAGGTATAAAAAACTTCGAATATTTGCTTCTTTCTCAGGCTTCCAGCTGATTCATAACACTGTGAAACTATCTGACAAGACAAGTTATTGTGTCAATCAGTATATGGCAAGGATGTGATAACTTCATACAGGTGTAGAATTATATTTCTTACCTGAATACAAAGATGAAAAGGAGGCAGGAGGTAATGTAACCAAAGATATCAATAAAACCCCTGTGACATGATCATTGCATGCAAGAAAGTCTTCTGAAGCAAAGCTCAGTGGCAGAACCTATATCTATATTACCAGGTAATGCAATCCAAGTGGAATGGATCTGCAAAGCAAAGCAGTTTAGTGTGTGGACCTGGTGTCTATCTACATTTCAAGCAGTCTTACTCTGACCTACCTTCCTCTTGGACTGAACACCCATTGAGTGGAGTGCCTTAGGTCCTCCCCTGAAATGCATCTCTCACGTTAGCTCCACTGGGAGGAAATCAGCTGGTGCATACTGAGTCCTCTCCATGATGTCAACCAAGGCACTGAAAGTGGGGAATAACTGGGAGACTTTTTTCAAAACTGAACAGAAGTCACAGACTAAAATGATACTATGAATGTTACTAAAATGCTACTATATAGATGTAGCCCATGCAACGCGACCTGAAAAACCATTTGCAATTCAATTGACTTGAGTCACTGGGCACAGGTGAACCTGATCAACTAATTGTATTTGCTCTGTTGATGATTTCTCTTTCTTTTAAATGCTTCTAACTAAAAGCAAGATAATAAGACTAAATAAAGCAAGATAATTCTGTGAGACAAATTACTGTTGTGTGAACAGTGAATTCCTCTTCAGGCAAGAGATACATTACTGTTTGCATATTTCTAATGGATTGAGAAGAGATTTGTTTCACTGCATTTATTGATGACTGAGTGGTTTGTTTCAGAGAATTTCTTTGAGCAAAAATGATACCCAATGAACTATGAGATGAGACTGTCTAAGAAATAAGTGCCTATATTTTCTACTTCATCTTCTTCCCTTATTATTCAGAAAAATGGGGATGGGGTACCAGAGCTTCCAATGGCATGCATGGTTCATCTTTATTAGGCCAACCTTCCGGCATAGTCTTCTAAAATCAGAAATGGTTTTGAAATACTTCAAAAATTGAAGGAATCAGTGTTCACTATGCTAATGCCTGTTCAGATTTTTGGTTGCCTGAATCATGTAAACATGGATAAGATAAAAAGATCCAGAGTGAAATTACAATTGTGGAGCCAACAGATGGTTATGGGAACATTAAGTAAACTCCCATTTGCTGCTAACTGCAAAACGGAAACTAAGATGGATGTATGACAATACATCCTGGTCACCTCTGCACATTGGAAGACCACTTTGAGATTGTTTTCAGCCTGAACATGATTTGACCAGGTGAGAAACCTTTCTGTACATGAATGAGAAAAAATAGTCACTTTTCAAGGTGTGAGGCCAGGGTCATACGTATTCTAAAGACCGATGGTATTAAAATGATGATACCCTCTGTAGCTCTTACATATTTGTACACGCATCCAGATCTAGAGGCACTGACATGGGCTACGTTTGAGTTGCTTCTAAAGAAAGTCTAATCAAATTATGATATCATTGCATGTTTCAGATGAACTGCTGCTGATAAATTTTGCATCCACTGAAGTCTGGGCAAGAATTTGGAAGTGACTGAATGTATGATACAATACCACAAAGCCTGGGCAACAGTGTGGTTTGGAACTCCTTCTGCTCCATGTGGACTGTGTAGCTCTACACAAGAGTCTGGGTTCTGCATGGTCACAATTAAATTCAGCAGCCTTCCAATGAGTGCTTAAATTCAAACGCTATTCAGATGCCCTTTGAACAATCTCCTACTTCCTGAAAATGGAAATGCTTGCAAATGCTTAACCACCACCACAAACATATATAAATTAAAATACACACATGCATACATACACACACCTCAAATTATTTGTAATTGCTGACAAAAAACATTTGATTTTAGCAAATCATTTGGAATCCACCCCCAAAATGACAGCTGTTCATACTCCCTACCAGAAAAGCTACTGTCTGGATTGGCTCAATGTAACAGTCTCAACAGTCAGGCAGAAAAAAATGAAAGCATGGACTGAGCAATATAGTCAGCCTTGAGTTGGTGGTTTCAGATTATGGACAAGATAAGTAACTGAAAGTTCATAGAATTTGGATCTTAAAGTTAGGCAAGAAGGAATGGCTTAGTAGGAAAATGCAGTTTTTGACTCGAGTCTTTTTAAAACAAAATGTATACATATGTTGTTTGAAGATGGAGTTGCTATGGTAATTTGTTATTTACCAGAGAGGAGTAATTGAACAAATTTTTTTTCATAACTGGTTTTTGAACAAGTCACACCTGTTCTTGAGTGGGTTTAAATTACTCACCCTTCTTTTCTATGCCAAACTTTTCATGTTGAATTGCTTTGCTATTTCAGATTCCATACACTCCTTTCACTGATGAGTGGTGCCACTTTTCATTTGTAAAAGTCATATTTTTTTTTCTAGCTGAAAACTTAAAGGAGAAAAAATACATTACTTTTATTTATTTAATTTTTATTTAGAACCTATACCTATAAATCAATAAAACCTATTCATCGATCATGACTTTATCTTTATATGTATATAAATATATATGTATCTAGGTATAAGTATACACGCATCTGTATTTCAATGAAACTCAGGTAGGCATTACTCTTCATTAGATTGTGGAGGTTTAATATTCATCAGTTTTTCCTCTGCAAACTGTGCTCATGCCAAAAGAATTCTCTGAACAGATGAGAAATTGGATCCACAGAAGAGAGCATATAAAAAGAAATTGTTTCCAAAATTAATTGATTTTCAACTTTGCACAGTATGGTGTACACTAAGCCAGCTGAAGAAAAACTCATAGAAGTGAATGTAATACCTACTAAATTTTAGCAGCTTGGAAGCTTCCTCTGCCATTTACTGTGTATGCAAATTTCCTCCTTCCTTCCTTCCTTCCTTCCTTCCTTCCTTCCTTCCTTCCTTCCTTCCTTCCTTCCTTCCTTCCTTCCTTCCTTCCTTCCTTCCTTCCTTCCTTCCTTCCTTCCTTCCTTCCTTCCTCTCTCCCTCTCTCCCTCTCTCCCTCTCTCCCTCTCTCCCTCTCTCCCTCTCTCCCTCTCTCCCTCTCTCCCTCTCTCCCTCTCTTTCTTTCTCTCTTTCTCTCTTTCTCTCTTTCTCTCTGGTTAAACAATAAATTACACACTGAAAAAAACAACTTACTTTGTAGCAAATGTCTTAGTCAGTTCTAAATGTCCATTACCATCAGTTTACGAACTCTTGCCAGAAGGGAGGAATGGGATGAGCAAATCATGGGCATATTATGATTTGATCCTACCACAAATTCAATTAGATCAAAGCTTACTAGCTCCAAATGCCCATTTTTAATTTTATAGTAATGCCTCAGGGCAGAGAAATGGGTGCCATGGCAGACATGTTCTGTGATGATAACTGAGACATTTAAGACTCAAAATATTCCTGATTTTTAGGGCAATAATGGTAGCTTTAAGGCTTTTAATTAACACCTTCTGTATGCATTAAATACGCTCCTTTCAGCCAACAAAGATTTTTTTTTTACTCTCAAATTCTCTGAAAAAGACTTTTGCTTCGGGTATTTTATCACTATCAAGAAATAATAGCAACCACCACATTAAAAAGAAATTATCCGACAAAATGAAAGATTTGCTTGGCTGAGAACATGAGAGAATGCATACAGTTGTGGCTTAGCTCTTACTTACTATTAATTATATTGCTGTATTCTTTGGAGGAGGAAACAAGATGTTTTAGTCAAGACGATGGGGAATAGTAGGGGTCCAAAGGTTACAGTGAGTAGGTGGACAAACACGGAATTCTCTCAAAATAGATGGTGAGTAACTTTAATCCTGTCCATTTATGTATCTAATACAGCCCAGACAAATGTTGTATCTGCATGTATGGAAATCAGTAATGCTGACTAGTGCCGTCCTGGGTCCTTTATGTTAGTGGGTCTCCTCCCAGCTTGCTGGCACTTACCACCATATCGACCATCAGCAGATTACCATGAGGCTCCTCTTTCAGGTGAGGGTGTGCCAGGGTTGAGTTTTGCGACAGCCAGCGCTGTCCTGTTATATTTTATTTTATTTTGCTAGCAGATAGAGAACTATGTAAACCAAACTATTGTCTGTTTGTACATAAAACATTTTGCACACAGGGCATCTAATTGCTGAAAGGCCATCAGCCTCCAAAGAACACACCAGGTTCTCCAAGGAAAGAAGGCCATTTCCTCTTTAAGTACACAAGAAGGATTCACTGGTTCCAGAAAAAAAATATAATTTCCTTCTTATTTATCTCCACCTCTTTTCCCTGAGCTTCCCCTTCTCCTTCTTTCCTAGATGCTATTTTCCTCTTGGATTCCTGTCCCCATACTTTCTACATGCTTCTTTGTTACTCAGCCCCAAAACACGAGGCCCCACAGTGTCTCCTCAATTCAAACTCTTTGAACCACTTTTCCCCTCTCTTTCCTTCCTTTTTCTCTGCCCTTCCTTTCTCCTCCTCTTTTCAATCCTGCTCTCATCCCTCTTTGTCTTCAAGTTTTTAGTCCTTTCTGGGGCTTCGAAATACAAAAGCATCTAAAATAATTAAATAAGTCTGAAATCTGACATTGCAGTTTGTACGTCACCCATTCCAGTAATGACCTTGCTCGCAGCCCCCGGGCAGGGAAGCTCCATTACCTTGCAGCATGGCTTGGGGACGATTGGAGAGAAAGGCTATTAATTAATGTGTTGGTAAAACCAAAAGGCTGACAAAAAGCTTAACAATTCAGGACAAAACGTTATTGATTAATCATGCAAATAACCTTTTTTCACTTACTCTGCTGCATTGAATTCTGCTGCGCCAATGCCTCTCTGTCCCACGGGCATTTCTGTACTAAGTATTAAAGGGAAAAAGTCCCAGTTTGGGAGTGGTAGGTTTCACAGGATTCAGAACGAATCCCTTGCACACTTCATGGCAAAATTAAGACCCTGTTGTCTTATGGTCTTATTCCTGCGTGACTTGCACCTGTGGGGAAACCTGTGATGTGTACCTCTGGGCAGGATCAGGAGGTGTTAAGACAGAGAGTTTATTCACAGCTCTGGTAAATTTGTTACTGTTTATAACATTGTGATCTGTATGACTAGATAAGAGCAGAAACGCTTTGCTTCCAGCCAGTGGCTGGAATTTACAAGTGAGATGGATAAATTGGCATGGCTACTCCTTGGCATAGAGGAGGAGGAAGCAGAAAGTGGAGTAATGGTGAAGGTTTGTTGTTTCATGCAATGCCATGTGCTTCAGCTTGGCAACACTGAAACACTCTTGATCAGCATCAGCACTCTCCAGCCTCTGAAAGAAACAGTACCCTCAGCCCCCCTGCCTTTAGGCTGTATTTTAAAAAGCCTTTCTCAGATGCTTTTAACTCCTTATAGAAACACTTCTGAACTTTTTACCCCCTGAAGAAGTGTTCTTTGAGAGCCTGTCTTGTGGCCAAGATCTGCTTCCACCTCAAATGCCCCTAAGGGTGGGCTTTTGTGAAAACTGTGGCTAATGACAGCCTTCTGGAGGGCCCAGAACTCAGCCAGGGTCTTTCAGGTACCTTTCCCTCTAGGAATTGTTAATCTATTTATATCCTGAAAGACTGAGTTTTGTTCCTTTGTTTTTGATATCTCTTTTCAAGCTAACAAATCTGAGTGATGAAATAACCCCCAAACTTGGAATTAAAAAAAAATCTGAACCAGTCTGGCAAAGCAGATTCAAAGATTCATAACTTTTAATACCTGCAAGAGCTGCTGTCATCATATCCTCTACCTATACAACACAGGCCTACAACTAGACTCCTGTGATTGAGAAAGAATATATTTTTCAAAGACATCCACACTTGATTTAATGATTTCAAGGGATGGAGAATCTCAGACATTCCTCGATAGATTATTCCCATAGTACTGTATTTACAGTTCTGATAATCCATAAATGCAAACAGTGACAACTTGTGTTTTTTATTCTGAATTTGTCTGGTGTTGGCTTCTAAACACTGCCTTGCCTTTTGCTCTTACATTATACTTGCTTGATACAAGAGATCACAGAATCACAGAATCACAGAATTGAAGGGGTTGGAAGGGACCTCGAAAGATCATCGGGTCCAACCCCCCTTCCAAAGCAGGTTCCTTAGAGCAGGCTGCCCAGGTAGGCGTCCAGACGGGCCTTGAATATCTCCAGAGGAGACTCCACAACTTCCCTGGGCAGCCTGTTCCAGTGCTCCGTCACCCTCACCGTGAAGAAGTTCTTTCGCATGTTGGTGCGGAACTTCCTGTGCTCCATTTTGTGGCCATTACCCCTTGTCCTGTCCCCACAAACCACTGAAAAGGGGTTGGCCAAATCCCTCTGTCTCCCACACCTCAGGTATTTATACACATTGATGAGACCCCCTCTCAGTCTTCTTTTCTCCAGGCTGAACAGACCCAGGTCTCTCAGCCTTTCTTCATAGGGAAGACGCTCCAGGCCCTGTATCATCTTTAGATGTCACTATCAGAAATATTCTTCCCCTCTTATTATTTGCAAACTGATGAAACTGAGTATAGATCTGGATTCAAGCCCTGATTTGCTTACTCATTTACTGATAAATAAATAAATATTTGTATAGGGCAATATCTTTAAAAGAGATTTCTGGGAGATGGGAAAGGCTTTCACTTCAGACCCAGAAAGATGTGCATTTGTTAACCCAAAGCTTGGATTCAGAAGCAGCCTGTCTGAGATGTGAGCTTTATCCTCTTTTTGCCTCTGTCATCCTGCTCACAAATGAAGGGAAGGAGTGGTTACACAGCTACAGCATCAACGTGAAGGACCTATCTGACCCCTTTGTGCTGGACAAGCGGTGCAGAAGGACCTTAGCCCTTCTGCAGCCATCCATGAGGGAAGCAGGCGTAGCAGCCCACCCTTGAGCAAACCAGCAGTGGGGACAGAGGGGACAGCAGTCAACACAGCACGCCAGCCTGGCTCCCCATCACACTCACTGCTCTGCTACTGGTGAGGAAAGCTCGTGACTCAGACAGATGATGACGTTTCTGCATGGTTCGGACAGATGATGACCTGTCTGCGGTCGGTCCCCCATCCGCACCGTAGTGCCTTTGTCAGCCAGCATGACTAATGCTGCAATTACACACTGGGATTTATCCGCACTGTGAACAGATATTTGACAAAGTGAATGTCTCTCTTCAAAATCCATTTTTGCTGGCAATAAGCTGGGATTTTTATTTATTTATTTATTTATTTATTTTCTGCCTGAGTGCTTACTATCTATACTCCAGTCAATCTAAACCAAAATATTAGGTACAGACGAAGACTACAAATTCCTCATAATTTTGTATGAGTTTGCGAAATGCCAGCATGAGTCTATCTTGACCGACTATACTTTTAGCATTTACTTTGGTCCTAGAGATACCAGCTTCCAGCAGGGACATAAAACAGCCTTGACCATTTCATTCTGCCTACGGAAAGTTCCCTCTGCAATTTCATTTCCACACTGTCTTCTTCAGGAGTACTTTTCTAAATTGCTGCTTCATATTAATGGGCATTGTTATATTGCCTCTCTTTTATTGCTGGAAGAAATTAGTGTTTTTTAAAATGTGGTATTAGCAAAAAAAAATTGTGAAATCCTATCTGGAGAAAAGTATGTAGTTTATGACAAGTTATTATATTGAGTCATTATGTAGCATACCTGGTGTAGTCAAAGGGCTTTCATTAGCACAGAAGTCAGTCACCTCTGATGTGAAAGGGAGTTTTACTAATGAATCCATTGGAGCCAAGTTTTCAACCATCGTTTTAAGGGTTTTATTATAGAAAGAGGTTTATTGAGCGATTTTACAATTTTGAGGCAAGAAAATGTGTCCAGCTTCCTGTCTTATTTTTACACCAATAGCTCAGAAGCAATACGCAGACAAAATCTATAAAAAACAAATTTCTTTTATAGGCAATGGAAAATGTACCTAGTTGGATTTAGCTTGGTTGTATTTGATCAGCAGTTCCTGAGGCTCTGCATGCACTGTCTGCACAGTGAGTGCATGGTCAGCCTGCTGTAAATGAACTGTACCAATAGAAAATGTAGAGGAGACTCTTTTTCTTGAAATATCAATAGCTATTTGCAATGTCATATTAAAAAAAAAAAAAAACAACCAACAAACACATGGCACTTTGCAGGCAACACACAGCCACAATAAAATGGATGAATTATTTTGGCTAATTCTTGGACTAACCTAAGCAGAGTGGGGTTCAAACTTCCAGTCATGGGGCTGATGCATTGCTAGTGTAATGAGAGCATGAAAGGAAGAGGGAGTAAAATATTCAATGAACTTGTGGTGTGCAAAAGGAAGAAAGCAGATGGAGAAGCAAGTACAGAATGAACACAGCAGAAGAAAGGCATTCAGAATGGGAACTAATAAAATATTAAATGCTCATAAATAGCCAGTGAAACCTGTGTTGTGTAAGGCAGCATATTGGCTAGTCTAACTCTCGAATTAAGACACATCTGCAAAGAATTCACAGAAAGCCTGATTATAATTCTCCTCTGTCATTAGAAGACTTTTGAAACGACTGGTTTATGTCAGCCTTTGATGCAGCTGCATAAAACATAAAACATGCCTTACATGTGATAATACCTTGTGCCAACTATCCTGGTCTTTTTTTTTCCTCTGAACATTGGGTTATGAGGTGTTCCATGATGACTGATACATAACACGGGCTAAATAAATTTGTAAAGTTTTTTTATTTTTATTTTTTTCCCCTGGATTTGAATAACACAGAATAACTTGATGGATTTTGCAAATCCTTCCTCACAATTTTTGCTGTATAAAATACAGTTTTTGTGGGACCACTGTATTCATTGTGTGTGCTTGGATAAAATATAATTTTGTAGTCATACATGTTGGAAAGATTTGTGATGGATGTTCACTTGAATTGGTTTATTTTCCTGCAGTCAATTAAACATAAAGTTTTTGGGCCATAATCTGTATTTCTAGCACTGTTGTACAGACCCTGCTTGAATGGAGCACTACTTCTAGGTCTTTGCTTGTTAACCAATATTTTCAGAGCCAAGCCTGAAACCTGAGAAGACAGTATACCTCATCCTTCATCAGGGAAGTATTTCCCTAAAATACCTGTTTTATTCTTTTTAAGATTGCAACATCTCTGTAAACACGAGGAGCAATACTAGGTTTTTAGAATGGTTTCTATACTTTCAGTCATGGATGCAACTTTCCAAAGTCATAGAAGAGTTCATCCAGGACAAGTGATCTCAGGAGGGAAGGACTGAAGACTCTCAAAGAGGTGCCAGGACACTCGCAGGCTGGCAGTAGGCCTCCCAGGATGTGCTGGGAGGTGCGTGCTCATGAGAAGGCTCAGAAACTCTACTAGAGAAACACATCCAGGTAAGGGACAGAAGAGGTAGACAGTTACTGCTTCCAACCATTGCCCAGAGAGAACTCTGAGCTTTAGTGTTTTCTCTTGACTCTTGATGAAAGTGCTCAGGTGCTCACTGCTGACTCTGCAGCAGAGCTCATGGACTGCAGCCCAGATATTCTCTGCAAAGAAACAAGTCTTTTTGGTAATTGCATTACTCAATAAGCATGGTATCCTTAGATTTAACTTGCCAGACGATCCCACTGAATGCCAACTGGAATAAGAATAGCTCCTCCTGAACATGCAACATGAAATAATGGCTGCCAGAGCCTCATAGGAAGCATTTAATTTTGCTTGGCTTCCTTCAGAATGGGAGAAGCCTTCTCTTTTATAAACTACATGGTAGGTCCATCTGAAATGATTTTCGTCTTTAGAAATTGCTCTGAAGGTACTGTTTATAAGCTGCTGACCTTTAAATGGCCTTCTTGTTCCATTAGCGTGGTTCTTGGGTATTTAAAGCCCCAGGTCACTTTCACTTTTAATTGTGCTTTACTATTCTCCATTGTTGCAGAATGTTTCAGTCAATTTAACTAGAAGGGAGTCTTATACTCTTCCCTAATGGGTTGAATTTGGGTCATAACAAAATGAACAGTTATCTTTGCTTATTTTATTAATCTTAGTCGTCTCATTTATTTTTAAGTTTCGGCAGAACTCCTTCTGAAGGCATCTGCAAGCAGAGTTTATTGCAGGTTAGCAGGAGAAAGTTCTTTGCTGCTGTGAGTGGAAGAGAGCTGAGGGAGAAGTGTGAGGTGGGGAGACTTTAATGCCACTAAGATTTTAAATTAATTGCATGGTTCATATATTTGTTTCAGAGTCAAGTGAAAATTAATAAAGCCCCACTTTTGTCTGGCATTTAATCCTGATGATATTTTTCCAATGTAGATACAAGGCTGTTGAGCAAAGAGTAAGCCTCAGTTCCTTCCCATGCAAGATTTACTAATTAGACTCTAGTGATAAAGTGCTAGACCTTAGTACATATGAAATCATGAAACTTCCAATTAACAAATGTGATTATGACACGTATAAAACACATGACAGTAACTTCAAATGCTCTTTCAATAATATTCTGGCAGAGCTGTAAGATGCCAGTCAGCTTGCTAGCTGCAAGCTTTCAACATGAAAAGTGGCTGGGGTTTATTTTTAATTCTGATTGTTCTCATTTTCTCCCACTCTATCCTAATTCTGCCGTTCTCTTCTTACACCCTTTTTGTTCATTTTCTTCTCCCACTCTACCCTTATTCAGCTTCTATGTCCTTCCAGCACATTGTTCCCTGTTTTAATTTTAGATGTCATCTTGTTCCAATTGCAGGATAGTTGCCATTTCAAACAGTATGAAAACTGCATAAAGGGATTTGGAACTAGGGAAAGTTAGGGGCTTGAAATTCCCCGAAGTCCAAAGTTTCAATCTAAAAACACCTACCCAAATGCCACAAAACTCTGGGGTACCCAACTCTCACTTGAATGCTCCCCTTTATGCCAAATTTTTCTCCATTTCAGGGATTTTATAGCTAGTCAATGTCCTAACCTGATGACTTCCTAGAGACTAGGAATCCTTTTGCCTGTAAGCCCTTAGGTCTCCAATTGTCCAGTAACATACAATGCATGCTGCAAAGATTCCTCACAAAATGCAATTGTTGTTTTCCTTTAATACACAGCTAAAGGCTTAGTGTATAAACACTCTAGGTTAAATGCCAGGAGGTGCCTATGAAGTAGATCTAATTCCTTCTTCAGTCTCAGTAGTTTTACATCTTTTCTCCTGTGTCCTAGAAAAGCACCCAAGCAAACAGAGACAAAGGATGAGAAGGAAAAATTGTTTTCCCAAAACACTGGGTGCATTGTGTCTGGAAATTGGGGAATAGGAACCGGAGTCCCATCTTTTCTTCTTCCTCCCTCCATTTTCCTTTCTGAAGGGAAACTTCATCAGATTCCTTCTTGTGCTTGCTCTCTGGCCTTCTTTCTGTCTGCAGCAAGGGGGAGCTCCTGCAAGGCGCTGTCTCTTCCCCATCTCTGCTGTAGGCATGTATGGACTGATGGCTCAGGAAACCACCTGGGAAGAAGAACAGAGGAGCAGAGGAAAGAAATGACTCCAGCAGCTGGGGTGGGAGACATATGAAACAATCTAATTTTGATATGGCATCAGGTTAAGGCTGTTCCAGGTACTGAACTCTGGGCACTGGTTCCCAAAGCAAAGTCAAAGACTGAGACAACCAGCCAGATCTGGGGGGCAGACTGAGGAAGGCCCACTTTCTTGGTTATGTATACCAGTTGTAATACAATACTCTCAGCACATTTATGCTGTTGCTTGGCCTTTGTGCTGCTGACCAATTCCCACATAAAGAAATACTGGAGACTGACAGAATGGCTGATTAATGGTAGTTTTGATGTTCTGTGGTGGTCTAAGAACAATGACAAAGTGAGTTTTGTTTGCAGAAATGTTGGTTTTTACTAGAACATCTAGCAGGATTGGAAAAATATGGCATGTGTGTACTTTGTTTGCACAAGTGTACCTGGAACAGAAGCAGCAGACAGAAGCTCTGTGCATGGTGAGAACCATGCAGCAACTACCTCCACATGAGTTGAGTCCAATTGATACAGCTGTTGAGGGTCATATGCTGTGGTAGGATTCACCTTACTTAATGTTAGACATCTAGCGAAGTTGTTTATGTCTGAGATAAATCTCTGTAGATGCCTTTTAGAATTGATGGAAAGTCAGTTCTAGCCACTTTCCTGGGCCTGCTTTAGGTTTAAGTGAATTGCTGTGTAGAACTTCTTATTCCCTTCATGGGCTGTTAAGGGAATGTAGACAATCAGGCCACATTAGGTCATATGCTCTTAGATGTCTACCTTTGATTCAACAAATCTCTCCCAATGAGTCTTAGTGTAGGAGGATCATGTGGTGGCTGGCAAACTGAACTTGTGGTATGTAGGACAAACGACAGATTTTGCCAGGAATCAGGCAAAGGATTGAGAGGCTCAAGCCTAACCCTGAAATGCTAAACATCTCCTACTTTCACTAAGGGGAGTTAAGAACACTCATTTAATTCAAGAAGTGCTTATTATCGGCAAAGGCATGCCTCGGTAGGAAGCTCTTGTAAACAATTTACATAGTTTAGTGTATTAATATAGCACCTCATGATGGAAATAGGTTAATGTTTTAAATTCATAAACTTTACAAAGAACAGTAGTAGCAGAGGGATCACTTGACCATTGTCTGTCGAGGGTTATATTAGTTGAACAATGACTGGATGCCAATATTTGTAGCACAGAAGTTGCCAGACTGAATCAAAGCAGTAGTGTGTGAAGAGTTGTACTACAGAAGATGGGAAACCATTACAGGCAATTATGTACTATATTAACTTGTCTAGGATGGTAGTTTATTTCTAATCACAGTCATTTTACTAACTTTTGTCCTGAAACATAAGGATTTGTAGCTAAGATAATGTTTATTTTGTATTTAATTGTTCAGGTTCTCTCTTGGTTACCAGCAGATACTTTTTGGTTCTCCTAAGTTGATGCTCTCACTGATTACGTCTGTGCTAGTAAATAAAACAGATCCAGGGCCATTGTCTGCCTGAGGGTAAGTGATGTGGCACATCTCACATTTCAGAAGGCCAGGAAATGATCTCCATCCCCAGGACTGATCACACCATCTGGCTTGCATTCACACTGCTACTCCACAGTGGAGTGTGTCTACAATACAACAGCATGGCTTAGTATTTCCTTAGGACTCAAATGGTGGTCCTAGGACATAGTAATTTTTTTTTTTTTCTCCTCAAAGTATCTGACATAATGTCAGCAATATGTCAAAGTCTATGAGAGTGACATTTTCAAAATGTGAAACTGAGGACATATCTGTCATGGCCTGGAGTGCATCTGGGAATATCTGGTCCTTTGAGGATACCCTCAGATGACAGAACAGTGCAGGAGACAAAGTGGTGCATTATCATCCATACACAAAGAGCTGTTTTTCCCAAAGGGAACTAGTCCCAAAACTGCTTTGCAAGAAAGCAAATTGGTGCTGCTGAGAAGAGAAAGTAAAGAAGTAAGAGGTAACACTTAAGCAATGGGAATGCCCAGAGGCCCAGCGAGTGATCAAACTCTCTGGTCCTCTTTTCACTTAGCAGTTGTAGAAACCCTCAGTGACACCTTGTAGCAAGGAATTCTAAATCCAATTATGTTTCACCAGAAAATGTGAAATCCTTGCAACATTTTTCAGCTGGGTACTTGTTGGTTTCATTGAGCATTCTTTGCCTCTTGTGTAATGAGAGGATAAATCAGACCTTGCAGTCTATACATCTTGTACCTTTCGTTTTATAGACCTTTGACATTTCCCCTCTTAAACAAAAACAGCTGGTTGGATTTTAGACTGCAAAACAATTTGGGCAGAAGATATTTGTTTGTTTGTGCACACAGGTATCCAGAAAATGGACAAAGAGAAAAATCTGACTTCTAGACATTACTGTATTAGAAATCACAGAATCACAGAATTGAAGGGGTTGGAAGGGACCTCGAAAGATCATCGGGTCCAACCCCCTGCCAAAGCAGGTTCCTTAGAGCAGGCTGCCCAGGTAGGCGTCCAGACGGGCCTTGAATATCTCCAGAGAAGGAGACTCCACAACCTCCCTGGGCAGCCTGTTCCAGTGCTCCGTCACCCTCACTGTGAAGAAGTTCTTTCGCATGTTGGTGCGGAACTTCCTGTGCTCCATTTTGTGGCCATTACCCCTTGTCCTGTCCCCACAAACCACTGAAAAGGGGTTGGCCAAATCCCTCTGTCTCCCACACCTCAGGTATTTATACACATTGATGAGATCCCCTCTCAGTCTTCTTTTCTCCAGGCTGAACAGACCCAGGTCTCTCAGCCTTTCTTCATAGGGAAGATGCTCCAGGCCCCGTATCATCATGAACAGTTCATTTGTTTGTTTATTTATTTATTTATTTTTATGACTTTCCATATCAAAATATTTCCAGCTTTCTGGTTACTTCCATTACCTGCAATACTTTTGGGAAATCAAATACCCAGATGTGAGCTTAGAAAGCCACTTGATCATTTGATATTTTGTATTGATTTTGTGAACTGCCATGCACTGAGGCAAAATCTCCCAAAGCGTTTACCCAAAGTATGTCTCGAGCCTCACAGCAAGGCATGAAGTCCAGTTTTAATAGGTGTGAACAAATGCTGCTCCTGTGCAATTTGGGATGTTTGGTGCTACTGGAAACCAGGCAACTCTGTATTTATGCTCCAACATGAAGCTGAATGTCTAACTTTGAAATTCCAAACTTGAAATAATAGACCTACCTTGCTTTGAGTTTGAACCATCTCAGACCTTGGTTTTTTTTTTTTTTTTTTTCATTGAAACAGTAAGCCCCACTATCAGTGCTCTATGTACTCTCCCCAATATCTTTATAGTAAAAACAGGACAGAAACTTTTAAAATCCAATGCAGCATTGGACTGAAGTATATGAATTGACAGACCTGACAGAAATGTTAACCTACTTTCAAGGGCTTTCTTCCCTTAGATGTTCTTAACGACTGAAATAAGTATATCTTTTAAAATGCTGCTTTTTAAATTATTATTGTCATTTTAGAAATCCCTTACATATCAGCACCTGTCATTCTGTGTGGTCGTGCTTGCAGCTTAGATTAAACTAAGTACTGTGCCTTAGGAAACTAGGAAGAAGTATCTGTTGATAAAGATAACACATCGCAAAATACCAGATACTATGTACTCCAGAAAATACAAGCAGTTAATTTTTGGTTCTGAATTGCATTTATTAATAAAGGTGATCTATTTATATACTCAGCATAATCTGTGCTGTCACTGTTTCCTTACAGGTGCTACATAGTCAAGTTACTGTTGCTTGGGGGAGCAATAATATGGTTTATGATTATTGCATCTTGTGGTAAGTCAAGACTGAATTACACATACCTCAGAACTGGCTCCAAATCCAAGAATTATTTTTGTGAAGTAGCTAAGACACTCTTTTGCTAAGAAAGAATAAACTAATCTATTTTGAATATTAATTCTTTGTTTGCATTAGGTTTTTTTTTTGTTAAAATTTGCATTTTCATCGTTGTTTTGCATTGGAAATCCTTTCTAAAATACTTAAAAGTGGAAAGAAAAATCATAAGAATTGTAATAATAAGAAGAATAATTAAATTAAGAATATTTTAAAATAAGAGTAAATTACAAATTAATTTAAGAATTACTAGATGATTAGGAAGGGAATGATGGAGCAGTGGGAAAGCAAAAAAAACCAACCAACCCAAAACCAAAACCAAACCAAAAACCCCACCACCAACAACAGAACAACCACCCAATTTTTCTGTGATCTTGAATTTTATATTCCACATTGCAGTCCATCCCACTGGGATATCACAAAGTATTCAAAAGATGATATGTGGTGATGGAATAGCAGAAAAGAATAGCAGAAACTTAGTGTAACTGCTGGCCCCCACTGTGCCCTCTAACAAATAGCATTGTGAGATTTCTTACAGGCAGTGTAGTTTAAGACAGTAACAGTAACACTAACAGTAACAATAACAATAACAGAGAGAAAAACCTGCAATAACAGAGAAAAAAGCTATTTCTTTTGTCTTAGATAAATTCTGTCATTTTGGTCATCTTGAACAAAGTGGCAACAATTAACAAGAGCTGAGCAGGAGTTTTGGGGGAAAATCTCAGTGAAAAATGCAGTCAGACAATACAAAAATATTTTACATTTTCACATCTAGAAAACCTCCTGGTTTTATCTTTGTTTCCTTCTTAATTGCTCATGTAGCTTTCACAAAGGTAGCCCTGTATAATGGCTCCCAAGCATAAAGGATAGAGAATCAATGCTTTCTTTTTAGTGTCTCCTGAAATTCCATGTTTATGTTATTTTCCTTTTAGTTTTATCTCTGAGGTGAGACAATTCTCACTGCTTAACTTGGAAACAGTATGTCGATGCAGTGATTATAATCTGTGAAGATCGGTATTTGTCTAATCTGAACTAAAGACATTCACCTCCCAGATAACAAAATGTTCACAGAATTTAATTCACCCCTGTCTGATCCCTTACTGAACTGGTAGTGGCCTAGGGCTTGTAGCTGAGCTTAAGAAACAATTATACGTATTCAAACTGTCACATTACAACCCACCTAAGCATCTTATTTCAGATTCAGCCATATGGAATGATGATGCCAAGGCTCTATAACCTACTTATTGCAATTTTGAGAACTCAGATGGCACAGTAATTGTCCCAAAGCCCGCAAGATCCATGAATGATTTGCATTTCTTCAGGGAGTTGTTTTCCTGCAGGACAAATAGCAGTTGGCAGAGGAGTAAGCCTCAAGAACTAATTTCATTCGAAAGCATGCATTCTGATACAAATAAACACACTCTAGCATGAGCTGGAGCTGTGAATCTTAAGGTGTAATGGTACCAGGAAAATCTGTGTTTTCAGACATTCTTTTGAAGTACATGGTTAAATACTAATGAGGGAAATAAAAGAGGATCACCTCACCTTTATTATCTGAGTGATGTGACTGTATTTTTGTTAATCCTGCTTACCAGAGAGTGTAATACCAGAGAACTTGTATTCCTTATCTTTACGTGAATCAGAACTGAATGATTCAGAAGGCTGCGTTTCAATGAGATGCTGATTTCTTTGCCCTTTGATGAATTAAGTGATTTTGAAGACATGCCATGTGCCTTTGCTTATTTTCCAAACACTTTCTACAGCTAGTAGACTCTCAAAGTTCTGATTGCTTTTTCTTCCAAAAAGGGATATATTTTGCATTGAAAATCCAATTTATTGCTAAGAAACCCTCACAAGAACAGGCACTGTTCACCTCGAGTTGTATTTGCTGGCTCTCTTGAGGTTATCTCAGGCACATAATAGGCATTATCAGCCCATCCATTAATAACTGTCTCTGAGACCAAGACGGCAGAAATGCTTTGCCCATCAGAGCATATTACAGACCTGATACTGCTCTCTGACTACAATTCCTTGTCTTTCTTGGAAGCCACAACAACATAAAAGAAGACAAATTAGTGCTTGAAGCCTAGAAGGGAAACTGTTTTGATACGTAAACTACTATAGAAAATAGGTAGGCATGTTGACTAAAATATCTGTCACTCTGTATGCTTCTGTATCATTTTAAAGATCTTATGAGTACAGTTTTTGGTGTGTGTGTGTGTACTTATTAAAGGTTTGTAAATTGAATTTAAGTGACATCATCCTGCTTCTCTCAGTGACTTTCAGCCTTCTCATGCACTGATCATCTTCACCTGCCATTGTTGCTATATGGAGGCAATGCTGACTTTGTTGTTTCAATTTTGATTATAAGGGGCTTTGTTGAACACATATTGTAGCACAGGATAAATTCCAGCTTCTGATATAACCTTTCTTTTTTGCCACTGCAGCCTTCTTTCAAACACGTTGTCTTAAAATGTAGTAGTTTTTGTCCTCAGCAGTGAAGTGTGTGAAAATCCTGAAGCAATTGTTCTTCACCTATTTGTGTTAGAAATCATTAAAGCATGATGTCGGTGTATTGGCATTTTCAGATGCATTTTCAAAACTTTGCCCCAAAAGATTTTACAGCACAAGGCTTGGAATTGCATCCAAAAAACAAAGCATATAGCCCCGGCTTAAGTACTTTGCTGAAAAGAGATAAGTATATTTAAAGTGTCTTGATGTTTAAAATCATATGTTGACCTGTGCTTGTGTTTAGTGATCTTGGAATATTAGGAGTTATAATTATGAAACAAAGAGTGTATTTTCAGGTGCTATATTTTGCTGTTTTTCAAATGAAAATAAGCCATGTTCTCTTTTTTCCAGCTATCTTGTCACGAACCAGTAGTGAGGAAACCACTTTTCATGGCTCTCCGTTTAGGTTGTTTCTGCTCTGAAAGCCTTTATTTTAGAATCCCTACATTTCTACACACTGATTTTCCTGAAGTCTGCTTCCTCAAAACCTCTAAATGACTCAGAGCCACTTTACTATACCTTCCTCCTTTTACTATTGATTCAGTAAATAAATCATTAGATAAGTAAAGGAAGTCAAAATGTCCATTTTATGAAATAATTTTTCATCAGAAAAATAGTCATTTTAAAATCCACTAGAGATGAAGATGCCATGTTAGAATATAATTAACCAAATTATAAGGAAAGAGGTTTGGCACTGATCTTTGTTTTGCCACCTTGGTTGGTGTTCCCTTTATTGGAAAAGGCATTTATTTGAAGCAGCTAGCCTGGAGATGGCTGTGTATGCACGTTGGTACACACTTTTATTAGAGATCATTAGGAATGAGAAAGGAGGACTCTGAAAACAGGAAGTGTCATAAACCATTTTGTTGCTTCTGGACTATGTCTTGGGTAACGTTGTTTATGTCTTGGCTGCAATGCTGACATTTTATGAATGCTGTCTCATTTAATAAATACAAATGTGATTACCTTGAATAGGCTGAGCTGTTTGGAGTGTACTGTAACAAGATTTTTCCCTTTCACATTATGAGATACTTCTGAAATGTGTATAATGTTTTCTTCCCTTGGTTCATTAGGACCAAATCCCAGACTCGCTTCTCAGGTCAAGTAGATGGAGTACCTGATGGAGAAACTTACAGAGCTGGGGGGGACCACAACTCAGCTTCTCAGAAGAAGGATGTTGCAGCCTGCTCTGCACTGAGACATCGGTGGTCTCATTGCTGCTGTTTCTGTCCTAAAACTTCTGATGTCCTCACCACGCTGTTTTTTAGTGGCAAACTGAGGCAGAGAGACACTTAGCCATTTCCAGGCAGTCAGGGACTGAAGCAGTGCAAACAGTAATGGAACTGATTCTCCTAAGTGCAAGGCTAATTTTTACCAGCAGGTTAGGGGATCAACTACATTCTCTACTTCATCTGGTTATCAATGGTTACCAGACAATGAGAGCCTAATATGTTCTGTGCGTATTTGGAGAAGGAGCAGGACAATAATGTTATGAATCAGATGCTAACCCTGTGGGCCATTAGAGGGCCTTGTAGAACAGAGGAATAAACATATGGACGGTAAATACCAGGCACTAATTTGATTAGAAAATCAATACTGAGAACAGTATCCTTGCACTTTAGTCAATTAAGGCAATGATCAACAAAAGTCCCTGTACTGCTTACGCATATTACATTAGATTTTTACTGGATAAAAACCATAGCCCCAAACCAGAACTCCCTTCTCCCACCTGAGTGACCTAACTTCAGATCTGGGGCCAGAGTTCTTCACTCCATGTTTTGGCTTCCCAGAAAGCAGATGCTGCAGCAAATCTCTCTTCTCTTGCCTCCATCCAAACACTTCTGAAGTCTGGTGCATTTGCACACTCTTTTATATAGAACACACCAGGCAGAAGACCTTGGGGACACAATCTCAGCCTCCATGCAGATGTGTGCTCTACCAGGGTCATGATGCAAAGTGTCAATGCCTCTCCATTGCTCTTTTGGTGACTGTATTTTAAAACAAGTGAGTGCTGTGTATTTGGGTGCCTTACCTTAGCCAGGGCCTCTGCACTCTTAGAGGTGTTTGATGTTGTTTGATCGGACCCAAACCCTGCAAAAGGGTGGTAGTTTTTACAAGCCCTTCATTGTTATTTCATAAGGGCTTTTTCTAGGACAGGGATCATGCAGAGGGATGTTCTCTGGTTCTCTTTTCATCCCTCCACTGCCTACAAAGGGAGATGTAATCTGGCTTCCCTTGCTGACAGTCAGATTCCCAGCTGAAATATTCCAGTCAACAATTTGTATACAAAAATGGGATAGGCTGGATCTTGCCCATTGTTTCCTCTTTTTTCCTTTAACTCCATTTATTTTATCCCATCTGGAACATTGGAGGACCTAGTGTCCATCCCGAATTTTTCCAATGTAGGATCCAGGTTCATTGTCAGAGTACAAATACTGATTGACACTTTTCATTTTGCATGAAGACCCTTTGTTTCCCAGCCTGTGAGTCAGGAGAAACAAGAGTCCTTTTCTTGCAAACTGTATTTAGTTGTTCAAGATTTTAATAATCTGAATATATACTGTCTATATTAATAATGTAATTAGATATTAAGTTTCAGTTCATGTTCTCCATTTCCTTAATGTGATTGGATGGTATTTTATTTCCTGATTTGAAATATTGGGTCTGGATGTCAGGCTCTTAAAGAAATGTTTGATTGGTAATTGCAGAACAGTGGATCAAATCAATGATATGAAACCAAGTGTGCATTTTACACATTAGCTGAAAGCTGTACCCGTCTGACCTCATTCATGCTTAGTTTTATGCTGCTGCTCTTTTGCTGATGTAATGGAGTTAATCCAGATTTACAAGACAGTGCAGGGCAGAGCACAAGAAAAAAAAAAAAAAAGAAGAAAAAGAAAAAGAAAGAGTGGATGTCTCCGTGCAGCTCTAGCTCTAAGCAGCTGGGGGGATGGGGAGAGTGTTGCTGCACCCATATCTGTCTGCTCCCCAGACAGAAGAAGGGGGCACTCATCTCTGCTTGCCCGGGCTTTGCCTAATTTAGGTGGTGAGGTTTTGATTTTCCTTCATTCTTTTTACAACATCAAGGCAGCATAAAAGGTCTTAAAGTGGGAGTGAAAGACAAGCACTTGAGTCTTTTCATAGAATCATAAAATCAGAGACTATCCCGAGTTGGAAGGGACCCACAAGGATCATTGACTCCAACTCTTGACTCCACACAGAACCACCCCAAAATCAGACCCTATGTCTGAGAGCGTTGTCCAAACACTTCTTGAACTCCGTCAGGCTCGGTGCCATGACCACTGCCCTGGGGAGCCTGTCCTAGTGCCCGACCACCCTCTGGGTGCAGAACCTTTCCCTAACCCCCAGCCTGACCCTCCCCTGTCCCAGCTCCATGCCGTTCCCTCGGGTCCTGTCGCTGTCCCCAGAGAGCAGAGCTCAGCGCCTGCCCCTCCGCTCCCCTCGTGAGGGAGCTGCAGGCCGCCATGAGGCCTCCCCTCAGCCTGCTCTGCTCTGGGCTGAACAAACCAAGGCACCTCAGCCGTTCCTCATGTGCCTTCCCCTCAAGACCCTTTACCATTTTAGTTGCCGTCCTCTGGACACTCTCTAACAGTTTTATGCCCTTTTTATACTGTGGCACCCAGAACTGCACACAGTGCTGGAGGTGAGGCCGCACAGAGCAGAGCAGAGCAGGACAATCCCTTCCCTCGCCCGGCTGGCAGTGCTGGGCCTGATGCACCCCAAGGTACGGTTGGCCTTTTGGGCTGCCAGGGCACACTGCTGGCTCGTGTTCAGCTTGCTGTGACCAGAACCCCCAGGTCCCTTTCTGCAGGGCTGCTCTCCAGACTCTCGTCCCCCATTCTGTATGTATAGCCAGGGTTGCCCCTTCCGAGGTGCAGAATACAGCACTTGCTCCTGTAAGTAACTTGTTGTTTGGGAGAGAGTTTTTTGGGAAATACATTTTCCTTCCATTCCATGTTACACTAAGCCTTTGGATTGGTAGTGCTCATTATAGTGATAGTGACTGTACACCCCAAAGAGTAACTGTGGCCCAGGTGTCTCTCAAAAATTTAGACCTGACTGGAAATAAATTGATTTGGTCTCAGTTTGAGTTTCTCCTACTTGGCCTCAGGCATGGACTGAACTAGATGAGCTCCTTGCTTTTTGTAGTTCAATAGGATTAATTCAATTCAACAAATTCCATAAAGCACCTTGACATTTCTTGACCGCGAGCTTTATTTTACTCAATACTTCTCTTCTACTACTTAGATTTTTATCACCTTAGAAGCAGTGCCAGAATTAGGCGCTCCATTACCCCAGCCGATGTTGCAAAGCACATTTATGTATTGATGACCAGCAGGTCCTTTTCAGCTATTTGATGTGTGCACAGAGGGTGATGATAACATCGTTGAAAGTACTGGAGATGTTGTTAATGTTTGGTGTCAGTAAGAGATGTGATGGTACTGGGTAATCCCTTAAGGCTGGTCCTGTGGGGGTGAGAGCTGGCTGCTTAATGCGTTACTTGTTTGTCTGTTGTAATGGAAGACATTTGGAAAACCCTGACTCTACTGTAATGCAGCTTTTGTGCAGGAATTGTTATTACATTATCTCAGTTAAAATTTGTATAGTGCTGAGAGCATCCTGTGTTCCTCACGGAAATAAAGACAAAGTCTGTACCTTGAAAAGCTTGCAAATTAACGTTTCTAGAGAGCTCAACAGACTTGTGGTTTGTAAACTGCAAGGTCAGGCCTTAAAAAAAAACACAACAAGATGATATGGAGAAATGTTGTACCAAATGGTATACAGTGGAACTGTGGGGCAGTAACCATTAAGCTTTTGATTTGTCATTTCTGCTATTTTTATATTGATTTTCTTAATTATTTTGTGATGTTTCAGTTTTACAAGCCCCATCCATCTTGCCCCACAATGAAATGGTATATTAAACTGGGAAGACAGGACCAAGTTAAAGTTTCTTACAGGCAAATTAGCATAGCGAAAAGAAAAAAAAATGCTATAATTGCTAACTTGTTCCCAAGGATACAGCTTATTACCAGAAATCTTTCAAGAATTTGCAGTTATTTGAAATCATTTAGACTAATGCTAAGTGGGGCTCAGAGAAAACATCTTTGCTTTCCAGACTATTCCAATTTTTTCAGTAGGATCTTCCTTATCAAGAACTTTGAATGGAAACAAAATGCTTCTCCTTGCTAGATCTGGGACTTCAAGCAGACCTGGTCTGGCTTTTCCTGTGAAATTCTTGTATACATTCTGTAATTTTTTTCTGCTTCTCGCTATAGTAGCATGTGAGAAAATACAAAATAAATATGATTATAATCATGAAAAAATAAATTCCTGAGTTATAGCCATATGCCTTTTTTTTTTTCCTATTACTCTTTGTTCTTCAGACTGTAAGATCTGGAAAAGTCCATGGAAAACAGTCAGTATTGGTTTGATCTCAGACATGATGACAGACAAATCACAGGTGATGCTTATTCTTAAGTAGTACAGAACCTAACTCATACCTTCTTCCAGATTTTCAGCTTGTTTGAGGTCCTTTGATTTCTAACTGTTTTATAGTTTTTTATTATTATTATATTTGGGGTGGGATGAAGACTTTCTGAATTTTCACATACTTAAAAAAAATCATTACTTTGTTCTGCATATTTACCTTCTGACGGTTCTTTTCATTTTTCAACTTGTAGTTAGAGGTGTTGAGTCTTCGCAATATAATTGCATATTGTGGTATTTACTCTAAGAGCACTGAGGGATCCAAGTCAAAATATAACAATTCAATTGTTTCAGAAAAATATACGAACAAATATCAGGATACCTTTGCCCAAGAGCATAGTAACTTTATAAATTCAGATGAAGATGCTGCCGCCTTTGATACCGACATTGCCAACCAATGGCAGCTTGTGTAACCATAGCCGCTTGGTCCTGCAAAGGCTCCTGTATTCTGCTCTCAGCTTCAGCTTTTCCTCGTTCTGGTATGAGCCTGACCTGTTCACTGACCACCTGCTGTGTGTTCAGGATTCCCTACCTCCGTGCAGGGGATGAGGGCATTCATGTCTCCCTACTGCTATTAGCCTACTCCATAAACATGGGCACATTGTTCTGTATCTCACCTCACTTGACCATCAGTGAGTTGGGTATCTAATCTGAGAGGGAGATCTCTAAAATTAAATGGAGAGAGACAGGAAGAAATGGAAGAGATAGAGAGCTGCACAGGATAATATGCTTTGTCTTGAGAGGTGTCTGAGGTGGGTAAAATAAAGTATTTCTCTCTGGAAGAGTTTCTGTTTTTCCATTGTGCTTTGGAGCTTTCCTGACAACTGTCTTAGCTCTCAATCCTCATTTCTACGTGGCTAAAGTTACATGAGATCAATCCCATCTTTTGTCTATCTTTATCATCTCAGATGGTAAATTCTTTGTGAGGGAAGTAGTGCTTCTTACCCTCTGGTGTAGTAACTAGTCTAATAGCATCTGATTTCAGCTGAGGCCTATAAATGACAGCAATAAAATAAAACTACTTTACATCTTTCTGTTCTTTCAATACTGATTCTTCAAGGTATTCATCAGCTTTAAAAAGTGGATTTTAAAATATCATGTTTCTGTGCAGTAACAAACATAAACACACAAAGAACAGCGACTGTTTTAGGGAAGACTTCCAGGATTTGAGATTATAGATAGGTCCAGCTGGTTGTTCAAATAACTGAGTTCAAAGTACTTGATTAATCTGTCATGCTAATTAGCTTCTATAATATATATTCAGGTATTTTATATACAGCACTGCCAGTTGAAAAAATATCATACCTATATACTTTTTGTTGGTAGAAAGGTTTTATTGTATTTGCAAAGTAGGGCAGCCCCATAAAAATCTACTTCCATAGGGGTTGCCTCTAAGTGCTGGAGAAAGAACCCCACAGCCCCTGTCACTTCTCCTTCCTTCTCCTCTTCTTTCTTCCCCTTCTGGAGGACTCTGCAGAGCTCTCTTTGGTTGGCTTATCATTTATTTACTGAGGTTGGTAAAGACTGAAAACTCCTGTGTCCTTCATCCCACCCCTGGCACTGTGTCACTGTTCAGGCCTGGGATCATGGCTTTCCTATTTCCAGCATTATTTAGATGCTTGTGCCAGTAGGCCACTTCCCATACTGCTGAATTTTCAGCTTCTTATTTCTAGTTGATCCCGCACATTTTCTAAAATACAGATGTTTCCACAGAGTCTTTAACTCCTCTGTTTGCCAGTGTAAAATCTTTCATTGGCCTCTGAGCTGCCGTCAGAGCTGCCTGTGGGGTGGACAAAGCAGGGCATCTCAGTGCCCTGGAAAGCTTCCAGAGTTACACCCTATGCCCCGAAGCGACAGTTGTAGCACCCACACTCCGTGCACGAGGATGGCTGAACGCAGATGCAGATCATTATTGTTGCTTTGTTTTTACACCACATGCCATCATTAGCAGTTTAAAAAATGTTACATTTTCTTCTTTTCAAGCAGAAGAGGGTACTTGCTCCTTATGCTATTCAGCCGTTCCCAATCTTCTGCTTTTCACGTAGCTGTGATTCTTCCTTCCATCTTATCTTCCTGCTCCTCAAGAGTGCACATCAGTTAGTTAGGGGAACAGACACCCTCCTTAAAAGCTTTTTTTTTTCCTTTTATATCTTCTGACTTTTTTCCTTTTCATTGGAGCCCAATATGATGTTTAATCTTCTCTTTATTCTTTCTGAATCTTCAGTCCCTGCTTTTCACGTTCCTGTCTATCATCCATGTATCAGCATTATATAATGAATAAAAGTATTTTCTGCAAATATGAAGCCACCCAGCTATTCAGAGTTTCAGATGCGATGGTGCAGGGTGTATATAGTTACTAAATGACATGCTGTTCTGTAAATCAACTGAATGTTCTCATTTTTTCTGTTCAATATTGTTTAAGATTTCCTTCAATCAGGAGGAAACATACAGATAACAAAAATGAGGTTTTGAATATGCAAGTGAATTATGCATCATATACTGTAATCAGAGATCTGTTAAATGTAAACATAATGTACAAGTAATTCAGACCTAAGAAACAGGGTAGAGGATTTTTTTATTTTTATTTTTATTTTTTTGCTACAGAAGTCATATTGGCATTCAGCCATAATTTCATTCTCTCATGTTATTTTCACTTTATTTATTGGAAAGTGCTCTTGGTGCTGGTATGTGGTTATAGCAGGCAAAGGTTGGAATAATTCCAGATAACAGGCTCGTCAGTGCATGTCCAGCAAGCAGGAGTCCTAGGTGGCCCATGGAAGGTGAATGATATAGGGTATCTGGGCACATTGTGAAGGAGAAGTCAGAGACTGAATGCAGTGTCCTAATAGTTTGAAGCATTCTAACTCTTATACACATAAAGGCAATCTGCTGTTCATATGAAAGCTGAAAGCACTCAGAAATGGAGTAGGGGAAGGAGCTTCTGACCTATGAGGCTGAAAACACTAGAAAAAATATCTTTGGTTTTAAGGGAGCCAGAACGCTTTTACTGCCTAAAATAACTGAGTTTGAGGAGGTCACAGAATGGCTGTTAAAATTAAGTGCATATTTACTAGTTGCATCTATAATGCTGTTATAGGGGTATTTATGTAACTCTCTGCAGCAGACTTAACAGCATGTTCACCCTCTGCTTTATGTGTTTCCAGTATAGCAACATTTATGGTACCAGTTTCTGCATTTGCTGGCTGTGCCGGCATGTGCAGGCATGTGGGGGTGCAGGCACAAAAGCTCCGTCCTCACTGCCAGGGCTCAGGAGCGTTTGCCAAGGGCTGTGAAGGCTGCCAGCCCCACCCCACCACCCTGATGCTGTCCGTCTCTGGATTGCTCTGTGCAGCATCCAGCACCCGTGAGACAAACACAACACTTTTGCCATCACCACCTTTCCCAACTGTGTCCTTCTGCAGGGGACATCAGGATCTGGAAAGCTGTCCCTCCGCCAGACTACAAGCCACAGGCAAGGGAGGATTTGGAATGAGACCTGATGCCCAGCTGATGCACAAAGTCCCAAATATATTTTTGCTGGGAGGATCTCACTCTCAACACATATTAAATCCATCTGTTGATCAATTGGTGTTTCTATTTTCCACTGCTCCTTGGCAGCTCGTATACACTGTGACTGACTGGTTCAGACAGCTAGGTCAGAACAAATTGTACTAATTGCATGCAAGCATTTTACTTCTAAACTTCTTCCTGTGCAAGAATATCCTAGAGCTAATCATAGGTACAGTACCTATTTGATTATTTCTCTAATTAAACACAGAAGACTACGTGTTAGGACGTTGGCTTCAGATGATATTTTATCTGGGGGTATAATGACTAGGCTCCTACCATTCACCCCTTCGCATGGTGCTCCAGAGGCTGCTTTATTGCTTGTGCTTCAGGCTGTCTTCCCAGCAGCATCAGTGGAGTCAGCATCATTTAGCATCTTTGCCAGGTGCTCTCAGACCTGCCCCAGGACAGGGAAGATGCAACAGCGAGATGCAACAAGGCTCTGCGCTTTCCCAGTTACGAGCTTTTCCTTGGGGAGGGTGGGGGAGTAGAGAGAGGACAAGCGTCGAGCAGACCAAGGCATCTGCTACTATTTTTCTCAATTGCCTTGCTGTAGGACTTTTCTAGCAACATGTGCCCAGTGCCTGGTCACTCCCAGGAGAGCCATCATTAACGGATTACTAACACACACAGAGGGCTTGTCTTAAGGCTGGATTTATTCACAATGTCATTTCAGGTCTCCTGAAGAGCAGTGCTGTGCTCTCTCAGGAATACCTAGTACGGCTGTACAGGAAAAACTACCTTTCAGTTAAGAAAGCTATTAAGTGACAGCTGTAAGAAAATGTATTAAGCTACATAATTTGGAAGCCTTTCCAGGAACAGTCCCTCCCCCCTAGTTTCCAGTGAATATGTTATTGGCAGGGAGGTAGAAACTCTTTCAATTGTGTTGAAGAAATTAATAGCTTCCTGAAGGAGCTGTGACATTTTGAAAAGCCAGGGCTCTGACATCCTGCATAACAGCTTGTTCTGGAGAGGGTGAAGCTTTCCCTGTCTCTGTACCTTCATAGCAGCAGAACACAGTGGTGTGATAATTGCTCCTCCTGATTTTGGTATAAAAATTGCTTCCTTAATTCCAAAGAGTTAGAGATTACTCAACAATGGTATAAGAACTGTCTCATGGAAACGATTTTGGGGGCAGCAGGAAGAGTCACCTCCTGGGATGGCTCCTAAGCCATCCTGAGTGGGATGACTTAGGGCCCACACTGGCAGCTGTCATCTACTCTTCTGAAGTTTACATCTGTACTACACAGAGTCTAGCCACTGATTTTGCTGGTTGCATATTGAAAAGTACCACAAACAATAATACCCCCAAGAACACAATTCATTATAAAACCACTGATGGAGCTTTAACTTTAAAGGTGTAAAGAATGCCGTGGTAATCATAAACTCCAGCCTTAAAAGTAAATTGCATAAACCAGATGTAACAATTTTTGTGCTTGAGCCATTATAAAGTAATTCTGTATTCTGCACCATGGAGCTCAAAGAACACTAAATCTGGAATACGTTATTTCCTAGCAAAGTCACTTAACCTGTAAAATCCTGCACCTTTAACATACAGCAGGAATTTTACTAGTACAAAACCTCAAAGGTTAAAAAATGCCACATGTCATATTAAAATCTCCTCAAATTATTAGAACCCAAAGGTCACCATGTTAGTTGGAGATTTTGAGTTTCGCAGTTCAGGCTTTCCTCCCAACTCCACAGAGGGTTTTTCTTCTGTACAACACAAGTCTTCCCTTTCCTAAAGGTTAATTTGTGAGCCTAGGTTTGATTCAGTACTTTCCATGGATTAGCTGCCTTCTCATTCAAGAGTGACAGCAATACCGAGCCCATCTTCACCAGTGATATGCAGGAATTTTACTGGAGTGGAAGGACAGTGCTAGGCTCCATATTCAGTTGTACTAAAAGTTGAAACTCTTCTGTAAATTAATGGGGTTCTGTATGAAATTGACCCCCTCTTGTTACAGACCTCTGGTATTTAACATCACAGCACACCGCCTGGGATAAATGTGTAGGCTCCTCTCTCTGAAGTGGAGAGATGGGCAGGCATCCCACTCCTACCTCGAAGGTGCCTTGCCATCTGGGACATGAGCTGGCTCCTGTCTTTCTCCAATCACCAAAGAATGTCACTAAATAGCTAACCTGGATGAGATGAATCCCACCTCTTGACAGATATTTCTAGCCAAATTTTTCTGCAGCTGGACTCCTGAAGTAAATTTATGATCTGCCTTTCTGGGAAATAAGTACTCCTCATACATATATCCTTCCCCATGAAAGACTCTGTAAATTAAGGTATAGGAAGCAAATTACTTGTCGTGGGTAAGAAAAAAAGAGCACAGAAAAGAAATATTTGTGAGATGCTCTGATACTGAATGAGTATAGTCAAGATGAGTGACCAGGTAATAAATCCTTTCTTTCTTTCTTTCTTTCTTTCTTTCTTTCTTTCTTTCTTTCTTTCTTTCTTTCTTTCTTTCTTTCTTTCTTTCTTTTCTTGCTTGCTTGCTTGCTTTCTTGCTTTCTTTTTCTTTCTTGCTTTCTCACTTGTTTTCTTGTTTTCTTGCTTTCTCACTTTTTTTTTTTTTAATGGAATGGTTTTACTAGAGAAAAAACACCAAAAATATTCTGCTGATGTAAGAATGTTTAATTGGAAAGTGCTATTTCTTTACAAATCTTTAAATAGAAAAAGGGCAAATGTTTTATTTTAAATATTTTCGTTTATTCTTTCTGTGGCAATAATATAATTATGTAACATTGTGTGTAGCTCTACATAATTTCATATATGCTTTTCTGACTCATGTAAATATTGAAGTAAAAAAAAAAACTGAGCAGCCCAATTGAAATGTAATGTTTTGAGCATCTCAGAACTTTTAGGTGGTCCCATTTTTTTCCAGAAACCTTAATTTTCTGTGAGATTCTGATGATTCTTCACTTTTAAGGAAGAATTTTAAAAAGTCTAATTGATAGCATTATTGTAAATGATAAATTCTTGCTCACATTTCATTATCAAACTTTCCCCTTCTCAGGTGGTGGTCCTAGCTGATGCTCATAGCTAGGTGTAGTGCATGCATCTGTTTGCCTGTTTCCTACTAACTAGTGGTTTTATCTTTAAGTATAAAGTATGCATAGGTAAACAGAACTATACAAACACAGGTGCATGCTATAACAGTAAACGCCTTGTTGATTACTTAAATTAAGACCAATTTAAAACACAGCTGCTTGGTACACTTACAGTTCTCCCTTAGCTATTGTTTTTAAAAGTTGTGAAAACTGTTCTGAGGATATTTTTTTTGGTCACATCTACCAGTAAATATTGAGCATGTGATATGCATGTTTTATGCAGAAGAACGTGAAGTTTTGTTAAAAATATCCACAGTGAAACTGTTTTTTTTTTTTGTTTTTTTTTTTAAATCAGATAAGGCCTTTGGGCTTGGATAACGGTGATGTATCAATGTTCATCTTTTTTCAAGACACACACACAAAAAAAATTGTTCTTGGATTCAGCAGTAGTATATTTAAGATATATATGTATACATTCCAAACCCCATAGTGCTATAGCAATGACCTAAGGATTAGTAATTCCCAATATACAAAATGTCTCTACATAGTAGGAAATAACACAGCAGAAGGTTGGGGGTGGGGGTGGGGGGTGTCCTTTTGTCAAAATTTACATTTAATCTGTACATTTAATGTACAGATTCATAAAACAATAAGAAGGAGGAATGGAGAATCACTTATTTATATGTAACTTAAGCAAGATTATCTCACTGACCCCCAGCTTTTAAAAAGAGTGCCAGGGTAAAGCCAAGGAGCAATGATGCTGATGTCTAACCTCCGCACAGGGGGTTCAATGCAAATCAATGCAAAATACATAAAGAACAGGATTAGCAGACATTTTGGATAAGTCCCAGAAAGACCTCAGAAACATCAGTGTGGCCTTGGTAAGGAAAGGTATTGCCTTGTAGATATCTGTTGAAGTTCCTTACAGAGGAGACAGGAAAAATGTAAATGTGATGGTCTGGTTGACAGATCCCATTTGGACTCCTGAAAGGTTTTCAAGAGATTCTCTCAGCAAGACAGAAACAACACAAAACAACAAACAAAAAAAAAATAAAACCTCTGAAGAGAACTAGGAAACATGGTACAAAAAAGATAGTCTTTGTATTGCAGATTAATTGTTTGAAAGCTGGGAAACCAAAAGTCAGAAAAAAAAATGGCTGGAGGGAACGAGGGTGGTGGAGGAGGTCACTGGGGGATTTATACTGAGGTCTGAGTGGGCACCTGGGCTTTCAACATATTCATAAACAATCTGGAGAAGAGGACAAACAATGACATGACAGAGGTTGCTGATGATGCAAAATTATTCATAGCAGGACTAACAACAAGGGCAGGGGCTGTATGTGAAGACTGGCAGAAAGATCTTTTGAGACTGAATGATTGGACAATAAAATGGCAGGTGAATTTCAATGTAAATATGAAAATTTCAATGTAAATATGTAAAAAATTATTTTCAATAAATGAAAGTATGAAAGTGACGCACAGAGAAAAAAACTTTGCATATGAAATAACGGCCTTTTAGCTGACCATTACCTTTCAAGAGTAAAATCTTGAGGTTATAATAAATATTCCCATGAAAATGTCAGACTCAGTGGTCAGTAGCGGTCAAAGAAGCAAACATAAGTGTTAGGAATTATTAGGAGAAAATAGAGAACAAACTAAAAAATGTCACAATGCCGTTGTTCAGATTCATGGTTTACCCACTGTGGTGGTTTTACTCAGGTGGGCGGCCGAGCTCCATCACAACCCCTCTCTCACTTCCCCTCCGCAGAGGAATGGGGAGAAAATACGATGAAAAGGGCTCAAGGGTTGAGATAAGGACAGGGAGATCGCGCAGTAATTATCGTGACGGGCAAAACAGACTCAGCATAGGGAGATAGTAAGATTTATTGCTACTTACTAACAAGCTAGAGAAGTGAGAAACAAAGGAAAGAAACCAAAAGCACCTTCCCCCCATCAGCCTTCTTCCACCTCCTCCCCCCAAGTGGCACAGGGGAATGGGGGAATGGAGGTTATGCGTTATGGTCAGTCTATGGTGCTTCTTCTCTGCCGCTCCTTCTCGGTCACTCTCGTTCCCTGTGCTGTGGGGTCCCTCCCACGGGATGCCGTCCTTGCTGAACTGATCCGGCGTGGGCTGCCCACAGGCAGCAGCTCTTCAAGAACTGCTCCGGATACGGGTCCGTACCACGGGGTCCATCCCTCAGGAGCGAACTACTCCAACCTGGATCCCCCATGGGCGGCAGCTCCTGCCAGGTCACCTGCTCCTGCGTGGTCTCCTCTCCACGGGCTGCAGGTCTGGCCCGGAATCTGCTCCGGCAGGGGTCTTCCACAGGCCGCAGCCTCCGTTGATGCAGGTCCACCTGCTCCACCGTGGTCTCCTTCACGGGCTGCAGCGCGGAACCCTGCTCCACCGTGGTACTCCATGGGCTGCAGGGGGACAGCCTGCTTCACCATGGTCCTCGCCACAGGCCGCAGGGGACTTCTGCTCCGGCGCCTGGAGCACCTCTCCCCCTCCTTCTTCACTGACCTTGGCGCCTGCCAGGCTGTTCCTCACTCCTCTCACTCTCCCAGCTGCTGTGTGTGGTGCAGCATTTTTTTTTTCCCGTCTTAAATATGCTCTCACAGAGGCACAAAACAACATCACTTATTGGCTCGGCTCTCGTCAGCAGTGGGGCCCTTACCAAACATGGGGCAGCTTCTAGATCCTTCTCACAGAAGCCACCCCTATGGCCCCCTGCTACCAAAACCTTGCCACGTAAACCAACTACACCCACATACTAAGCACTGTATGAAGCACTGGTCCCCTCATCTTCAAAGGGAGATGTTTGGGCTAAAGAACATTCTGGGAAGGGCAACAAAAATGGTTTAGTGTATTGAATAACTTCCACTTGAGCACCAACAGACAGAACTGTCCAGGCTGGGAAAGAGGCCTGGGTAGACGGGGATAAGACAGACCTAAAGCATCATGACTGGTATGGATCATCAGGAAAAGGGGTTGACATATCCACCACCTCTTCCAACACAACTAATAGAGAAATTTAACAGAGATTATACAAAGCAGTTTAAACACATCCAAAAAGAGAAGTTTTTCACCCAGTTGGTAGTCAACCAGTGAAGAAAGTACCTGTGGCTCTTGTGGATGCTAAAGCCACAGGCTTAAGCGGGAAGCTGGATCAGCCCATGGAAGAGAAATTTGGGTACAGTTCCTAAATACCTACATCCAGCTCATGGAATTCTTGAAAATAGGTGAGGAATAGAATCAGATAGGACTGATTTGTGATTTGCAGAGGATTGTCAAATATAGGGCCAATGCTAAGACTCCTGTTTTTCAAAGTTCTTTTAAGCAGTGGAATGATGACCCAGAGTTCCCTGAACTGTCTTCTCTTCATCATCTATGAAGATTTTCACTCTCCTTTCCTTCCTTTCATTACAGAGACCTTTAATTCCTGTTATTCTCTTCCTGCAAAGGTACACCAATAAAGATCAACCTAAACATCTCTGTTTTGCCTAAAATACACATAGCAAGGGGAGAAACAAGAGCCAGAATTTCTGGAGATTATGACTTTTATATTCCTCCAAATATCTTTTAGTTTGGGATAAAGAAATAGCTCAATATTGTTCACTGTGCTTTTTTTTTTTTTTTTAAACTAAATTCTTCTCTTCACAAAAACAAATTAAAATGTAAGCTGAAGATCTAATGACTTCAGTAGGTCTACCTATTTACATAAAGAATTTAAAATTTGGTCCTTAATATGATAGAGAGTTCCTAGGCCACATTAATATACCCAGCATACTTTGAAAGCACTGATTTTCCCAAACATTTTTTTTTTCTTTTCATCATTCATGTTTACTTAAGATGTATTCCTTTCACCTCCATGAACTTTGTGTTATTATGGTTTTCCCTAAAGATAGTAATAAAATAAAAAAAAGGTGGGTAAAGAAGTGTTTTTCATATTCTGAAACATTTCAATTGGTTTGGGTTGTCAAAGCTACTACTATATGAAAAAAGAATATGTGATTAAATTATTACAGAGGTTACAGTAGGTATTTGGAATATAATAGTCAGGAGGCTTCCCCGTTATTTGACATGCAATTAAATAGGCTTATGTGCTGAAAAGCAGAAAGGTGACAGCACTGGGGAATTTTGCAACTCATATTTCCGGCCTTAATTAGTTCAAACCTTATATCTGCTTTTATGTATATATATATATTTTTTTTTTCCATATAATTACAGAGTCTAAAATCTCTGCTGTATCTAGATGGTGACATAATATAAAGATAGAGGGCAGCAAGAATCCCAAACCTAGGAAAATTGTTGCCACCACTAGTAAAATGTCTCAGCAAATATTTTTCTTTTCTTCTTGCCACAAAAGGCACCTTTTCAGATGGTAACAAAAGAGTGTGTGAGTTCAGAGCTTGTGATCATAGGAAAGTACTTTGTGACCCCAGCACAAGAAGGTGGCAGCTTAGACAAAAGGGGCTACAATCTTCTCCTGGTGTTTGACTTTAACTACAGAAGGAGATAAACAGGATTTTTTTCCATGTTGGATCAGTGCTTTGCAGTTCAAAGATGGGCACGGCTCTACTCTTACTGATGGAGACTGATGTAATCCTCCACATTTGTTCTTTAATGACACTTCAGTATTTCAAGGGCCCTAAAGGCAATGCTCTTTCTCTGGCAGATACCTTCATCACTGGTTAATATAGAGCATTTTTGGTCATGAGGTATTATTGCAATAGCTAGTAGGTTCATACATATTTTGTCTTCCTTCGGACAAGATGACACAGAGACCTGCAAAGATGTGGAACAAGTAGGGAACATCTGGGTGCTGCTGTTACATAGATAACACTGCAATTTACAAGAGGTGCAGCGATTAAGTGTTTTTGAGAGGAAAGTCTTACACACTTGTGGGGAAGAGGGAGCAAAGAAAAAGTTTGAAAAAAAATCTTGAAAATCTTTGGGTTTGTTATATCACCTAAGACTGGTAACGTCAAGCACAACTCTTTTTTTCTCCTCTACAAAGCATAATGAGGCATTGCATGGGCAAAACAAAAACAGTAACGTCTGCAAATCTCAAAAAGTGAAATGAAGAGACAAAAGTGTAGGAAGAAAAAAAAGTTAAAGGAACAAGAGTAAACATCAGACTTGTATTCTTCCAAAAGATAATACCAAGCTTCAGTAATTTCCTGGCTTTTTGTGAGGTTATTTTCTTCTTTTTAGATTTTGAATGTATATATGTAATTAAAAACTTTGGTACATTTATAATAGTTTGGTAAGATTTCCTGTGTATTTGGTAATAATTGAATCTTGTGTTTATAGCATTTTCTGTGCTCAATTATGAGTCTCATCCTTCCAGAGAGAGGAAACATCCACTGCTTACTTAGTTTCACTGTCCCTCTCCCTCTCTCTCCCTCTCTCTGAGTCTCTGAGGATCTCTCTAAATTGAAATAGCTTCAGGAATTATCCACATGTACTGCAATGAGCAGAAGTTTGAGAATTTGAAAAAAAAAAAAAAGACATGGTTGCTGAGAGATCTGAGTTGTGGTTTACTTTAGCAAACTTAGACTTCGAATGATTTTGGGACACCATTTTCCTCTCACTATTTCACAATGAGCCCTGTTCTGTTTTTCTTTCCCTTGAAGTTTCAAACTGTGTGATACCATGATATTAGGTTCTCTTGCTATTTTTACCTCTTAGAGTTATGGATAAAGTATTGATGTTAAGTTTTGTGAGCCCACTAATAGCTAAAAAAATAAAAATAAAAATAAAATCTAATAATAATAATAAAAAAGAGTGTCTTAGCATTTCTAAAACAATTCTCATTTTTTTTCATCCTGACTCAATGATTTTGAACACATGGCATTGGTTGTAATGATTTCCTCATCTGTAAAATTGGGATAAATATAATTAACTGCCTCAAAGCAATGCTGGAAATTTAATCACTTGGAAGAACATATGAGATGGAAGTTACTATATGCCTGTAAAGTATTAGTGTTATTAGTTACAATAACTTGGGCAATTAAAATATAAATTTTGCTAAACTCAGGCTTTTAACTAACAACAGAGCATAAAGTATGTTTTCTCTACGTGTAACACCCTGGAGGAAAGCTTAAATCTATATTTACTGTCCAACAGAAGGGATGAGTTGGCTTGTTCAAGGCAAATTGCATTAAGTGTAGAAACCCAACAAAAACATCAATTACTGTGTTAGCCCTTATGCACTCAGCTTGAGGTTGTTCACCAATCATGTGGGAACAATTATCTTTATGGATTATTGATTATATTCAACCCTCAGGCATCTGTGGGCCTCATAAGGCACTTTGTGGTTTCAAAAAGGGTAAATTTTGTAGGCTCTTTCAAGAGCCTTCCTGAATAATTTGAGAATGTATTAATCAATCTCTAGGGTCAGTTACCACTAGTAATCAGAGTAGATGGATAATTTGATTAATTAAGTATTCTTTAGGACATAAATAGATACAGTCATATTGTTAGGCAAACTAAAAATACAAGGTATTACACAAAGATCTAATTCATGCATATATAAAGAAAGTAAATTGTAAATATATTGGGATGAGTGGTTGGAAAGTCATTGTTTTCTCCAGGGAGTGCATGAAGGAAGAAAAGGACACCACATTCTTCTCCTCATGATTATCTCAATGGGGCTTGCCGACAGCAGTTTGTTCAGCTGTTTCTGTCTTGTTATTTATTTATTTATTTATTTTCCCAAGGATGAAAAAAATGAAAACAAAGGGATTTGAGCAAAATCCCACCAAAGTCAGTAGAAACCATTCTCTTTGGAATGTTACACTTTTTTTTTTTTCCTTTAATCTTCTCCTTCCTTAATTTTAATTTTTTACTTTTATTTTTACTCTCATGGCATTTTATTCAATTTCCAATCTAGTCCAAACTGCCAAACTATAAAACGCTAGTTACTGGCTAGTAAATCATTAATTCTAGCAAGTACTTCCAGGAGAGTTCTGTGGGACAAGACTGCCCAGGAACCCAAGGAAAAACACATCTGAAGTCCTTGGCATGTTGATATCAATGGAAAGTTCCCTCCAGTTTTTCAAATATGTGTTTTCCCACTAATTATTCCTTGAAGGAGAAGGCAAGATATGGTTGGAACATGGACTGCTGTTCAGAAATGGGCCTGGCAGGGTTTCACTGGTGACACAATTTTCAGTTGGTTCACCCAGCACTGAGTGCTGCAGGTCACCAAAAGAATTGGAAATAATGAGGACTGAACTGTGGTTTAAATTGTACCCCTTCAAAAAACCTGCCTAACTGCAGGATGGAGAGATGTGACTGTCTGCTTCTTCCATTTACAGAATTTGCCTTTCTCAGACACCAGAAACATAGACCCTATCACTCATTTTTTAGACAACCTGTACCCAGTGGCTTGTACACCTCCAGATACAAGCAGGGTTTCAAAAATCTGTGGTTTGGATTGCAGAGCCAACAGGCAATAAGTAGCCCATAGAAATGGAGTTCCCTTCTCTTTCTAGGTAGTGACTCCTGCATGAGTTATTTTTACAGAGGAAAAAGACAAAAGTGCATGAACAAAATTTGCATGCCATTGCACAGTCATGTTACTAAGTACAGGCTTAACAATTAACAGAATGAAATTGCAGAATAATAATGAATAACAATAAGGCCAGATTTGGATCTAGAGTGTTAGATTTTTTTTTAACAAGACCAATTTTGGCTGAGCATGTTTCTGTTCGATGGAAGGCCATACCTTGCATATTAGATTCCAGCATTCCCATTTCAGCGAAATTCATATCCGAAAACACATCAGTGGCTCATTCTTAATTAACAGTTACAGCAAATGTAAGCTGAATGCCTAATGCTGTCTAAAGTATATGATCAAAAAATATGTTTATATGCAGCCAGTATAATACTTCTGATACACCAAACCTGGAAACAGAGCACGTATGAGACCTTATCCCTGAGACAAATATGTTCAGTATTTTATGTTCCAACAATTTCTGGACAACATTTGAGACAGGATTCACTTCATATTTTTAAGAAAGAAACAAAAAGAAGGACAAGTTCTTACACTGTGGCTCTCTGTATTTGCTAGATGTTCATGGCTAATAGAGACATGGAAAACAATATTTTCCAACTGCTATCAAAAGAGGAAGCAAAATGTTTATAAAGGCTGAAATTTAGAGGAAAATGTTTTCTTGTCCTCTGGGGAACTCTTTCCTTGACAGGTGAGAGAAGGTCAGTTGGGCTTTTGACATGATTGTCAACCATACATCATAGCAGTGTGGTGTGGTGCCTGGAAGGAATTTCCCTCCTTGGCTAGGGACTAGTACCTTGCTAAAGTGATGTGAGACAGTAGCTTATACGTAGGCTACCATTGCTTTCATCTTAATATGGAAGGACTAAAGAGGGCAATAAATAATAATGAAGTAGCTACTTTGATCATGCTTCGGCAAAACTCTTAACAGGAATAAGGAAAGGTGATGATACGGGGCCCCATGGCCAGCACAGGCAGGGCTGTGTGGTGGCAAGGGTTAGAGCTCTGATCGGGTCCCAGGGCTGAACCTCGGCTGAAAGCATCTCCCAGGGACATGGGACGGCCCTGGCAGCAACATCAGTCATGTGTCAGTGGATGTCCCTTGTGTAGCTGAGGCTGTATGTCCACAAAGAAAGGTTGAGAGGAGTACTGTGGAGACCATGTGGCGTCATAGAAATCTTATGGCTACACTGCGTTGCAGTGAGCTGAAATTCATCCTGAGGTCAGGACAACTTGTGAAAGGTTAATGTAGCCCAGCATCTTCTGTTCAGAAATAGCTAATAGCATCTGTCCAGAAGAGAGTAAAGCTGGGCAATTGTGCAGGGTCCATCACACAGGGACTTGCCTAAACCAGGAACTGATATTCTACACAACAGCTATAAAGCCAAGAAGAGAAATATTTTAGGGGGAGAGAAAGAAAAGAGTGCCTATGCTGAGCAAACCAGGACTCTGTGGGAAGCCTGAGGTATTCTTCGGCTGACGAAATTTTTAAAAGCATATGTTTCCCATGTACCTTTGATGTGATTTGGTGCAATTTCCTAAATTAATTGATATTTTTCTCCATAAGGTTTGTACTGCCTGTGTTTGCCATCTCAAAAGCTGTGCACCTGTCAGACCTTCTGCTTGTTATCTAGCATGTGTTCCTGGACTCCATTCTTTTGCAGATCTGGATTTGAACTCTCTAGAAGATGAAGTGTTCTTCCTTATCTATTTCTTCTCCTTCCCCTTGAAAGTCAAGATGTGAGCATGGGGGCACTGAATCTCAATTGCATCCTGCCATGGCTCTGACAAAACCAGCGGCATGTAGCAGTTAAGTGTTAGGCAGACCTCAGAGATAAGTAAGATAAATGCTGTGCACTTTTCCCATGAAGATATTCACAAAAATATGAAGTCACTCAGGCCATGACCTGTGTCTCTTCCTTCAGGGAGATGCAGTATTTTCCCACCTGCTGCATAAAGGTAAGACTTTTTTTTTTTTTTTTTTTTTGTAAAATTTGAGAGGCTGAGGAAGGGAGATGATAGATTATTTAGTGTCTATTGTAAAAGTAGTAAGAATAGTGCTAGTAGACAATATTGCTACAAGTGGTGGTGAACCTGACTTGATCTACTTCTTGTAAGGATGACAGCTATTCAGAGAAGGCTTAAGGAGGCTCAGAGTGATCTCTTTTTGTACCAGATGCTCCACAGAAAGACTTGTGCAGTGTTGGACTCAACAGTGCTATGCCAGGACCAAAAAAACCCACAAAATCAGCAGTCAGCATAAAGTGGCACCTCCATCTTTACCTTACCACCAAATTCCTTCTAGTTTGCAGGCCTGCATTGGGATTAGCTAGTTCTTAATACCAGTGCATCTTTCCTTTTTCCTTTTCCTCCATAAGCACCTTTTTATTTTGCACTTTCAACTACCTTCCTCGGAAATTGCAAAATGTCCATTTTTGTTCTAATGGTAACAAAGCACTTGGGCGTTCTGCTGAGGAGGTCAAGCTTGAATCTTGCTTTAAATGAAGTGTCAGGTTTGCCCTTGCTCATTTCTTCAGGTTGCCTCCTGCTGCAGGGCACACTGAAGCCAGAAGCTGGCTGTAAATGGGTACCGCTTGGCTGCTCCTGCTGCGGAGCAGGGACAGAGGATACCTGTTGGGGAGGGTGGGGGGACATCCAAGACATCCAACTGTGCACAGCTGTGGGTCTCTGCAGCCTGTCCCCATGCTCCTTCTTCATCAGGCATTGCTGCTTGTGCCTGCCAAGCTCCAGGTTACTCAAATTATTCAAGTGAGGAGACAAAGTACTGAAAGATTCTTTTCTTTTTTTCTTCCTTTTTTTTTTTTTTTTTCCCCTGTCATATTGTGGGGGTGAGCTTGTCCTGGTAGCAGGGTACCCACCTAGTCAACCCAGAAATATACTGGTGCCAGGGCTGAAGATGTTAGGGAACTTAACCCAAGACTTGGTGTTTTCATTTCTGGAGGTGTGACTCAGTACAGAGTGTGTATGCATGCAAGCCTGGGCTGGTATCAGCTGTACTAGTAAAACTGATAGCTAGTATTTATAGAAAGGACAGGTCTGTGAATGCCCTGGTTTACACAGCATGGCAGAAAAGTGATTATCACCTTTGCCTTCTGATTCCTGTCCTGTTCTGTGCTATGCTAGCTGTGCTACACTCTGCTATGCTATGTGTGTTTTGCTGTGCTGTGCTATCCTAATCTTGGGTTGCATACGCACAAAGTAAGGCACTGTGAACAAGCTGTACCACTTTCTGAGTCATAGTGGTAGGGCAGCAAAGAGAGGAGTAAGAGCTGCTCTCTTCAATCCACTGCACCACAACAGATAGACAGCTTCATTCTCTAAGGCTCCCTGTATAGGCACTAAGTTTTATGTAAGGAAATGAAAAAAGATTAATTAAACTGAAGTAGAGTATTGAAGGTGGGCTAGGTGAGATCAAGACTCCATCAGTCTAGGCAAGAGAGAATCATGCTATAAAAGCCAGTCTTTACCTAATGATTGAGAAAAATGCAGAAAACACAGCATCACAGTGGTGTGCTATACCTCCAGTATCTGATGATCCTGGGAGAAGCCACCAGTAGCTAGTAGCAGGTTGCTCCAGGTGAAGGTGACCTGGTCCCTCACCCAGCTCCCAACCTGCTGTCACCATGAGAGTGTGGGGGGCCTGCAGCCCTCTTCTCCGTGCTGAGCCCACTGAGCTGCGGACATAGGGCAGAGGGTAGGGGGTGCTTCCCAAGCTGCACTGATGCATCTGCTTGATGCTCAGACAGGTTTGGCTCTGGTTCTAACAGCAGGTTCAACTGATTGAGAGTGGACCTCTATCCCTGGGCAGCAGGGGACTGCATAATGTGACTGGAGCCACAGGAGATCACAGGCTGTGAGGGTAAGGCTTTCTCTGAGGCTGTGTTATCTTGTAAGGGGAGTTTCACAGCCCACAACAGCCCTTCCAAGAGGCTTTGCCTGGCACAGTCAGACACATTCTCCTTGGCCCTGGCATGGCCCAGTGAAGACAAAAGAGACAGTTAAATGCTATTATTTGGTCTGTGTGGCGGATAATGACAAATGCCAGCCACTTGTGGGGAACAAAGAATTTATAAACCTGTACATGGAAACTGAGGTCAAAGAGCAGAGAAGACACATTTTTCCCAGTGCTGCGATGGTTTCACACTGATGGGCAGCTCAGCACTACCACACTGCTCTCTCACTCTTCCTCCTCAAAAAGACAGAAGGAGAAAATACAATGAGAAGAGGTTGTGGGTTGAGATAAGGACAGGGAGATCACTCACCAATTACTGTCATGGCCAAACAGACTCCGTGTAAGAGAGATTAATGTGATTACATATTGACAACAGAAAAGAGCAGTGAGAAACTAAAAGCAAACTAAAAACACCTTCTCCCCATCCACCCTTTTCTACCTCCCCTATATGAGCATTGCAGGAGAACAGGGATTGTGGTCAGTCCATAAAACTTTCTCTGCCTCTCCTTCATCATTGCTCTCTTCCCCTGCTCCTGATCCTATGCGGGCTTCCCACAGGCAGCAGCTCTTCAAGAACTGCTCCCACACGGCTCCATACCATGGGGTCCATCCCCCAGGAGCAAACTGCTCCAGCACGGGTCCCCCACGGGCGGCAGCTCCCCCCAGACCCCTGCTCCTGCGTGGGCTCCTCTCCACAGGCTGCAGCTCCGGCCCGGGGCCTGCTCCTGCGGGGGCTCTCCGTGGGCCGCAGCCTCCTCCAGGCCACATCCACCTGCTCCACCGGGGGCTCCTCCACGGGCTGCAGCGTGGAGATCTGCTCCGTGTGGGACCCATGGGCTGCAGGGGGACAGCCTGCTCCACCAGGGGCCTCTCCACAGGCCGCAGGGGAACTGCTGCTGCCTGCCTGGAGCACCTCCTGCCCTCCTGCTGCACTGACCTGGGGGCTGCAGGGCTGCTTCTCACTCCTCTCTCCCAGCTGCAGTTGCACACCATTTATTTTCCCTTTCTTAAATCTGCTCTCCCAGAGGCCCAACCAACATCACCCATGGCCTATCTCTGGCCAGTGGCGGGTCGCTGTGGAGCCAGGTGAAACTGGGCCTTATCTAACATCGGGCAGCTGCTGGGCTCTGGTCACAGAGGCCACCCCTGCAGCCCTGCCCTGCTAGAAAACCCTTGCCATATAAACCTAATATAGGTGTCTTCTTCAGTGTCCTTTGTGTGGGAGAAGGAATAACTTTCTCTCACCCATAGGCCACCCCTTCCAGTAGGAGCCAACTGCTCATGTTCCCATTAGGGCAGTTTGGGCTGCTCCGTAATGGTATGTGGCGTCTATTACAGGGACAAACAGGAAATTGAGTGTCTTTCATTATATGCACAGGTTGTGCCTGAGGAATTACATTGAGAAAACTGTATTATAATGGAATTATATCATAAAGGCTTCTTCACTGTGCCAGATCATGTCAGTTCTTCTTGCTGTTTGAAGGTGTATTGCTGCGATTGTAATCCAATTTGCCATATGAGGGGTGTGAAATATGAAGCCTTGATACCTTCAGTTCAGCCTTTGATAGACCTAAATTTTTTTCTTGGAGATGAAGTTGCTAACTTTCATAGCCAGGTTTGACCTAAATCTATGAAGGTCAGAGATAGCCCTTTAGAGTTTCCATTTTAATCCATATGTTTTACCAGCTGCAGTATAACGTGCTTTATTCTATAAAAAAAGACAATGAATGAAATATTTTTGCTAGTTAAGAGTGACCTTGGAAGTAATTCACAAATGTGGAGCACAGTTACACAGCTGCATGGACAGATTGTGTAAAGCTATACCCATTAAGCAAAAATACCTCAAAAAGAAACTGTGTACTGAAACACGGTGGTCAGACATATGCAAAATAATAAATCTTTTAAAAAATCCCACTAGTAATAGGGAAATTCTTCATGATTGGTAGGCTTTGCCTGTGTCCCAGCTGATTCAAAGTCAATGGTCATGCATTCATGCTATACTGTATATCATCTAAAAGGCAATTTTCCCTGTATTTGCAAGAAAGCTTCAGATTTGATTGATTACATTGCTTTTTGCTTGAATTTTACCTGTACAGATTGATGACTACCATGCTATACATGTAGTACCTGAACAAATAAAATAATTTTGCTATAATTTTATTTATGGGGCACCTTCAAGGGATATTTACATTCTTTACGTAATATTTACATTGTGATACATTAGGTTATGACAAATGGTTTTCCTTCAGGTTGTTTACTCAGTTGTGTGGCTTGGCAAATATGATTTCACTAACCAAGAAGTAATTTTGTTTGTTTTCCCCAGGCAGGTTTCTGTTTGCTAGTCAAAAGAATCTCTCACATGAAAGGAAGGGTGCTGTCTGGGAGCGGATGTTCAATAATTTGCAAGTCAGAAATGGGAAATTATTCCATAATTGACGTAATGGCTTCTTTTTGCTCTCTTAACCTGGTTTGAGTTAATTGACTTAGAGTAAGTTGTATTATGCCTGCACTTCTGTGGTGGAACTGCCTGACCTGTTGCACTTCTTTTCCTGACTTACTTTGTGATTTTTTTCTGGTGGGACATAGCATCACAGAATGGCAGAGATGTATATAAAGGTAGGTGGGAAATCAGGAAAGGGTGTATTTCCACACCCAGTTAACCTCCACAGAAAACATCTGTGCTATCAACCGCCTAAGAGTTTCTGGGAATCCAAAGTTTCATGGTTTTATTTCCCAAAGATGAATGAAAGGCTTAGTTTATCACTTAGAGCTGAAAGCTAGACTCAAAAAAATAATTAAGATGGCTGCAAGTTAAGTAATAAAATACTTTCAAGCTAAGTGGTAGCATTTTGTGTTGACCCAGATTTTATTGGTGTCTGTTGGGCATGCCCTGAGGGCCAGAGCAAGTAGCTGGAATTGGGCAGAGGGTACGAAATCTGTCAGGGCACTGTGTTTGCAGACAGGGTTCTTGGGAATCTGTTTGCCTTGCAGTAGCAGCCAACACAAATACAAATGGTCTGTGTGGAGGAAGTGTCTGAGTATGCAAAGAAACAGTTATGCTATATACACGTCTGGGGAGCCACAGAAAATCTTAATGACCCAGAGGAGTAAGTGTATAACCTGGGACTCTAGATCAGTTCACCAATCCCTTGTATGTTTCCATGCATGTGTGAGCTTGGTTCCCTTCTTGTTTTTCTGTTTAGCTTTTGATTTGTTCTTCCTTCCTCATTTATTCATTTATGATTTTTTCTCCAGGTGAGAAGCTTGCTCTGGAAACAGAAGAAACAGTAAATATCAGGAAAAGGAGAGATTTTTTTTTTAACCCTTTTTGGAAGCTTTCAGCTTCACTTCTTTTCCTGTGTACAGGTTGCTCACCATCAGGATGGAAGGACAGCAGTGCAGGTGCTCAGTAAGCCCTGTTGCTTCCGCAGAGATCCCACAAGTGGTCTAGCTCCTGCAGGATGAGATCCCTGAGCCCCACTTACTGTTCCCTGCTCTGAGCAATGCTTTTGTCCTCTCACTCCATTTGCTTTCAGGGCTAGGATGGAGGAGGAGGAATTATAGCCCCCTAACCCTGTTGACACCTGCTTTTTGTCACAGCCCCACCAGCAGCACCGAGGCTGCACTCTTCCTCAGCACACTTTCCTCAGACTCCCCAGAAACATTCATATCACAAGGGTATGCCTGGTGAACACTTCAGAATGAATCAAGCTTTTGTTTTCTTTTTAAGTGAAAATTTGAAATAAATCTGTTTCTGAATGGAGCTCACTATAAAGAAGAACCCAAACCTGAGTGTCCTGCCTGGTATACCCCATTAGCACTAGATTAGCCGTCTGCCAGTGTGCCAGAGTAGAAGTTGCAGGCTGCTTTGTAACACAGCTGGGCAACTCGTTAATTGTTTTTAATTAATGAAGAAAGCTTCCCTTCCTCAGCTATTTCTTAATGAAATTGTGGCTTCTTCCTTGGTTAGTAAATCAAATTAAACTGCATTTGCACACATTTTGTGACCAGCAAATTGAAGTCTGTACAAGAACAATATCTGAGTATTCATCACAGCTCATAGATAATTTATGCACATTCTATGCTAATAATTAAAATTATTAACACATAAAATACTGTATTTGACAGAAAATGTTGTGTTAAGAATACTGGATCCAATACAGAAAGAGAAATATTAGGAAATAACCTTTGACATTAACTTAGGTTGTATTTATCTTGCAAAAATGATTTATAGTTCAAAGAAATATTTCAACAGCTCTTGATAGAACGATGTGATGTAATTTGTAGTAAGTATGTGACACACCAGAGTGCTACTAAGAGACTGTTTTTCTTGCCCCAATCACTTGATGCAGGTGATTGTTTCATGAGATTAATACTCCTGTCACATAACACTTACCTCTGTCTAGTATTATATCATCCCCTTATTGTGTCTGTGAATCAAATGCAAATAAAATTATGGTGCCAACTAAATTTGACAAAAATAAAATAGCATCTTTAGTCAATTTTGTGATGCCTCTGAACGGCCAACAGGGATTTTTTTTTTTCCCCATATTATTCAACTTATTTATTAATGCACTGAGAAACCATTCCCTCATGAGGTCCTGGGCTGGACTGGGGTGGTACAGACAGCAGCCTCCGCTCCTCTGCTCCTCTGGCTGCTGCTTCTGCACCGTGGTGATGCAAGTGTACTGCAGCAAATGCGCAGCAGCTGAACAAAGGACAAGTAGCTGTTTGTGTTTTCTAACGTTTTCTCATGGTAACAGGAAGGCTCTGAATGGTGGCCTAAATAGGGAGTGCTGGTCCATGAAGTACACACTTTGAAAGCCGTTGTAATTGGGACACCGGGTCATAAGAATGCTTACAGTTGGAATAACCTTTCTAAATGTAAGAATATGAAACACAGTGTGTAGGATCATATCCTGTGTGATTATAGTGCTAACACTGGAGTAGGAGGGATTGTGGAAATCTGTATCCGCCACTGGTCCCATGACCTACTGCCCTACTTATTGTAGCATCAAAGGATGCTCTCCACAAGCTGGTGCAGTACTCAGATTATAGCATGGGCCACTTTAAACAGCAGATTGTCACCCCTGACTCTCTGCTAAGCCCTATCCCCTTTCTCTTTCACCTTTCCTGTCAAAATTGTCGGTACACTGGCTTCTCTGGGGTGCTGGAGAAGCAGCTCTCTGCAAGGAGAAACTCCTAAATGAGAACAAATAATGAAAAGGCATTGAGAATAGAGACAGAAGAGGGAATTCCTGAAGGTCTCTTTAGGGTCAGAGTGTAAGGATCTTCATTTTCTGAGAAAAATGTCTCATTATTTCAGTCCAGAATGCCTCTAACAGGAGGAGCTGTTTTCTTCAATGGCTAGGTTCCTTGAGAAACACATTTATCTTGGGACAATTTAGGAACATGAGTTGAGATTTGAAGCAGGAAGGGAAGTGATGAGGTGGGAAAACTCCCAGGAGGAGGTATTACTTCTTTCCTTCACACCTATTCCCTTATCCACAAGGATGGGGACACTCTGTAAGGTGTCAGAAGACCCAGTTTCATTTCCTTCTTTGCAGCAGTACAAGGTCACTTTGTTTCCCCAAGAGAACTCTCAAAGAGACAAAAACTGTGTGGGGAGGAGAGGGAAAGGCCTTTATTGACAGTGCGATACTGCTTTGCAAAAATAATCCTTAATAAGGGGATTGTAAATCAGCTTTCCTATCTCCCCGATGCACATCCCCACCGGGACAGTCATTTACTCTTCTCAGCTGCCTCAGTATGCCCTGTGGAGGGCACGGCTCCAACACAAGTGATGGAGCATCTGCTCCTCCAGAACGGCGACTCTTGCATCCTCTTTGGTGACATTATGCCAGCCCAAACGCCCTGAGGGCCCACACGGCTGGAGCAGCTTTAGCAGGAGGAGGCCAGTAGCATTTTGCAGGGTGAGGACCTGAGGAAGGTAGGATGCTGAGAGTGCTATTTCCCTTCTGCTGACAGGGTAACCCAGCTGTCACTGTTCCGTGCATGTCTGCCCACATCCATATCAAACAACACGCTGTTTCCCTGACTGCTGCCATGAATGAAAGGCCATTTGGTTGCCTGTAAGTCTGCCCTGTGACTTCTCTGATTCTTTTTTAAGCTCCACCCTGGACTAAAGTTTCAGTAGAGAAGTGTATGGCTAAGCAAACAAGCACGGTTAACCACCAGCAACTTGGTCTTGGTGATAACTTCAGAAATGGTATCTCCAAATCAGCCAAGAAACTGCTTTTCTCTGGGTTGAAGCTCAACTGAAGGGGTAAGGGGCAAATAGAAAAGCCACTCATGTCCAGGTGAAGTCCTCAAGACCCATGAAATACTGCATCCTCATGAGAAAGTCCTAGAAGCTGCTAGAAGGCAAAATCTCTTTTTCACAGGGAGCATAACTAGGACATTTTTGTGCTGATTTCAAGCCTTCAAGCCTTTTAGACACAGGTTTGCAATCTAGCTAAGATTTACACAGGTTTCAACCTTCCAGCCATATCAGTGCACAATTTGCACCTATCCTCATGTGTTCCCACAGGTCAACTCTAACAGAGTTGTCCTTTTTTTTTTTTTTTTTTAATAAATATAGAGGGATATAACCTTTGTGTTACTGCAGTGAGAGGAAGGGGGGAGAGTAGGAGGTGCTCAGCACTGATCCCGGGACAGCTGGGCACTGGGGTGCCATCCTTTAGGAGAGGCCCACATATCATCTGAGGCCAGGGAGGGCGACCATGTCATAGCCAGCACCTCTGACCTGAGTCATGCATGGTCATTGGATTTAAGGGTATGTAGTATTTTTGAAGGAGTTCATCCTAGATCGCACACTGAGCAAGATTATGCAGAAGGGTTATGCAAGATTTGAACATTTACAAAACAGAGCATGTTTCTCAAGAAGAATCTGTCTTGCCTCAACTAATGCTGTGAGGAAGATTAGATGTACTTTTTTTTTTTTTTTTTTTTTTTTTTCCGAACGTACAATAAATAAAATGCTGGCTGCTGCTAGAAAAGGCTGGAAAAAAGTTCTCTTAAAATAGTTATCTAACCTGTACCTTTTCCTTTCAGCTGCTATAATTTCTCTGCCACTCAGCAGCCCAGAGAGCAATGCTCAGCATGTTTTACAAGCACTTTATGTAACTTGAGGAGAAGAATAAAAAGGTCATCTTTCTAATGCTGTGTAATCCTGCACACTATTAAGTACCAAAGTACTTCTCTTTTGTACCAATTGTACTGAAAAACAAGAGTGGAAGTCATGAGCATTTAGAAAGTGTTCTGTTGGGCATATACATGATCAAAGTCAGGAACAGGCCTTTGCTAAGAGAGACATAGTGGGTACTTTCAAGTTGGAGCACTTCTGTTATCTTGCCCAAGTGTTATAGCGTATATTCTCAGCTGCATCCATTGCAGCTGTGCAGTGCATTTGCCTTCATTTCCATGTGTCTGCTGTATGTATTGATTATCTGAGCAAGTGATGCTAAAGAAGCTAAGTGAAGTTTATCCAACTTGAAAAGATAACTGGCCAAATTTATCCCTGATGTAGCTGTTCCAGTCGGTGAAGTTCTGTCAAGGACAAATTTCTCCTGAAAGAAGAATTCCCCACGATGTGCCTGTTAAACCAAAGCAGTTGCCAAAAATAAATTAGGGAAAACAAAGCAGCTCTCCCAGAAAAACTCCACATCTCAGCCAAATTGGTGTTTCCCTGCTGGGATCCAGTAAGGCTTCAGGGGAGGGCAAGTTCCTATGGCAGGGTGTTGTCTGCAGGGCTCTCGTACCTACTCTTTGCCCTAGTGGCTGGTCTGCAGAGGCTGCTGGTACCTGAAAGGCTTGTCCTGGGTCTCTCCCTTGATGGACTTCCATCTCAGTGTGGAGGCAGGCGGGTGCCAGGTTGCAGTCTGCAGAGACCTCCCTACCTCCTGTAATTCTAAATAAAGCAGGATCTGTGCCTGATAGCCCCATCCATGGCTATGGCTAGTGCTGCTTAGAGTGGATGTGAGCGGGAAACAGCTAGTTAGTGAGGTTGAAAGAAAGCTCTTTTTATTTATCAGCATAAACATCCCCGGGGGGCTGGATTAAATGTTTGCATGCAGGGGAAAACAGACTGTGCCAGCAGAAAGGATGAATCATGCCTATAGACAGATGCATCTTGCATTCAGCTTATGAGCCTGCCAAACTGCCCTGCACCCTATTACCCAGAATACCCAAGCCTCTAGTGTGATTTTCTAGTACTACTGGATATTTTTAGTCAAGTTTTCTCTAATGTTCACTCTCCTTAAATGCTAGCCATCAATGCAATGCACGTTCTCTTTGTGGCATTTTGTTCTTTGTGTTTCCTGGATGGATGGATTGTTTTGTAATGCAGGTAACCCTAATGAATAAATAAATGTCAACTCGATATTTCATAAAGTAAAATAATACAGCTGGTCTTGGTAATACGGTAAAGTAGTTTTAACTTTATAGCAATTCTGATCTCATTTTCAGTGTGTTCTCCAATCTATCCAATATAGATCTGAAAGAACAATTCATTATGAATAATTTATGCAGCAGATTTGACCCACTTTTCTGTTTGCAAATTACTATAATTCCTCTGTAATAGTTGTGCTTTCCCCTCCAGATTTTGCCCTCCAAATGTAGACTGAGGCCAAGTAAGGCTATTCTAAACTAAATGGTAATTCAAGTCTACCTACTGCTTGCTTCCAGGCTGTGGATGCAACTAATCTATGAGCAAATATGATATCAAAACCACATTGTGATTATTTAAATTTTGTACTATTACTTGTTGGGAAGAAGACATAGAGGCAGGTTGTTTGTTAACAGTTCTACGAAATTATCAGTGGCACACTTATAGAATTTACTGCTTATTATTTGCTTCTTGTGACTGACTGGTCATCTCTGTATTACTATTATTGATAATTAAATAATTAAGTTAATTTTCACAAACAATTTTTGGAAAAAAAAAAAAGATGGGTTTGAAAGACCAATGGGAACTGCTGAACACTGTATTTTCCTCCTCTTTCCAGGACTTTCTCTTTGAGTCTCAGCTCTGAAGAAATCTGGCTTCATTCCTGACGGATGAAAGACATTGCAAGCACATTTTTCTGTGGCTATTTATAAGAATTTACTTTTTTTTTTTTTTCTCCTGACAATTCCTTACTTTATACAATGAAATTGTATTTGCATGTTCTTTCTCATGAACTATATGGTGATACTTTTTCCTCTTTCTGTTTATGATTAATTATTATAGCACCTAAGTACTGTCCTGAGACATTGACGAGATTGTGCATGTTGTCTTCTCTACACAGTTCAGAGAAGAAGTATCTAATTGTGTGTGAGGGAATGAAGCCATATGCATTTACCTTTAATAATCCCAGTGGTTCTGATTCTGAGAGATGGTTTATCTCCTGAACAGCTCTTTTAAAATTGTACAGCTCTTCAATTTGTTCCTTTTTATTTTTATTTTTTCTTTTCAGAATACAGCCTCAATAAGGTACAGCATTTGGCACTCAGCTTCTTTAAAAGGACTCCCTTTATAAAGATGGATAGCTTGCTCATGGAAAGCAGAATATAGCCTATGAAAGAGATGGGAATAATGTACAAATGAGGCAGTAAAAATAAATGACACATTAGATTCACTAGCCAAGCAAGATGCTACAGCCTATGTAAAGGCAAAGATGCTGACTTCACAGGACCCTCTAAGCAGAGCTTCTGTAGGCAGCAGCAATTTAAATTCACTGGTACATTAATGATAGTACACGTTAAGTGAATTACTGGGACGTTGGTAAATGCTATTCTCATTAAAAGTCAATCTATTGTTGGCACCAAACTCATAGTTTTCAAAAGTGTGTACATATTGCACCATTAAAAAAATGTCATTCTGAGTAATCAACTGGCAAGTAGAGTCTCAGCTGAGGGGTGAAGACTTATTTTAGTAGGTGCTGTAGGGGAAATCCTTTTAAGCCATTGAAAAGCTATACACATATAAGAAGATATTGGAAAAAACCTTTCCATTAATTTCCTGCAGAAAAACGGAGGAAGTAGGTTAACGATCTTTGAGTTACAGGTTCATCAAAAGTGTCAAAGTGCTGATAATTCTGAGAAATGGTGGAGTGCCCTGACAGAGGGCTTGGGGGATTTTATATTTCAGTAGTTGGAAAAGAGAGTCTTTGAATCTCTCCAGGATTCCCTTGCCACCTCTGAACTGCCTTTTAGCTATCATCCTAATGTTGCTGTTTTTTACTTATATTCAAGTTGGTGAATGGGTTTAGGCTTCCATTTGGTTTATGTCACCTTGTGATGTTTGCTGAGGGAGACTGATCCTAGAAGACAGAGTCTTAACAAACACTGACCTAGCAAAAATGTGGAGAAACCGGGAAAATTGGGGAAATATATACAAATGGCAATGTTTTACTCATATTCAGCTGAAGTTAGGCACATTCTAGATTTTTTGTGGGTTTAGATAATTGTGTAGAAGGTCACAGTACTTCTTAAGGGATCCAGGCTAAGAAGTCCAATTAGACAAATAGACCATGTAGTTTTCAAAGGTGAGAGCTGAATAAGGATTCTAACTGAATATGGAAAATAACTGGCCCTTGGAAAGCATTATGTGATCAAACAGTGGATCAAAATATATTCTGTTTGATTTCTTGCTTTTGCATGCAACCGCCAGCACCAATTTGTCTCAACAATTTAACTGGACTGCTAAGTCTCTATAAAATGTGAAGGGTCTAACAGTGATGTGAATAGACTAAGATATATACATCCCAGAAAAGTGATCTTTGACTGGGGAAGAGACCGATGGGATGTGCAGAACAACAGGAAAGACTTTGCTGAGTCAGCCAAGAGATTCCATTCACTTTTTTTTTCTTTCTTTTTCTGGCTATTTTGTTCTTAGTCATCATGGTCTATAGATAGCAAGCATAATTAGCTTCATTCATCCTTAGTCTTGTTCAGATCTGTCTCTTAAACAGCTATGGGCTGTGATAATATCCCTGCTTTCTTACTGGTTATTTCATGTTTGCATGACTGTTTTCTTATTGTGGCTCATGGAACACATGAAATTTTCTGTTTCCCCTATTGATCTGAAGTATGCTTAGACCTGATTGAAAGGAATGTGTAAAGTGTGTGTAGAGCACTTTTGCCCTGGAAGACTAGGGGTTGCACAAGCAAGAGTTTCTGAGTAAGTCATACGCCCAAGTAAAAGAATGGCAATAGTATTTATACAGCTGCAATCTTGAGAAGGTGTACAGATGCATTACATTCCTTAAGGCAAGAACTGGGTGATGCCTCTTCTCTGACAGGCTTTATAAAGACGCTCTGTTACTGCTCAAGTCTCAGCATCATAATGGTGAAACTGATTAGACCTAAAGGCTTTCTTCTGTACTGCCTTTGGAAAACATACCCTCTGTGAAGAGTATGCTCATTCAGGGTTTTAGTAGGCTCCTCAGGGGGACTTTGCTTCTTGGAATCATTTCCATCTTCTTGGATTATTCTTCAGTCAAATGTTCTGCAATAACCTCGTGTTTCTCATTGACATGTTGACGTAATTGTAGTAAGCTATCATGTAAAGAGGTACTGCACACAGATTGAAGGCATTGGTTGTCTTGTGATTCTTCAAGAACCTCTTAGGAATGTTAATGAATCCCATTGATACTCATTCCATCAACTGCCTTTTTTTTTTTTTCCTTAAGGAAAAGATGAAGTGCAACATGTTTTAAAATGCTTATTATAAAGCGTTGAAAGTAGAGCCTCAAAATGAGAACAATACTCTCTCTTTACCATGCAAGTTTAAACAAAAAAGTGTAGCCTGAGATACAATTTCAGTTTTCTTAACTGGTGATCTTTATTCGGAACTCATATTAAAATCAACTGAATTTTCCTCCACTAAGTGCTAAGCAACTACTCTATTTTTATTGATATTCCCATTCATATTTTTAGTGTTCATATTGCAGATGAACCAGATTGCCCATCACACATCTGTAATACAAAAACATTGGAAGATGTATCTCATCTCTAAGACTTTGTTTTACCCCATGTAATAGGGCCGATTAAATTAAAAATAAATTTACAGTTTTTTATTGGCACATCATGAAATTGAAGAAAAAAATATTGATCTGTATCTGAAAGGTTGTCTGACATACTTTTAAGCAATGGTATGATAGCCTGAAACTTTGGGAAAATAAATTACTCTTAATTCATATATATCCATTAACATATATCACATTTCTAAATATTTTAAATATATGTATGCATGTACACACACACAGATGCACGATATCCTTTATACATGATTGGACTTGACATTTAGGGACTCAGTTTGACAATGGGTTAAGCTTTTATATTAGTGAGTATGCATTCATATTTAAACTTTGTTGAAGAGTTTTTAAGTTCATATAGTCCCAGAAGACTTTTGTCACTCACTTTCCTATGGCAGAAGCTTTAAATTCTACCTTTCTGTTTTTAAACAGAAAAATATTTAAAATTATTTCTTCTTTTTAAAACTTAAAATTTAAAGCACAAATTTTTGAAGGTACATGAGCATTGCCCTGTTAGGGAAAAACTGGATTTCATTCCCAGCTCTCATCTTCTTGCAAGTTGTTGCATGTTTGGAGGTTGTCATCTGGAGCACACTTACTGGCCACTGGTGTGAGCAGATCTCACAGATCTCAGAAGTGTGCGTGTGGCTTCATCCTGGTAGGTACACCCTGGCTATAAAAAGATCTTCAAAAGTAGCCTTGAAACCTCATATTCCTCTCCAGTCCGCACACATGTACTCTTCCCTCTTCACTTACACATTCCCCCGCTTAATTGTACACTGTTAAAAGCTTTTTGTGACACAGTGCCATCGATGGCTTCTGCTTCTAGTGTTCCCCCAATCCTGGACCTAAAACCAGACAAAAGTCCAGAGATGCCTGGTAAGCATGTACACAAGGAAGCTTTATTAACAATGACCTCAACTTCTGGCCCAGGTCCAGGGGGACACCATTAACTGCTGACCTGCATCTAGCATGAAAACCATGCTATGAGTTATGAGAGGAGAAGAATCTGCATGTGTTCTGCTGGTTGTTTTGGAGGGGATAGACTTGAAATCTTAAACATAACATTTTGCTGCTTGTTGCTTTCTATTTTTAAAGACCTTTCATTTATAAATAAAAACCTGAGGAAATTCTACAACTTCTGTACATGGTCTCCCTCCTTGACTTATTTCATGAGAACCAAAACAGGTCAACTGTACTCATGGTCCACAGCTGTAGTCTGCCGTGACCACCCAGCTGGGCCAGGTACTAGAGGCCACTAGTCCAGCTACGAGCTAGGAATGTCATGTAGATGTCTGTTCTGGTCTGTTGTTAACTATGGGTTACAGAAAGCCAGGAAAGAGAAAGGGAAAGTCTAGATTCTTGGGGTAAAGAAGGAGAAGGATTCATGGACCGGCCGTTTGCCTTTCAGAATATATTACAGCTTGCTTTTGTGCAGCAAACCACAAGCTGCATTGAGAATATTCCCTCACTCTTTAAGTAAGCCTACTGCCCACAGTGGGGTCAGGCTGGAGAAGAATGATCCAGAGACCTATCTCTTGCTTTGCCAAAAATAGCTTTCTAGAAGCCGTTATTCAAAGTGCAGTCATTCTGACAGCACTAGAGATGCTCTCAGGGTCAACACTGAGAGTACCTATCTTGATGACAGCCATTCAAAAGTATATGTATTCCTCCATGAAACAGTTGATGCTGAAGCTATTATTCAACTTGTTATGGCAAGTACTGAACAAGACTGTGTGATCTCAGGCAGCAGAAGATGAGTGCTGTCACCTACAGAGCAGATGAAAAAGATCTTTCTTTTCCAAAGAAAAGGTGTTTCTTTCCAGCGATAAGGAGAGGGTGCCAACCTATGCATACCCAGGTGGTGTGAGCACACTCTTTGGGTCTGGTTGCAGTGCCCACAGAGTGATCTCTGGATATCAGCAATCTGCCTAATGACGAGGTGACAATTGTTCCTTGTGGTTTCTGCCCACAGCAAGTGTTGTATGCAGAGGAGGATGACAACTTATGGCTCAGTCAAAGAAGTTGTATCAGAAAAACTGTCATGATGACCAAGCAGAAATGCAGAATGCTTTGGATGACTTCACATGCTTTTTTGAACGACACACAGCAAATGCATATTCATGTGCTTTCAAAGACAGCTAAAACTTCCCTTCAGTAGACATCAGCGGACCTGTTACTGAGTTTACATACACCTGTGGGCTTTTCATGAATGACCCTGTGATAGTAACTCCAGATAACTGTAATGGCTTCTTTGGTGTTTAGCCCACACCATATTAAGTCATGGTAATAATGGTTAAACTGATATCTCTCTGTGTGTTCTGTTTAGAAAATTTCCTCATACCCTACCTTTTTTGTACTGTGTTTTCAGATGTTTTTTTCTAGGTTACCTCATCTAATTTCCCTGTCAGTACAGGAATCAGTACAGGAAATGAAGAAGTGTTTTTGTAAACCACATGTAATACAAGACAGCATTTGACTTTTTGTCTAATGAAAAGAGAAAGTGTAGGAGACAAGATACATGGCGTGAATACTTTGGTCCCAGAGTGGAAGCCAAAGGCTGATGTAGTGCACCTTGTGCATACCCCTAGTGGTACCTAGGGACTCAAAAACTCATGCTGAGCAGGATGCTGTCTAGAGCTAGCTGACAAGAAACATTAAGAAGGGGTTAGTCAAAACTCCTGTCTATTGCCAGACACCTGAAATTGAAGTGAGGGTTGCAGGGAGGCACCTTTATTCGCTCTGGCTACAAAACACATTCCTGAACATATGTTAATGTAAGTGCTCTTCTGACGAACCAAAACTCAATCAAATGAATAACAGATGTACAACCCAATCATTTTTACACAACAGCACAGATGCTGGAACACATCCATGGAGTTAAAGACCAGGGTCCAAATTGTTCTTTGCCTTGAGGGAACTTTGCTCTATACCATCACACATTGGAGGGTCTTCGCTCTGCCTGAGGCTGCAGAACGGTGACTAAATGAATCTATTCCTTCTTGTTATTTCCTTGACTTCAGCACATGGTGCTATTCCAGGGTTTGGGTTCTTACCTGGGATAGTGAGTTTGAACCCTTCCAGGCTGTAGGAAACCTAGGCCATTCACTTCCTGAACAGAGTGTCCCTTTCATTGATTTCTGTGCAAGAAATAAATACTTCTTCATTGTCTTCTAGCATTATCTTCTAAGAGAAAGCACTGTTTTTACAGCGATTTTAGACTGTAAGACCAACTCTCAACAAAGTAAGTTAAAAATGCAAGTATGTACCTTAAAGACAAGAGGACTAGATTTCTGGAACAATGTTTTTTATGTTTCCTTTGGTTGAACTAAGTGTTCTTCACACAACATGTTGGCTACTGTGACTCTCTTTTAAAACTGATTAGTTCTCCTAGATATCATACAGGAACCTAGACTCTTTAACTCGGGTTTGTGATCAGCACCTTCACACTGGGATGTATCAGTAGCTATAGTGTGGAGAAAAAAAAGGACTTGAGGGGAAAGAACATCTGGGGGATGGGCCATCACTGATGACAAATGTGGCCTCATATTGTATTTTGTGTACTGTATTTCCTGTGGAGGAAAAATAGTGAGATTTATTGTGGGGTATCTCAGGATCTCCCTTTTTCATTTACATTGGGATAGAAAAGAAAACAGAATAAACTTTTTCACTTTGTTCCTCGGCATCACCACTGTTATGTTGTCTCTATACTACAACTTCCATGTGGCTTCCAGTGAGACTGACCACAGCCAGGAAGAGAACAGAGAAATGTTCTTTTTACAAATGAAAAACATCTGCTTAATCCTGTCAACAGCCCTGTCACGCGAAAGCATCACTTTTTACCAGCTGCTGCCACCACAGCCTCCGTCTCAAAAATGTCCCAGTTCTGGAGATCAAATGGTAAATACTGCATGGTAGCCATAGGCTCCCTGACAGGTTAGTTAGATGGGAGCAAAGATTCATATATCCCAGTTTAAGACAGCGAGGTAGTTCATATTTTGGATAGACTAAAGCAAAGATGCCAGTAATATCAGGCATCATGGTCTGGCCTCTTGTTGTCTAGGAAAGCAGAACAGCCCCTTGCTGACCAGGAAAGCAAGCTCTGACAGGCTCTGGAATAGGTTTCAGAAGAAGCTGCCAACTCTAGATGAGATTTAAAATGACCATAGCCAAATTAGTAATTAGAGAAACAGGATCCTTGGGATTCACTGTGACACCCTCTGACCTCCAGATATCTTAAGTCATTGAGATAAATGAGCCTATTGAGCATTTGCAGTAACTCAGTTTCAGTGGGTACGAATACGTTATGATTAAATCCAGCAGCACAGAGTGTCAGGAGATGGATCATATAGAGCTTAACACAATCAGAAAATTGTATTTATTAAAGACACTTTCTGGCCAGCTCAGCCATTAACAGTTAAAATATAAAAGCGTTGGCCTGAAATGCTGAATCTAAACAAAGCGCAGCAGATGAAACACATTACTTCATGGGATTATTATAGTCCTAAATCTAAGACCATGGAGCCAAATCTCAACGTTTTTTCTCCCTTGGTGATTTGTTGCTTGAGGAAAGGAATGGTTCCAGAACACTGACTGAAGTAATATTTTAAGTACACTGACCATACCAACTACTGAAAATAATGATGATCTACAGCTTACATGATAGCAGCATACTTCCTCCATTGCTTCTTTTAATTCAAACTGATAAAGTCTTAGAACTGGCTGAGTTTTGCATAAATCACCAGTGGTAATACTTTTTCAAGGGTAATCCCAATATTAATATCCCAAGCAGGGCAAGAAATAATTAAAATGTAGTAGAGTCCGTATAGGGTTTTCCAATATTAATGTGAAGCACCTTTAGTCAATAAAAATGAACAGTATCTTCAGTTCATAGAGATGAATATTTAAAAACAATACCAGAATGCATTTGCTTTCAATTGCTTTTTTTTTTCCTTGCAGCCTTCATTCTTGTTAATAATGGCATTTTCTTTCGCCAACTAATAGCTTTCATTTTTCTTTTATAAGAGCTGGAATGATGACACATCTCCCACATCCCTCCCCCATCACTGGGCAGCAATATATAGCTCCATAGATACATCTCATATCTATTGGTTAGCAGATTGCTCTTTCCACAGAAGGAATCAGACTTCAAACCCTTTTATTATGGGCCCAGCTCATCTGTCCCTGTTCATGCGGAAGAGTTTGCATAAGAAAACTGAGACTCCTCATAGAAGGTGGCAAGCTCTGGCGCATGGCTGCAGCTGTTGAATGCGGCAGCACTTCAGAGGAATGCTTTTACATTCTCAAAGATATTTATTTATTTATTTATTTATTTATTTTATTAGCTTTGATATATAGCCATCTCTGAGCCTGACCCTATTAATACACAACTTACTGTGACATTTCTTTACCTCTTATAGGCATCCATAAGAGTTTTGCAAACACAAAAGCAGACTGGGGTGATCACTCTTGGATTCCTTACAGACTGAGGTATTTGGATTCAATACCAGGATTAGTGACTTTAGATTACTAAGGAAGCAGCTAATTAACCATATATTATTTGACCCCTACTAGTACAGAAAAACAGAACAAAACAAAAGGGTGGAGTTACAGATTCTTGGCCTCTTCTTGGAATTTTCCATGACAAAATGGCTATATTGCAAATAATTGAATTGAATACAAAGAGACAATGAAGCTAACTCAACAGCTTCACCACTAAAAAAAAAAAGAAACGGACTGCCCAGGAATAAGGCAATGGCACAGCCAAATGCCGGTGTTGGAGAGTTACAGTTAAAGCCAGGTTTTGACATCTGGCTCCCGTGACTGCCAAGTTTATTCAATGAGTGATTGCAATGGATGACTGTGTCAAAAAGAGAGAGAGCTGAGGAAGGATACAAAACAACCACCTTTCCCTCCCATCTCTCCTCCTCCTCCACGCGCATATGTCATAGTGCTAGTGAAAAGAACGATATCCTGCCAAATTAACGGTTCAATTCCATGCCTGCGACAATATTTTTGGAATGCTAAAGCTGTTCTAAAACCTAAGCTTGTATCAAAGTCTAATCTGTGACCTACAAGATGGGATGTGTTTGGAGAAGAGCTCAGCAAACTGGCCTTTTTGAGTCCTGCAGAATCAGGTCACCCAAATCCAGTGTAATCACGTTGCTTTAAAATGATGTTTTATACTCTCTGTTATTGCACAACAGTGCGCTGTGTCAGCAGACTGCTGGTAAAACCACGGCTTGCCTAATAATAGTGGATGTTGTTAGTGGCTAATTAAGAACCATGGCATTTCATCTTGTGGTTCTCTGGCAAATGAATTTGACTTTTTTTTTGACAATTAATCTTATTTCTTGAAGAACATTCTTAAACTATTCTTAGGGGCCTATGCACTAGAGCAAATAACTCCCATTTTGAACTTGTCTACATTTTGTTGCTGAGGGAAAATGATCTGAATTAAACACAGTGATTCTGAAATTGATTACTGAAGTTACAGTAATCCCTCATGCCAGTGGAAACAACTATGCAAAATCAAACATACTTTCAGTTACTATAATTTACTTCCCTTTGGACTTAAGAAGAAAAGTAAATTAAATTGTGTTTCTTTCTGAATAACAGTGTCTGTGTAAGAGGTTTAATCTGGTTTTACAGCTATTTAGACTAACTTTACTGAGAAAGATGACAGAAATTAAATGGAAGAAGGTAAATAGAGACTACAGACAAGTCCTTTAGAGTACCTAAATTCTTTCTTGTTTCCTTACCCTTATTTCAGCCTTTCAACAGAAACTGCAGATTCAGTGGCCATTTTCTGTAATTAGACTGTCATGGGAATAGTGAAATAACTTGCAGTGTAGGCCTTACTCATACTAAAACATATGCATGTATGCACTTTTGCTTTTGAAATCTGTGGATTACTCAAAGTATAAAAGCCTACCACCTGTGCTAATGCTCACAAGGTACTGGCCTTAAAGTGCAAAGCGGGAAAGAGCAGCAGAAGAAAATAACATTGATCCGTTTCTGAGCTCATAATGGGGTAATCAGTAGCATTTTTTTTTTCTTGTAATTTTCACCATGCTTCACCCAGGGATGCATGCCACAATTCCCCTAGTGCGGACTTCATTGACTATCTGCAGATGTCTAGTGTGGACATCTGTGCCTGAGCTTATCATCTAGAGTTTCTTTTTTGCTCATGGAAGGAAACAAGAGCTTCTAAGGTGCTGTTCATCTTGTCTTAAAGTAGCTGCCAAGTCACGCTTTAAAACTATCTACTTCCCTCCTTACCAAAGGAGCTCTCTGTTGGGTCAGATGTTGGTATCTATTACACGGATATCCAAAGTTGGATGAGATCAATTAGTCTTCTTGCTGTACTGCATTCTCAGAGACTCAGAAGCGTATTAGAAGAGTGTAGTTCCTGTCCTCTGGTAATGCAAATGCTTTCTATTCATGATGAAAAAGGCATATTTCTGAGAAAATTCATACAAAAACAGGCGTTGTCATTTTCAGTTAAAAGTTTCTAGGTATGTTAGTGATGAAAGTCACATTTACAGAAATCTGGGTAGCTTGGTATCCTCCTCAGGAAAAGAGAAGTGGAGAGAGAAAGGAGAATTTACTTGATGCTGTTCTGTCTGTTTGCATTCTCAGTGCAAACTACATGAGGAACTTTAATATTCTAGTGGAGACCACCTTACTTTCAAAGACCCACAGTAAATGTTTTTTCTAGAACTGCTTGATTATTAAAATGTACTGAGCAGATTTCTCCATTCAGTAGATCATTATAATTCACCATGTAGTTCTAAGCTTTGTTTATGCTTTCATCAAAAACTAATTTAAAATCATTTCGCATATAAAATTAGTAGAATGAACAATACAGATATTTTAAAACCAGTTTCTTCAGCTACCTGCTTAAATGCATTTCATTTACATTTTTTAACAGTGTGTTGTGTATCTACATGAGGCACACAGACTGGACTGTCTCCCATCAACCATATCAGAGTTATTTAAGGGTATCTTCATATTAGTGTTTTTAATCTTTGCCTATGGAGGGATATGGAAACGTTCACGTGTGAGTGCCCTCTGCTGTCTGATTCTCACAGATGCCCCCCCAAATAAACATATGCACTCCTGCTGCATGAGTGGTGATTTCCTGGTGATTCAACCAGCCTCTTGGACTTAAAAAAAAAATGAAACTGCCACGGTCTGAAGCACCCACTTTTTGGTTTTTCACTTTTGAGAGGACTGGAACAAAATACAAGGTGTGCTCTTCTCCCATAAAGCAGGTAGGAATTTGATTAGCTTCAAGTAGTAACAATTACATGGAGCTGAAGTCAAGTGTATACTGCCAGTTCAGACCTCAACCCTTCCAAATACGAAACAGAGTTCTCTAAGCTGGTGAAACAATAGACTTCTGCAGATACCCTAAGAGAAGCCATCCAGGGTGATATCTCTGCCAGACTCAAATATAGTTCTGAGATCAATGAGGTGACAAATTTAGGTAACTGCCCACACGTTTGCCATCTGCATTGATGCGAGATTTCAAATAAGCTCCTGCATGTTCTCAGTACTGCTGGACTTTTGGTCCTGCAGCAGTTTATTACACCTGTCATTGGGTTGCCCCGTGGTGCATTGTTAAGCAGAACTGTTCAAAGGCCGTGTGGGTATTCCTTCTCTCTGAAATCGAAGCAGTACGGCATTTTGTAGAGCATCCTGATCTCTCCAAAGGAAAAAGGTGCCAGGTACAGTTCTCCATGGAGCATCAGTGCCAGACAGTCTGGCAGTCCAGGCTGACCTCCTGAGTGTAGTTCAACTGTTGCAGTGACAGCCAGAAGAGGAACTAGACTCAGGGCCAAAATTAGAGCCATCTGGAGAAAATAAAAGGGTGGTGAAGGTTGGACAGGAAGCAAAATTCTTTGCTTCACACAGCTCCAGATTTCAAAGCATTTTATTGTATTACCAACTTCACAGTTTTATTCTGTGCAGACAACTGGCCAGCCAGATTTTGTGCAGTAACTAGAGAACTGATGTCTCTATATTCCAATGTGCTCATGTGTCACAGATCAGAAACACCTGGAACATGTGTGACCTTCATCCGCTAATTCCAGAAGATGAAGGCTAATGATAACAGCTTGGGATTTATTTATTTATTTATTTTTTGGCCTTTCTGCTCATCAGAAGTTAGGCTTGGCCTGGAACAGGATGTTGATGTGTAAAATAGGATCAAGACGCCGTTGAGAAATTGATTGCAAAAGTCTTATGCTGCTGCTCTCTGCCCTGTTTCACTTTCAAGGACTCTGGGAATGAAACAGTATTTAAGAACTTAAGATGCAGCTTACATGTAATTTGCTACAAAAGAGCACTTCTTTCCCTCCCCATAGTGTTTAGCTTGCTTAAGCAGCTGAAAGATCTGAGATTTAGTGACAAAATATTCCCAAGTGCACAAAGTTATGCTCCTGTGCAAGGCTGGAAATGTTACCACTTAGTTTGAGCTAAGCATCCAGCTGTTTATTTCTCTCTGAGAACTTCACAATTCAGCCTCAATCACACAGCTGACTAAGGAGGTCTCCCTCTGCACAGCGCTGCCTGAGACATCTCTCAGGAGACCAGGGCCACTAGCACTCCCATTCAGCAAGCTTGGCTCTACATCTTTGACTTTGGCAGAGCTCTGTGTGGCTGTGGTGGGCCAGGCTGCTGTGCCAGGATGTGCAGAGACAGAAATGCAAGGTTCATGAGCCAGAAGGACAAGAACAGGGATCGGTCTTCCTCTGCAACTGTGTTACCTTATGGAGATACGCATCTCCAGGGCAGATACAGTACTTGTTATCAGGCTCTTTATTCGCTTGGATAAAACACCAGAAAGCATCTTGGATATTATGATCAGAGTATTTCCCAGGTAGGGACCCTGACTATCACACTTTCCAAACTGCACATGCTCTGTGATTTTGCTCAGAGGGTCTGAAGAGTTTTGCTATGTAGTATGATCAAGTCAAGAAAAGAAGCATGGGCGCCAAACACATCCGGATTAGGTTGCTTGCTTGTCAACTTAGAAGAAGCTACTCGAATGTGTCATCTGCAACCACAACCTGAAGAAGGAGGTAAACCTTGGTTTCCTACTGCCTACTTCCTCACCTTGGCACTTCCAATTCTGCTTACTGCAAAGAAGGGTCTCTGACCCCATCCTTGCAGACTGTCCAGTGAGCAGGACATTGTGCTGTGGACCCAGAGTGTACATATACATGTGTGTGTATGTGTCTGTGTGTACATGTATACATGGAAAATACATAAGAAGATATCTTCTTATAGTCTTGTCTCAGTTAAACTGTTGAGAGACAGGCTTTAAGACCTTCTATCATACTTAGTGTTTCCTAATAGCAAGGCTTAGGGAGCTGCTACTGAAGGCATCATGTCTTTTTTATAACTATCTTTTGAAGCCAAATCTCAGCTCTGGGATTCACCTCAAGAGCCAGAAGCCCCGGCAGAGGCCTTTCAGAACTTTATTTTCATGTATCCATATTTTTTTTTCTGGATCAGGACCTCAAATATCAAAACAGATTTGTTGTCTTCTTTTCTGGTAACCTGACACTATGAGGAACATAAAGTGAATTTCTGTGTAATGTGGCACAGGGAATCACCTGTGTACCAAAGGAGGCTGAAGAGCACAAAAGGTCACAGGAAAGGTATTTAAAGTTTTGTGCAATGTTATTGTGGGCACATGCATTTTGGGGAGGACGCAGGAAGGAAGAGGATTAAAGGTTTCTCACAGTAGGGCCACATTCTTTCCATGATTATTTAATCATTACTTGAAGCAGATTCTAGCTCACACAAATATCCGATTAGTGCAGCTAAGACTGACGTGGAGCAGACACTTGGTGTGTGAGGACAGAACTATTTTGCTGGAATCAAAAGTGCTTAGGAAAAGCATTCTGGTCAACCAGGGGAAAGTTTAGGTACTCTTATCCCTTCCTGAACATTTTGTTTTACTTAGTTCAGGATGGAGTAGACTTCACAGAATTTATGAAATGTCTAGATGAAAAATTCTTGCTGAAGTAGCTCCATTAGCAAGGATTGTGCAAAATGCAATTTGTAGACAGTTTATTCTGGTAAAAGGTGCCAATATAAAGGCTGCTGTATGTGAAGTATGATGTAATGCTGCCAGGAAAATAGGTCCTTTTTCAGATATGAGCTGCAACTTTGTTAGGTGGTTTTGACAATCTAATTTCAGTACTATAGACTAAGCCATAGCGAGTCAACTGCCCAGCCATGCAGGTTTTTTTTTTTGTTTGTTTTTGTTTTTTGTCCAAGAAGTCCTTGGAAACAGCACCTGGTGAATCTAGATCAGTTCTTTAGCACAGACTGGGGGCACACTTTGAAGCAAACCTCCCATTCGTCACTGTGTACCCTGCTTTGGGTCCTGGAACAGTCTCTGAGCAACTGAACTTTTGTTCATTTGATTGAACTGAACAAAATAAGGGACTTCATGAAAACCTTTAGAATGTTCCAACTGGTTTTGGACAGTTGGCCCGTGGGATGAGAGTAGAGCTACCTGAAGTACTGCTCCCTGAAACAAAATAGAGTGGCCTCCAGACCCTTGGTGCCTGCGAAGTTTGCAGGTTCACTCCAGTTGCACGGCACTTCTTACCAATGCAGACATGAACCAGTTTTTGGAACCAATACTTTGGAATGGAAGGGAAGTAAAGAGTCATATTAAAGCATTTCTATTCCTCTTCCCTATTTGCCCTCAATCTTGTTTTTTGTCACTGAGCAGCACAGGCATTTTTCCCACTTAACACCAAGATTTGCAAGCGATTAGACTGGCATTAGATTTTTCATACTGCATTTACTAACTGCATTTATTATTTCATAACAGATTTTATTTTCCTCTGCATGAGCAAGCAGAACAGCATGACTCCTTGTCTCCCTTCAGGACTCGGGCCATAAGCAAAAGGCTGGTGCAACTGAACCAACAATATTTTGACTCTGCTTAAGAGTTCCCTCTGTGTGGGACCAGAGGTCTGTGATCTATCTGGCTTACAATTTCAGTGCTGATATTTTCTTGTGGCTAGCATAGTCTATCGCCTTAAAATAATAATAGAAGACTAATAAAAAAAGAAGAATGAATGTCATGGGTCTCCCTAGAGGAGACTACAGACTGGAATCATTTAATCTGCCAGCTTTCCTGCAAGGGCAAGCCATTTTATGTTGATTTTGCTCAAAAACATTTGCTTCTTCAGTGCAATGGCATATTGTATCCTGATTAGCAAAATATTTTTGGCTTAAAAATGGAACACAATGACTAGCAGTGACTTTGTTACTGTTTTTATTTTTATCTTTTTCTTTTTTGGGGGGTGGGGTGGGGTGGGGGAGGGAATTGAAAGGGGGGATAAACCGCCTGGGAAAATGACCTAGGCTGCAACAGCAAGGACAGCCAAATGGTTAGGTACCCCTGTGGTTACCTAGGAAGCAGGAGCACTGATGAAGGTAGGACTTTGGGCTTCAGCTGTCAGAAGGCTGCCGGAGCTCGTGTCACCATCAGTGGGGAGAGGCACTTTCAGAGGGCAGTGTGCCTTAGCCACTTATTTTAGTATGTGATGTACTCTGCTTGGGAGATGTCTCTCTTGCTCTCTTAAAGATGATTTTAGACTGGATATTTAATGTTTAGATTGCTGAAGTGCTGAGATGACTTCTACCCTAAATTTCTGTTCCCTGTTCTGCCTTCTCATCTCCAGTGTGCTGCAGCAAGGTTTATGTCAGTTTGTCTGCCAGACAGACTCCCATTTATAAAACTGGGATAAAATACCTTCTCTACCTCGTGGCATCATTTTTTGCAGTTAACTTCAATAAATATTCTTGGTGATCAGTTTCCCTGGTACTGGAGACAAGAGATATTAAAAGATCCCCAAAATAGTCATTAAGCATTACATAAAGTGTTTTTCATATCACGTATGACTCTACATTGAAAACATGACTGATAATTCTGTGATAATTGCTTGTTGAGTATGATCTTGTAAATATTTTAAGGCAGTCTGGCAAATATAAATTCACTTAACGTCTTTTCTGTGAGGTACTGGAAAATCTATACATTTGGGCTTATTTTACACAAGGGTTAACTAACTCACAAGGCATTAAATGACTTTGTTAGACAGAGGCCAGACTACAATGCAATGCGGGGCATCCTGATTACAAAATCCATTACTGGTTAGATTGCTTGTTCCAGCTGGAGTGGTGAGAGAATGTCCTAGTGAAGAGAGCAGTGTGGCATCCTCAGACTGTCCTTCTTTTCTCTCTGTCTTCTTTCTTTTCTCTTGAAATAGAAGGAGAGTTTGCAGTAAACTGATTTAAAAAAAAAAAAAAAGATCTGCAGAAGACTACAAGCTGAGGGGAGCAATTCATGCTATAAACGGAAAAGGATCTGATAAGCGTGGTGTACTTTCAGTCTGAAAAACCCAGAGACCTGAAAAATAGGGTCCCTGTGTTCATTATCTGTACTTGCATGAGAATGTCTCAGCTCTTACAGGTAATTCTTACACCATATGAGGTAAGACTTGTCATGCTAATCACGTTTTTTTTGTTGTTTTTTTTTTTTTTTTTTTTTTTTTTCTGTAGTGAACTAATCACTCTCAGCAAGAGCAAATCCAGGCAACACAAGAAATAGATCTGTTCTGGGCTGTTAGGAGCTTGGGATCCCTTCTGTCTTTCTGTATGGTCGTTTCCATACAAAGCCTTACTTAAATATTTACATTTATCCAGTACAATACTGTTGTGATACCAATTAGGATAGCATCTGAGGACCTTCATCTTAATTTAGGTGTGTTTGCTTTCAGTGTGGACTGTATTTTTATTACTCTATATATGTGCTTTAGCAGTGAACATAGGAGACAGACCCTTGCATATTGAAATAAGGATTTTTGTTGGATTTCAGCATTTTTTTTTCTGGGGAAAAACAAAAACAAAAACATGGAGAATTATTGACATGAAAGACATCTGCTAAGTTAGTGGCAGGGCCAACATGCAGCACTGCCCAACTATAGCCAAAGCCAAGTACAAAGAGAAAGGTGAAGGCTGTTGTTGTCCTGTTTCCCAACCTGCCTCTAGCTGCTGGAACTGGCTGGGTGTCCAACAGATACCTATGATCAATAATCCTAAATTATTCTAATTTGAGGTTGTGAATGAAGTCTAGGGAAGCTAAATAAGCTCCAATAAAATGTACTCAGCTAAAAAGATGCCAGCCTGCAATTTCTTATCTCCTGGAGAGGACAGGCAGAGAGCATCCAACAACTTGATTGCCAAACATGTATGACATTGAGTGATGCTTGGAAAAAGAGGACAATAGAGCTGGTTCTGGATGTGGCAGACAAGTAAACAGGAATTATGTTTCTATATTATGCCTTCAGTGCTGTCCTTAGTATCCTCTAGTTGGTATTCTTCTATCTTTAGTTTTGTTTTGAACATTGCCAAGACAACTATTACGTGGTGTCTGGAGAAAAGACACAGACAGATCCTGAGCCTGATCTTGATCTCTCTCTTCAGTTGGTGCCTTCAGGAAAGGAACAGCCTTGTCATCAAAAGGCAGCTGTCAAAGGTATAATACCTAGGTGCTTGCTGAAACTTTCCTTGAGTGTTGCTTATTTCCAGAGCCTTGGCTTCTCCTTGCTCTGCAGCTGGCATTCAGACATGAGTAATGACAGCCAGGCATTTGCTTTTCAGGTGAACATCCATATATCTCAGTCAGGGGACAAAAGAGCAGCTGAGGGAAATGGGATATGTGAATATTTACAGGCACATAGAACACATGATTTTCTCCTTAATGCTAATCACAGGCTTGAAAAAGCCACACAAGGTTGGCAAAGGAAAAACATTAGTCCTGGTTTAGTATTTGGCTGACAAACAAATAGGAGGTGTATTTCCATTCTAATGTTTTCATTGACATTTTTAGTGTCATCTATTTGGTGTTATCTTGTTTTGATTCATAAATACTTGCTGACACATATTTGAGCTGCAAAATATACTCTGCATGTATTTTTATAACAAAGTGACCTCTACTTTTTTTTTTTTTTTTTTTTTCCTTCAGGGGAACAGCAAAATGCAGAACACTAATTGAGCTTTGGTCTTTGCATTTTCAGGGAGCTTTACATATATTAAAGTGTTCAAAATTAGTGATCCATTGATTTGTACAATAAAACAATAAATTAAAGCATCTATAGGATTACCACTTCTTCCTTTAAAAGTGTCAGCACCTGTGTACCATGCTGATCTGAGAACTATCAATGCTTAAAATGCATATTAATGAACATCAATAAAAATCTGCTCATTACAAAAAATCTACTCATTTAAATAAAAATAGCATTTTGGAAGTTTTAAAGAACTATTTGCATATCAGAGAAAGGAATCCAGTTTGGAAGTACTCTCATAGCACAGTTTACTAGCTGGTTTGCCTGAGATTAGACTAATCAGCTGGCACTGAAAGAGCTGGCATTTGGTTTTACTGATGCATTACAAAAGTACACTGTTGCATTGCCTGCTCCTGTAAGCTTTAATTAAGGTTTTACACAGCTGTTAGAAAAATGCCTTGTTGCAGCAGTGAGAAAATTTACATTCTCCAGGTCCCTGTGGCTGGATGTTATGAATGAGAAAGGATTGTGTCAGAAGGAGTGTGATCTGGATTAAAACAGGCAGAGTTCTGCTTGTCAGCTCTAACAGTGCAGCAGAGTGTAATTTACCTTGTGCTTAGTAAGCAGGTAACCTAAAAGCAAATGGGATCTAAGAAGAGGGAGGAGGGGAAAAGAGAGAAGAGACTGCTTGGGAAAGTGGAGGAAAGTTTGCTGCTGACTATGTACAAGTGTGGGTGCAATGTGCTCAAGGGCAGGGATGCCTGAGGGACCTGGGCAGCCTGGAGGAATGGGCCCAAAGCAACCTCCTGAAATTCCATAACGAAAAATGGAAAGCCTTGCCCTTGGGCAGAAAGAACCACTGGCAGCAATACAGACTGAGGTCTGAGTGGCTCTGCTGTGGGGCAGCTCTGCTGAAGGTGCCCTGTGAGGCTAGAAGATGGGGAGGTAGGGATGAGCCAGCAGTAGGGCTGGAAGTCATTGCCCCCTCTGCTCACGACTTCTTAGACCACATCTAGGATATTGAATCCAGTTTTGGGCCCTCCAATTCAGGAAAGACACTGATAATGTGGGGGGAGTTCATCAGAGGTTACTATAATGGTAGGGGGATGGAGTGCTTGCCCCATGAGGTGAACTCAAGGGAGCTGGGCTTGTTCAGCTTGGAGAAGAGACAGATTTGGGAGGTCACAGCAACACCCCCCAGCACGTACAGTGAAGATGGAGCCAGAGTCATCAAAGTGGTATCTGGTGAGTGGTTGCTGAGTTTGTAGCTGACTGTGCTAGGAGCAGGTGCTTGAAAAATGAGGTCCCCTGCAAACTGTATTATCCTGTAGCCCTATAGATAGCAAGAAGGGGGAATAAGTCAGGCAATTGAAATGAGATTTAATCAAATAAAAATACTGGAGCAACTTGTCTGCCAGAGATTCACGTGCAGAAAGGTCTGTGCACAAGTTGTGGCAGCATAAAGAGGCGGCATAGTGGATCAGCAGACAGGTTACCTGGTCGATAAGCATTCAAAAAATGCACCCCAGGAGGAAAGTAAAGCCTCTGAAATCTCAAAAATAGGCAAAAATTGGAGAAGGAAACTGACAGACTCCAAAACAGTTGACTTGGCAGGGCAGTTTGCAAGGCTATGGGAGGTGCTCAGGCAAACACAAGTTGTCAGTCTGGGGCTGGAATGTAGGTTTCTGAGTCCTGAAGAATAACTGAATAAATGCCTATTTAGGTACAATAAGAAATGAAACCAAACCAAAAGAGCCTTAGAAACATCCTGGTCGGTTTTATTTGGGACTAACTGAGCTCTTTGTAGGTAAAAACTAAAATAAGAAGATAAAATGCATAATTCAAAGTTATAAGAGAACATGAGTCACATGCTGAATGCCACAAAATCAGGTCTCAGGCTTGGAGATACCATTAAAATACTGTAGTTAAAAATCAGCATTCTGTTTCTGAAGGAAGTTGCAGCCAATTTGCTGATTAATCCTCCTTCAATCCTGTGGAACAAGCACTCTTTGGCCTACATAAAAAGCATCAGAGGCTAAAACTCCAGGGCCCTTGAATACATTTTTTAATGAAGCTATTTTAATCAGCGTTGAAGAATTAAATATATTCAGGGAGACTGTATGTTTTAGGTGACTGGTAAGGGGTGGCGGAGCCTTTCATTTTGTGTCCCTGACTTGAACAGCACCGAGCACTGAAGCAGTTAAAAATCATCACCACTATCTGCCGGTGTCAGTCCAATTTCTAGTGGTGAGGCCTATACTGGGAAAAAAATGTCATTGTCAATAATCTGTATCTTTAATAAGAGTCACAATAGAGAGGCAAATATTCAAATGTGCATGACTCCTGAAGGGCTTTCTCAGAGACAGGAATGGGCTTCCAACAAACAGCTTCCAAACAGCTTCCAACCCTTTTAATTTTACTGTTCTCCAAAATTTTACATAGAGAAAAAAAGGATGCATAAAGTTTACTTTCCAATCAAACTTTCTAAAGTTTATTGCATCACAATTGCTTCATCTAGTGTTATTCTCAAAGTATTTTCATGCACAAGAGCTTTTCCAAAACAAAATCAGAGTAGACAGCAGTACCCCCACTCTTTAACTTGCCTTGTTGCAGTCACAAGAGGTGAGAGCCTGAGCACCTCCTGAGTCCCACTAATGCGTGAAGCTCCCCATCAGCTGGTTGCTGCTTCACATAAGGAAAGTGTTTCGGAAGATGGTCATTGAGTAGTGGCCTGTTTATTGGATTAATTTCAGGTTTTGTCAGCCCCTCTGTATCTAAAATGGCAGAGATGGACCTTTCTCCTGGGTTAGGAATAGAAAGAGAAGCCACGTCTATGCATATACCCTGTCCCTGGATGAAGTCCTGCTCAGCCTCCCAGCCTCAGGTAGACCAAGTGGCAGATGGTGTTGTGAGAAGGAAGAGAGAGCCTTATGGCAGAGAAAGTTATAATGATAGATTTCTCCATCTTCTTCTAAATGAACTAACTGTGCAGTGAAATAGAGCAGTTGTTGGGGCATTAGAATGAATGATGCAACCAAACATTCCATGGATGTCGTCCATGCTACAAATAGAAATGTCTCCTTTGGTCACCTTATCTCCATGAAAGTGAAATATTCACCTAACCAATCTAGTTACCACCCTATGGTCTATTCGTTATGGTCATAAATATTGTTCATATGACCTGGTGGTAATAAAGAAATAGCTAGCTGAAGATGTAGTAGAGAGGTGCTTAGCCAAAATTGGGACAGGAAGCCAAAGGGGGATACGCAATATTAAGTATGTAAAAGGTTTTTGTTTTTTTTGTTTTTTTTCCCCTAAGGTGCAGAGCTTTCAATAGAATTGATAGAACTTTTTAATGATTTTATGTTCATTACCGCAATAAGGATATATCCAATTAAGCCAATAAATACAAATATCTTCAGCCTAAGGAGATGACTTGCCTTATCCTTCTCTTTTTTTTTGGCAGACGTTCTTCACATGTTTACCTTGTAAATGCGGAACCTGAGGGTGCCTAAGGGTTATACACCCCAAAGAAATCTTTTGCGGAATTCAATTTCTGACTGCTGCTGGATGTTGATTGAATGAAAACAATCTGATATTTAGCCTTGCAGGCCCAGCCAAGTCTGTGGGAAATGAAGCTTGTACTCTTTCTGCTTTTTCACCTGCCATAAACACCTAATTTTCAACAATTCATGCAACAGGGACACTGTTGCCTGGCTTTGTCATTTGCTGTTAAAAACAAGACTTGGAAAACAAATGCGTTGTTGCATTTTCTTCATCATGGTATTAGTTGATTCCCTGATGAATAATAATTGTACTCAAAATTGTTCTGAGCAGGTTTAACAGCTGTCAAGAAATTTAATTGGACTTTTGTTGAGTAGTTTTTGAGGACAGGCTCCCTTGTGTCTCTGTAAACATTCTCACAGTCCTTATAGCAGTGTCAAAAATCCTGCATGAAATGGCTGTGCTGCCAAGAAGAGAGAGATTAGAAACAGTACAAAGGTTTGAGGATTTTTTTGTTGCCGTTGCTATTCATTGTCTCTTTTGGCTGTTCTGAATGTTCGTGTTGCAAAGTCATGGACTTGGGAGAGTTCTAGAAAAGTACCCAAGACAGTTCACACACAGCCCTCACACCCTCTGAAAGTTAGGTGCCTCAAAGAAATCCACAGTTTCCAGGAGAGCACGGCATGAGACAACAGCCCTCTTCTCTGGTGAAGCTGGGACATTTTGCAGTTATAGGCCCAAAAGTTCTGGGCCAAAAATCAAAAGGAAAGAATCTGACTTCCACGCTTACTGACATTCTCAACATCTGTGAACAACTGTTAAGTATTTGTCTTTTAAATCACATATTTAGGAGAAAAAAAAAAAAGAAAAAAAAGCAGTTTAGTAATGAATGGTTTGCTTTGTATGACCTATGAAGTCTTTGTAAGAACAGCCCCAATCAACTATAATACATGGAAAGGAGAATTCTGTCTAGACACCTAGAAGCTTGGTTTACATGGACAAGGAAGGAGAGATGACAGAGTTTTTCAAGGTTTGCCCATTTCTACCTTGTAATAGCTGTAAACAGAGGAGAGTTATTTTCATTGCCCAATGTAGTTCAAGTAATGAATGTACAAACCTGGGGTTGTAAAAATCCTGTAGCCCCTAATAAATCATACCCTGTGCTCGATAAGAATGTGATCCATCACCCATAGAATTAAATGAAAAGATAGCCATGGTCTATTGGACTGTGCTTCAAGCCATCCCATCACAAGACTAAGCAGATGCTTAACCCCAAGTCATGACAAGAATCAAATTCAGCAAAGAGCTCTGTCTCATATCTCATTCAGTATGAGACTTTTATGTCATCTCTCCTTTTCTTTGTGTTAAGCCCAGTCTCTCACATTCTCTGGCTTTTCCTTTAACTACCTGAGTTACTATTTGCACTGAACAGCACTTCCCAGTGGTTCCATCAAAGTGAAAAGGATTATGAATCAAATCACTTTTATATTCTACAGGTACAGAAGATCATTGTAATTGTAGCACCTATGTAGTTGCTTCCAGCTCCAAAACCTCAGAACAGAGTCCCCTTCTAACTGGGGAAAAATAACTCCCTCTACAAAGTGAAGACATTCCCCTATGATGACTCTTTGCGGAGAATAGCTTTCTTATTGTTAAAATGACACACATTTGTACAGAAAACATTGTAAAACAGGACCTGACAATCACTTGATTGCAGCATCACTTGGTTGACAGTTTAATATAAGTGGCATTAAAATAATATTGGATATAAAAAATGTAAGATGAAAATAAATGGGACTTTCGGACTCTATGCTTTTTTATAACAGTGAGTTATTTTGCAGTATTCATATCTTTATCTACTGATATGATTCAAAGGGTAATCACAGCTTAGTACCAGGAAAAATGTTGAATGGAGAAAGAAAAGCCATATTGCATGTAAGAAGAAAGATCCCTCCCCAGTGTAAATACGGTTTTGCCCAGCCTTCTGTTTTACAACAAAATACAACCATGCCAGTATTAGAAGAGTATTAGTGGGCCCAAAGTAGTCAATTAAAGCATTTGTTTACTACTCCCAACCATGATCTTCCCAAAGAGGATTTTTTATATCTTTCTGGAAAGGACAGAAGAGTCTCAACACAGTGAAATTTTTATAGTACTTTTTATTATGAATGTCTGCAGGCATTGAAAAGAAGTAGTACAAACATTGTGGTTTTGGGGCTTTGTTACATAATCTAAGGACCTCTTAAAGCCCCAAACTAGCCCATTGGTCCTAAGCAAAAGGCACAGACTTTTAAGGGAGATTGGGCTGTGTGAGTCTGAGGTTTATTGTGTTCAGCCAGCCCTCTATCACCCATTAATTCTTGCAATCTCCTCCCCCAGTCTTCCTGCCTCATTCTTCCCTCTAGTTATGTCTTGCAAACTCACATCAACATTCACCTACTCTGAGCCCTTCAGAATTTCTTAATTAAAGGAAAGTTGCTAGGACAATGAGCAGAAGAACAAAAACAGTGTCAGAGATATGACTGATTTCCAGTTGCTCTATGATTATTTATGTGTTTTTGTGAGCTCACCAAAAAGGAAAGAGGAGGAAAGACAATTCTGGAAAGACTTTGAGAAAGAAAAAAAGAGGTCATGTTGCACAGAGAAGGGAAGACTCAACCTGATTTTGAAATATGAAACTTCCTCTCAGCTCTGGTCCCCAGTGGAAAGCACTGGTTCACATTCCTTATTTGCATGTACTCTTCAGTGTGTCACAAAATACAAGCCTAAGTTTCAATTCTTCTGAAAAGAAAACCACTAAACATGTGAAGTGTTATGATAGTGCTCCATTTTATATCTTAAGGTCTTTTCAATGTTCTACTGATAAAAAATTATGGCACTTATCAGCCTTGTAAATCCAATCTAATTCTGGAAAGCCAATCTCCTTTTTACCACTTCCTCATAGCTTACACAGTTCAAATCCTGACTTCTTTGAGAACATCATTGTCTGTAAATAAAACCTACCCTGAAATTTGTTCATCTGCTGCCTCCGGTTGCTTTGTGAATTTGAGATTGTAATTAGAATTTGCAAATTATAATTTGCAATTGGCTTCATGACTGAATGTTAATAAATGGTTCTCGCACAGCTGAGAAAGAAAATATCTAGTCCAAGGCTCTGGCTACATTGGCTCTATAGAGTTAACACAGGCAAAAAGTAGTAAAAACTTACTTTTGTCATTAAAGTGAGCAGATCTGCTTCTGAATACATTAAAGTGACAAATCTGATGAGTTAGAAGGTGACATTTTTACTTTGTCACTTTTCAGAATAGAGCTGCTCTATTAAACATAATGTTAAAAGGCAAGGTTGCTTGTGCTGATCAGGAGCATATTCCACCCAAGGAGAAGGTGGGGCCACAGTTGCAGTGCGAAGAGATTGAGCCAACCTGTCATTGAGCCCGTGGCTTTTCTGAGTGCAAAATCTTTCATCTAAACGCCTTCTTATTGCCCACTGTGAGTTGATCTGGCAGGGGGCTTACCCACAGGCTTGAACAATGTGAGATTCAGAGCCGCTTGGTGCAGGGGACATGGGCCTGGGGCACCACCAGCTGCTGTCAAAGCTACAAGCTGAGCTGGAGGCTGCTGCTTGCCAGACAACTGCTCCCTCTTACAGAGGGAAGTGCATGGCACTGGCTGCCTGCTGGGTATGCTTCTGGGCTAATTCTGCTTTTGACTTGCCCAGCTCAGTGTTCATTGCACTTGTTTTACTCAGTTCCCTCGATAATCAAAAATCCTTCTGTGTTTTTATGCAAGATCACCAGCAGCTCTTGCTAAAAACACCCCTGACAGTGACATTTCTCCTTCCCATTATCAGGGCAGGACAGTAACATCCAGAGAAACTGTAATACCCAGAAATATTAAGGAATAACGGTTTGCATGTGGTTGGTTTTTTTATTTATTTTTTTTTTCTTTTTATCCGTTAGGCAGGAGGCAGCAAGCCTAATACTGTGAATTTAGTGAATGTGTGTGATGCTGTAAAGACATATCCATGTGTGGATGCCTGGTGTTGTACTGTATCACTCTCCCCTCCCAATTAACACCCATTGCATTGCATCATCCTGACCCTAAAGTATGGGCTGTGATGTTGAAGAGAGATACCCCCTTTCCTCTGCCATATATTACTACTGCAGCCAGCCCTCCGGCCTCCTAATTTTCAAACAGGCTTCCCATCTGTTAAAATTGTTTAGCCACAGGAGAATTTACATATGTGCCTGCTTAGCAATTAAATGGAGTAAGGAATTGAAGGTCACAATAAAATTCATTGAAATAATACTTTGAAATCACATGGATACTTTAAATTGTATTTTGGAGGAGATGGAGAAAAAAGTTGAAGGTTTTCAGCAGCTAAAAAGTCTCTTCCCTTGATGGTATTGATGACATCTCCTGTCCTACCTCAAAAATACCCAGAGATATTGAATAGAACATAGACAAAATTGATTTTAGCATCTCACATGCAACATTTGTAGTAAATCGGGAACAGATAAGCTAAAGAAAGTTTATGTGCAGCAGTCATAAAGGTAGCTAAGGATGTTCAAGACAGAATTACCAGTAGATACGCACAGGGAAAAATCCAGTTTGCTGTCTTCATGACAATAATCCTGTTGATAGGGTCTATAAATCAATAAATGGCAAGCAAAGTGTTTTTCCTAGAAACTGCCTATTGCATACCCAATGTATCTGCAGAAGAAAGAGGCCTAATGTCATGTACTCTTGGGTACCAAGACTGTTCATTATCAGACCAGAAATGTATTTCATAGGCCAAACTTCATCTGAAACAAATCATTTTAGCTTTATAGGCTCTCCTGGGGCAAGTCCAATTTACACCAGCCAAGGATATCGCAGGATATCTGAAGTCTTCGGAACTATTACCTGCAGCTGGAAATCTGGATTCTCATTCTCCCAAATGGCAAATTGATATTTTGAAATAGAAACAATGCCCAACCAATTACTGAAACTAAATGAGGACTAGCAGGCCTAATTTCTCATTCTGTTACTTCAGCGGGCCAATGTGCACTAACATAGAGGTGAATGAGTCCCCCCAAGCATGCTACAGTGCGGAGCATGAGTTTATAAGCACATTTACTAGGCAGACTTGCTTTTTTGGACAAAGTGAAAAAAAATCTAAGCAGAGAAAAGCAGTAGATATGTGGATCTGAGTCATGCACACTTCTTTCTGCATTTCATTAAACTTTATTCTTTAAAATGTATTCACATTCTCAGGACTCACAATCCATGTGATTGTGTTATCATGTGGAAAGAAGGCTAACTAAACACTATTTGAAAAAGGAACATTAAGAAGCACAGTATCTTGAGGGCTAATTATTTGGTGAGGTAAGAGCTGGAAGAGAAAATAAACAGCACTAATGAAACTAACAGATGATACTTTATGAGAACTTCAGCACACTTGGATGAATGTAAAAATCATTTCATTTCTTGAAGAATTCAGAATAAAATAGAATATAGTAACATAGGATCTACTTCAGGAAAAAAAAAAAGTAAAAATGCCTAAAATAAGGATTTCAGTCTTAGAGAAGAAAAATGGAAAATAATGGTGGTAAAATAAGGTTAAGAATGATTTACCATTATTTGTTTATTAAAGGGGTTCCAACAATGTGTTCTACATTATACTAAATGAGTGAATTCAGTCAGACCCTTATGGTCTTGGAAACGTACACCTGCATGACAACACTCCTGTGGACACACTAACATGGGAGCTGTAGCTGTTTGAGGCTATTTGAGATGTTTTCACGCATCCCTCCTGGCTTACAGATTCTGTAGAGATGGAAACATGATATTTCATGTTTACCGAACCACATCTCAAACAGCACCAATCACCTCTACTTTGTTACAACTCAATCAACCCCGGAATGCCAATTACAACACTGGAAGTGAGGTAAGGTGAACATTACTCTTCTTCAGGACCTTTAGAAAGATAAGAAGAGTAGAGTGTGCAGAAGGACATGAGTAGGTACCTACTGTGAGATACTCTAGCATATCCAAGATATCCACTTGACAGAGGTCATACACCATACTCACCTAGCAGCCAGAGGACAGGCAGGATACACTTCAGTACTGAAAGACATACTGAAACTCTGTGTTTAGGTGACTCCATCCCATTCAGCTCAGACCTTTCCCATCCCTTGTTCACACAGCAAATGAGCTATTATCTTGATACACAATATGACAGAAATGGACCTGCATGATTTTGGCTTATGCATTCAGAGGCATTATACAGTGACTGGTATTCAGCTCCAGATACAGTGAAATGTATGTGTCTGAATGTGAGCTATTTATCCAAGCTTCATTACAGCTTCATTAGCTTCATTACAGTGAATGAAGATTTAGCTACTACATTTAGCAGTCTTGACACCATTGACTAACATTTGGGCAGCTGAATAACTCTTGAGGCTCTACTGACTCATGAAGGTAGGAAATGATTGGTACAAGCATTGCTTTGAGCTTTGGGAACCACAGGCATGTTCAAAGTAGTACAACAAAGGCTACAGAAACTGTCAAGAAAGTGTTGGTGGGTAATGTAACTCAGAGACAGGGAAAAATCCTGGCTCTATTGAGTATCTGAAAAGAAGCATTTGTTTCAAAAGGTTACTCAACTGAGACACAATATGGTCAGGACTCAACAGGTCTTTATCCTGAAGGAGTCACAGCCACAAATAAGTCATAAGACACTCCAGAGGAATTTGTCTGTCAGCAAAAGAGGTAATAACTGTCTTCTTCCAGAAAGAGAAAACAGGGAACAACACATAGCTATGCCTCTTCACTTTGAGAAAGACATGATATATTGTATATCTTCAAGCAGGGATGAGAAACTATTAAACTGTCATGAATATTCATGCTAATCTTTAATTCTTGAGAAGCCTTTTGGGGGGACAAAGAACAGTGTGATGTGGGCCTTCGGGCTTATTGGCTTTAAAATGAATGGAAAAATAAAGTTCAAGTAATGAATCATAGCTACAGGTCTATTTTTAAAAATGGCAAGCAAGGAGAATGCTCCTGTGATACCTGAAGGAAGCCAAATGGACCAAAGAAAGAGGACATCTGCTAAAGGTTGCACTGCACTCCTGGAGACCTCTCTTTTATCTCATGAGTATTCTGAGAACAGAGCAGCACTTGGTTCAAAAAATGGCAAGGTCACTACCCAAATCATGATCATAAAATACAGTAATATCCCCCCCCCTAAGTATTCACCCTGATGTCAGAATGCATGTATGTTAATTAACAGGAAAATGTTTAGCAGTATTTTTTCTTAGTTCCTGGTCCTTGTAGGATGTCAAATATTGATGGTGGGGATGATAACTTCTAACATGTAAATTCTTTCAGTACAATCTACTTTAGGCTGAGGGGTGTACTATTAAAACCCTTTGTTTATCCTTTTGTATTTGTTTAGCCCATTTATGATTCTTTCTCAGGTACTCCACTTCTGAAACATTATTGATATGTTTCCTACCATATGCATCTTTCCACTTCAGGGTGGTAGCTTAACAGAAAGAAGAAACTTTTAGAATTTGAGACATCCTCAAGAACCTTTTTAGACGTACCTTGACTAAGGTCATAGGTAATCTCCAAATACTTTTTGCCTAAATAACCTTTATTGCAAGTTGAGGATATTCTCTAAAGGTATACTCATGATATTCTTGCATTGTCTGTTGTATTTTATGTGTTTATCATGCTCCATGTATTGCAGACTGCTTATTTTCAGGGAAAGAGAGTGGTGGAAATTTATTGTTGTAATTTCTTATGTGCTGATAGGCCAGGCACAGGAAGAAAACCCTGAATCCCAGATCTGAATCTCCCTCAGCTTCCCCCCCCCCCCCCCCCTTTAGTATTATTATATTTTTTTTTTCCAGAGCACAATGCTGCAATACAAAAGGGTATTTTACCAACAGAAAAGAAATGTGTTCTAGGTTTTTTTTTTTTTAAATATCCATTTAATTACCCATTTTCCCATTGTATATGGGGTCCTAATGACATGATTACAAGCTTTGAAATACTAGAGGATAGATTTCTATCGCCCCAAGGGAAAAATGTCAGTGCCTTAATTAGAAGTTTATTGATGCATTTCTTTATATTCAGAATTATCCTACATAAACTTTCAGAATGTTTTTCTTTGCAAAACCACATAAATAAATAATATTTCCTAAGGGCATTTATTAGTCAGGAGATAGAATATTTCAGGGCATACTCCTTGCAGTTAGGATAATGAAATACGAGATTCTATGCACTTTTTCATTTTTTCCCCCTGCAATGTCTCTATGTTAATTTGAAGATGCCAAAGCTATAGTCATGAAAGACTTGATCTTACAGTATTTTACACCTTGTATATTATTTAAGCAGTGGTCATAATGGGCTGATTTGTCATATGGGCTGTATGTCATAACGACAGATCTCCAAACATCAAACGTATCTGATGATGTTTTCCAGGCACAAGTTGCAAGATGAATAAGCTTCAGGACTTCTAGACTTCTAATTTGGCAGTTGTATTTGAATCTGTACAGACGGAGTGTCGTGCACTGTCACCAGGGTAAGTACATTATGAATTTTCACTTGGAGATATTTTGCATCCAATTTAATCAGCTGTAAGTTCTCAGTGATCATCAGAAACATCTAGTTAGGGAAGAAATAGATCCATGAAATGTAAAAGACTTAAATTATATTATATGACTTGTTCCATAAATATGGAACAAATTTGAGCCTTAGTTATACTCCACCTTCTTGCTCCTTTTTTTTTTTTAAATTAGTTACTATTCAAGATTTATTTTGTTGTCATTTTATTTGCCTGATCCATAACCTATCTTCATCAGAGAAAGTTCTGAATACAATCTGAAGGATAAGCCACGCTTTTTTCTTCTCTGTCACATAGCAGAAGAGGAGTGAAATTTAAAAACAAAAATAAAAATCAGGCAAAACCATAAGAGGATTTAATGAATTTGTCTCCCCACAGTTTACATGTTTTCCTTACTGCTTCTGCATAGCCAGAGCCTAACAAAAAAAACCATTTTGGTCTCCATTTATTTATGGTAAGATGCACTTGACCTCACGTAATACTAATTATTAATGTTAAAACAACTAAATCCCATACTCAGAGTCTAGTCTTGGCTGCCTTTATATAGACGGATTTTGAAACGCCATAATACAGCCAGGGTATCTAGTCTGTACAAGCAGATCTCACACTAGACTTAGAGGAAAGATATGCCTTCAGGGTCAGCAACTGGAGACCAAATAAGGTCCCTGAAGACATCTCAATGATTGTCTACAATCAAGCCATCTTTTTTCATCTATGGCACAAATGGTGGGATTCAACTGCCTAAATGTCACTGATTTTTACCATTTTTTCTGCCCTAAAGTATCCTTTCTAGCTTCTGGTTCTAATGGAGGGACACGGACATCCCATAGAGCCAGTGTCAAGTCTGCAAGGCCCAGGAAGATGTCTCAGTTTCCAGAAGCTGTTCGAAAAGTCGTTAGAAAGTTATATTTAAGTAACCTAAATTTGCCATAGGGAGTCTAATGAGACTAATCTCATGCCATTTGGGGTGGGGGTGGGAGTCGTTTTTGGTTTTGCTTTTGTTCAGTTCAGAGCCCAACTGCATTCACTGTCACGGTTCCTTCTGGGAGATGCAGCTGCAATACCTTTCCTTTCCATTGTGTTAAGTACCCTGGACCCCCTGCCAAGTATCATGGTCTTTTTTCATAGCATCTACTGAACCTAGTGTGCAAAGTTCTGATTTAAAATGTTAACTTGGCCATATATATTTTGTCCTCATTAAATATTTAAGTTAACATGTAGGGTGATTACTTTGGAAAAAATAAGTAAGTTTGTAAAAAATCTTGACAGGAATGAAATAATGGAGTGAATGAAGGAGAAAAAGAACCTGGTTAAACTGTAAAATGACCTTCAGCAGTACACAATTAAATGCACATTTATCTGCTGAAAATAAAAAGGAAAGAAAAATGACTATTTAAATACTCCAGCAAAGAATATTCAAATAATTCAATCATGGATAATAGTATTCAATCATACATTATTCTCTAAGAAAGAAAAACAGTCTTTGCCTTGTATTTTTCTTAGATTTAAGCAATGACCCACACTTGCCTTTTACACCAGCATAATCACTTGGTAATATTCTGGACTACTGATGTGTCTCTCTAGTTAAGAGTGTTGAGTGCCAAGTGTAATGTTTGAACTTTGAAGAAACTTGGCAAGACTTTCAAAAGCACATGAACCATCGGCCAGTGTTAGTTACGTGGAATCTGGTAAAACTGACTGGGTGACAAAGAGGAACATGCGCTTAAAGCACTGCTTCTCAAAACTGCTTATATCGAAGATCTGTTTCCTTACCCAAAAGTAGTTACAAATCCCTATCCCACTTGCTCTGTTCATCAGAGGGCCTCCCCTGCAGTTAGAACAAGGAAGTTGTTCCTCTACACTATCTGAGAACAGCCATTTTAGGACTTTTCCTGGGCTATGGTCCCACTTTGCCACCCTAAACAAGAGTAGAGACTACATGTTCAGAAACCATGGAAAGGCTTCTGGCAAACCTAGCTCCGTAGAAATCAGACTATAGTTGCTGGCATTTTTTTCTCAAAGACCTCAGAGACAAAATCTCCACTGTAATTTGCCCCATTGACTTTGGTGTGACCAAGTGTGTAAAGTCCCACTACACATAATATATGTTGCTTCCAAACCCAAGGAAAGATTTATGCCAGACTGAACTTCAAGTCATGCTCTTTCACTAGTGAAAACCAAAATACAATGCTAAGGTCTGTGTTAGTATGACAAGTGAAAAAAAAATTGATGAAGATTTGTAATAACCTCAAAGAAATTTCATACATCACTGAAGACGAAGAAAACTGAAAATAAAAGAGATTGGGGTTATATTTCTTTTTAATAATGTCAGTCAAAAATGTTCCAGACAGTAGTCTGAACACACCATGGATGAGGACAGATTTACCACTTCACTTCACTGAATAACAATTTGAAAGCTTAGCAAATCTTTGTAAAGGAGATGGTGAAGCTTAAACTTCCTGTCAACAAAACATCCCAGACAAATAATGCATTTTGATAAAATAGCTGCATGATCCTTGAACTGGAATATCTTAATGAGACAAAATGTTTTAAAGGAAGGATGAAAGGATTTTTTTGAGGCATCAACAACACTAAATGGACTCATGTCCAGTTTTGCTATAAAGTAGGGACAAAGTTGTGTGAAACAGATAGCCTTGTAAACACTACATAATGGGCAATGGTGGTAAACTCTATAAGAAGAGGTGTGGGTTAACTTTTAACTTCTGGCTTAGGGAAGAAAGACAAAAGAGCACAATACCACTGTGAATTCACTCAAGCTGCCTGCCCAAATAAGTGCATTAGAGCAAAGTTGATTTTTTTCCTTCCTTCCTTCCTTCCTTCCTTCCTTCCTTCCTTCCTTCCTTCCTTCCTTCCTTCCTTCCTTCCTTCCTTCCTTCCTTCCTTCCTTCCTTCCTTCCTTCCTTCCTTCCTTCCTTCCTTCCTTCCTTCCTTCCTTCCTTCCTTCCTTCCTTCCTTCCTTCCTTCCTTCCTTCCTTCCTTCCTTCCTTCCTTCCTTCCTTCCTTCCTTCCTTCCCTCCTCCCTTCCCTCCTCCCTCCCTCCTCCTTTGATAAGCTGAAACTATGTGGATTGCTTGTGTGGAAAAAAGGGAGAACTTGGGAATGCACAACCCCTTGAATGAGAATATGGTCTCAAACTATGAAACTACACTTTATTGCATAACAATTTATCATCAACAGATGCTTGCTGCAGCAATATAGAGACATTTCTGCATTTATTTTCTTAAAGATATGTTGGATTTGGTTGTTTTTCTTTCAACCCCTGTTGTTGATAACTTATTGGCTAAGTGATTTACTGAATAATATTTATGTTTTCAGATCGAACAAAAAATCTTATAAAGAGGAAAGTAGCTAATATACAAACAATGACAAAGGTGTTCCATATTAAGTTTCTGATTTTTTTTTTTGATTTTACAAATATTTTCATGAAAAATGTGAATGCCTAGATGTTTGCGGATTACCCATGACATATACTATGAAAGAGCAGGATGAATGACATTTTATTTATACTTGTTCATTTATTTTTCCTTTTTTCACATTTTCTTTACTGACATATAAGAAGTTGGTAGCAAAACTAGGGATGAAACTTTACATTGGCTGCACATTATGAGAAACAAATAACGATGAGGGTGGGAATACAGTTCTAAAAAAGAGTGAAAGTTCAAAAAGGACAGGTATTCTGGTAATTTTTAAGGATGCCTCATCTAAGATATTGTACAAATCTGCTGAGGTTAAAGGTCAAAAACTGTGGCTTAATGCTAGGTATCAAAGGTAATTACATGGAATTACTACACCAAGAAATTGGTATTTGTGACAATAAAAATACACTAAATAACAATAGATTATTTTATTCTTGACATTTGCAGTTGCTCTTTCAAAAAACTGGATGAATAAAGTCACCTCACAGAACTTGCATAGTGTTTATTGAATCCTTCAAACTTTCACCAGCATTCAGAGAGCTGTTCGCAGCTGCAAAAAAGTATTGTGAGGGGACATGCCTTGGAATGCTACACTCTTCTTAAATGTAAATAAAGTGTTAGATAGCACAAAAAAGTCTTCTGCTGTACCAATGAGAACCAGAGCCTGCCTCTTTGAACAACAAAGGAAGTTTTAAAATATCTCCCAAATGGCACAAGTTGGAATAATTTTTTGATTAATATTTTAATTCTGTTTTTCATGTGTTTTTAATTCATAGTGATATAAATTTGAATGTCTGAAGCCAGCAGAGCTATCCCAGTGTGAGACCAAGCTTGAGTTTTTTTAAACTTATTTTAACACTTATTTCCTCATTTAATTTATTTGCTTTCAATAATTTTCCTTAACTTGACAGAACTTAAAGTAACTGCTTTTATGTGGTTGCTTTAATGCAGTAAAGTAATAGAGCTTTGACTATCAGATATTCAAGGACATATTTCTTGCCTCATCAACCTTTCCCATCTATGGAAGTGTATGCACTGACTTGCATTCAAGTGTATACACATATGTACAAGAGAAAATGAAGCTGAGAGATGAAGATGGGTCACTTTAAACTTTCATAGACCTGATTATAACCAGCAGTAATATAAGTAGTTGGGAGACATGGTGAGATTAAAACGGGAAGGTTCATCTCAAAAGTTATCAACCTAAAAATAACATTTGAAATGCTGAGCACTCATAACAACAGAGAAAATTGTCACTGCTGGTGCCACAGAGCAGCAATAGTATTCTTTTTTGAAAGCTAAAGGTAGCTGCATCTACTGTGGTA
>NC_137694.1:186080269-186337374 GCF_964034855.1 Anser brachyrhynchus | reverse complement strand
AAGGAAAGGAAAGGAAAGGAAAGGAAAGGAAAGGAAAGGAAAGGAAAGGAAAGGAAAGGAAAGGAAAGGAAAGGAAAGGAAAGGAAAGGAAAGGAAAGGAAAGAAAGGAAAGGAAAGGAAAGGAAAGGAAAGAAAGGAAAGAAGAAAAGAAAAGAAAAGAAAAGAAAAGAAAAGAAAAGAAAAGAAAGAAAAGAAAAGAAAAGAAAAGAAAAGAAAAGAAAAGAAAAGAAAAGAAAAGAAAAGAAAAGAAAAGAAAAGAAAAGAAAAGAAAAGAAAGAAAAGAAAAGAAAAGAAAAGAAAAGAAAAGAAAAGAAAAGAAAAGAAAAGAAGAAAAGAAAGAAAGAAAAGAAAAGAAAAAAAAGAAAAGAAGAAAAGAAAAGAAAAGAAAAGAAAAGAAAAGAAAAGAAAAGAAAAGAAAAGAAAGAAAAGACCCACCTATTTTAAAGCCAGTTAATAGATCTACAGTACATTGCAGCCACAGCAGTAATTATACTTAAAAAGACTACAAGCTATATAGACAAAAAGGGTAAAACGGACTATTATTGCCTCCTGCTTTTGTTCCTCAATTGAGGAAATGAAGGATTAATCCTAGATCCTCAAAGATGATTAATCATGAATTCAGTGGGACTAATTATCTCTGAGGATCAGAGCCAAAGTGATTTACTAAAGGTCACAGGAAGCCTGTGACCATTTCAGAAAAGGAACTTGAATCTGGTGAATAAGAATCCAAAAACTATAATGAAAATGTTTCTGCCTTCCACTTGGAGTCACTTAGGAGCCCCGAGGAGCCTACTTTGATGACAACCTCCCCGATGTTGAATGTAGCCAGTTACTAATGGGCAAGAGAAGCTGTAGCTTTGCAAAGTATTTGTCACCCTGCAGTTACTCTTCTTTATACTATGGTTAAGAATCAAGTGGCAAAAATAGGCTAAGCTAAATCACATGTGCTGTAGAATGAAAATGTTCTTACAGGCTCTCCCATCAGAGTAGCTGCTGTGGTGTAAACTTGCCTTGCGGTAACTTGTTCACGCAGTCACTTCTGCTAGCTTCAAGGATTAGCAGAATACATGTCCCAGAGGTGAAATCGGCCACCTCCTTTTATTTTACCCTACTTTTTGCGATTAGTTATATTAAAATATTTTATGGTGTTGTTTTTTTTGGTGATGGTGCTGTTTTTTTGTGGATTTTTTATTTTATTTATGTTTTTGCTTGTCTAGTTTTGAATATGAAATAGGCTTAGTGCAATTCTCCGACAGGAGTCCTGTCATTACTAAGCTGATTAGAAATCCAGGAGCAACACAGCTGAGCTCCATTATAAGCTATCAGTAACAATCACCACTGGGAATTACTATGTACTCCAGAAGAACAAAATCCATTTTCAATCAGAATGAGAGATGTGGGACAGTCAAGGAAGCTTGGAAGGTGACTGGGCAGCGTTATCAGTTAAACAGATTTTATAAAACATCCATTCTTCAAAGCTTTACCTACTAACATGGTATAAGACCAGGCCCTCAGAGATTCTGGATCTCATCAGGGGCAAAACTTGGCAGTGAAGAGGGAGCAGGGCTGTAAATCGTCCCCTGACGGTTTGGTTCCTTGAAAGCCTGCGCGGTGCAATCACCAACCTCCCAGAGCACTCGATCACGCAGCTGGCATGCCCTTAGAGGGCTCCAGCAAAATGCTTCTGACACGCATTATCAAGCAGCACAAAAAACTGCTGCACAGGCAGAACCCCTGAATCAAACCCATGAATCAAAGCCTTGAAGGTTGCGCCCGGTTGACGAGGAACTTCCTGAAGGATATTTGGCGCTCTCCCCACCGATGCCTGACACCACCATCGTGATTCCTGTCTGACGCAGACCAGCTACGTGCTGCTGTATGAGCGTGCAAGCTGGCAGGGAGCACACCAGCAGCTCTGTTACAGAAGCAGTCATGATGCCTCCATTCTTGGACCAGCATGGGGTGACTTATGATAGCACAAGGTGGCGTGGCAAGGGCACAAACTGTCAGCATCCTTGCAGTTAGTGTAGAACGGCAAATAACTATTATATATATATATTATTATATACATTATTATATATATAATAACTATTGCTTCCTCCTCCTCATCATCATCTTCCTCTGAAATGGACTCTTGTTGTTGCCTTGCTGTTGTTCGATCCTTATCACGACCTTGGCCATCTCCCTGAGTGATCACTGCTGCCCCTTAATAAGGAAATGTGGTCTTACGTAAGCAGCTAGATTAACGGGCATTAATGGTACAGTAAAATTATTGCAAGTTTCCTCAGACTTCTTTTTTGAGCTACTTCCTTCCTAATTTGGAAGAATTATCTATAGTTGCCAGAGGGAACCACAGACCCCCTGTAAATCCACTTTTTCTTTTTTTTTAATGTATTGAACTAGCTAACACACACAGCAAGACAAAAGGCCTAGGAGTGTAACAATTCTCTCTCCCCATGGACTACCAAAGTCCCTTAAATTGCCGATTGCTAATGATCTGGGACAGATGACTGAGAATAAACATTTTTTTTTAAGAATACCTTGGAACATATGCTCGCTTACTGTTGAATTTAAAGCTGAATGGGCTTGAAAAGTATCTCAAAGGGTGATCCCAAAGCCCCAGCTCCCATGATAGCCTTATCCTGGAGGTCCCTACAGCTTGTTGTCACAACATTTTCCTCAGGGACACCACAATTAAGCACTTTTTTTTCCCCCTCTATATGCTCTCCTCCCTAAATGCTCAACTTTTACAAACATCCACAGACAGTGAAAGCTACCATATTAAAATTTGGCAGTGACTGGCAAGGATCACTTTTGGACAAGACATGCTGTAGACAGAGCATGATGCTGGGTGTGAGGAGCTGTGCATTGTGGTTCCTGCTCATGGGGTAACTTTTGGTTTTATTCAAGGATTCTGTAAACTGTGAGATCACTTCAGAGAAGGGTATCCAGGTTTTCACTTTATAAACTTCTCACTGGGGACTCATCTGACCTCACTGTGATTGCCTTCTGTGCTGCTTACAGACTTTATTTTGAGGGAGGTGCTGTGGGTACCCTGGCCCTCTCACATGTACAGCCTGGAGGGTCAACATACTGTTGAAAGACATTTTGCACACTCTGAGGTTGATGAGGATGCTGAATCCAATCTTCACACTTCTTGGATCACTTAAATTGTTGGAAGATGTGAATTCTGATCTGTGAAGCACTTTTGTCTGGATGTAGCATTCAATTTGGAGGCACTTAAACAGCTTGAAGCTGTGACAAGGACTGTTCAGGCTGGTTATCAGGAAAAGGTTCTTCACCGAGAGGGTGGTCGGGCACTGGGATAGGTTCCCTGGGGCAGTGGTCACGGCACCGAGCCTGCTGGAGTTCAAGAACTGTTTGGAGAATGCTCTTGGACACGTGCTCTGATTTTTTGGGTCGTCCTTTAGGGAACCAGAAGTTGGACTCAATGATCCTTGTGGGTCCCCTCCAACTCAGGATATTCTATGATTCTATGATTTTTTTGAAGTAATGTAAAAAGAGAAGTCTCATTAGCTTTGTGATGATACTAATCAACTTCAGCTCAAATTCCCAGTCACAGCTGGACTCCTAATGGGACCTATTCCATAAGCCCTTAAAAAACTCTGTTCCCCAGCTTTTAAATTCATTGCTAATCCTATGATCTGATGCCAAGATTCTTAATTTCTCACCCCCATCACCTCTCCCGGGGCTGGTGCTAGCTGCATCTGCAAGAGAATTATGAGTCAATCATGAGTCATGACAAGCCAAATGCTGTACACAATTAGCTGCCTATTTACAGTTTTAAAGACACACTGATCACATTAGGGTTGCAGTGACTTATGAGTAATTAGGATTCCTGGGATAGGTTTCATTCTTCCTGGTTGAGTAATGGATTGACACAGTCAGATGGCATTGTTTTCTCAGCACAGACCATTCACGAAGAAAAAAAAAAAAGGAAAAGGACATTCTTGTGCAGGAAGATCTTGTTCTAGGAGCCAAATGTAAATCTGCAGTTCATAATACACACTTGTAGTCCCAATTTCAGTATTGAACACAGAATGTTTTGTTTTGTTTTGTTATGTTTTTCTGGAGTTTTCATAGGCTCCGTTCTTTCTCACAAGTGGACCTTACACACTCAAGGCTTACCTACGCTTTACACACTGCTACTATTTACCATATCTGATAATACTAGGTCGATGATACAGGGCAGTCTTTGAACAGAAAAGCTCTTTTGGATGTTTATATTGTTTGCTATAGAGTTTGCTTCATGTTGCTCAGTTGAGACAGTGACAATTATAATGGACAATCTTTTGGACCTCACTCCACACAAAACCCTGAAGTCTTATGGCACCCCATGTGGCATTTGATGTTTGTTTTTTCCCCCAAGTACTGCTTATGCCTTGGCTGTGCAGTAGACTTTCCTGTAACAACAAGAACCCCTACTGCAGATTGTGTTCATAAAGGGAAGTCTTCACACACTAGAGCTGACAAACACAACAAACTTCAAGCCTAAAAGACAATGGAAGGCACATTTTCCTCTTCTACATTTTTTATATTAGGTATGGCATCAAACACTAGGGACTGCATGAGGTAGATACTCGTCCATCTGCTATTCCAAGGCATTTCACAAACTGATAGAGATCAAAGCTGTTTGTAATGGAGACAGCACCAATCTGCAAAAAGAGATGGCCAGCTTTTAAAATGCAATGACAACATCTGCTACAGATATGATGCCATTCATTCCCTATTGCATATAGAAACAAGCATGACCTAGCGAAGCTCAATCTTTTGCTGGTGTATTTGGTTCTTAAAGGTATTTGCCTCGGTAAACTGTTCCAGGGGGGTCTTTTATAAGATTGCCCATAGATAAATATCCATTTCCTTGAATTGTTTAAAAACACACTGAATGACAGACAGGACAGGAAGCTATGCTAAATGAATCATGAGAAAAAGTTGGTCATGTACTGCTATCTTCATTTTTCTCCTGTTTTTCCACTGAATCTTTCAGAATCAGTTCTTTAGTGGGAAGGCCAAGTCCAAGGCTTTTGTGGAGTTATGCCAACAGAGAACTTGCCCCCAGGTTTCTTTTTGGGTATGATAATTGACAGCCTTGTACCTGTAGCCAAAGGGAGCAGATGGAAGAAATTCTTGTGACAATTTTTTTTCTAGTTGTATGCTTCAGCAAAACATAAACCATTGCAAGAAGGTGCTTTCTTCCTATCATTTTATATATCAAATGTGGATATCAGAAGACCAGAAGCACCCATTTTAGTTTACATTCAGCTACGGAAGCTGCCACAGCACAATTTCCCAATAACACTTTCAGAATAGCTATTAACTGTTTCTCATTAACTGTTTTGTTGTTCTTCCTGTTTTCCAGCTTCTGAATATATAAATATATATATATATACTTTCTGATATTCTGTCATATTTTTGTTATAACTACAGCAAAACCCAGAGTTAGTGTGATTGTGACTTAGGTAGGACCACTGAGATTCATTAAAGTCTCCTGATGTGGACTTGAAGCTGTGAACTCAAGCTTACTTTACAGACACAGGTCTGGAAGCTATTCCTTTGTTAATCCAGATGTAAAGACATATGGACTCAATGCCAGATATGCTGTGAGCTGCTGTCTACAAGTATGACAATGCCCTTAAAAAAACAATTCAGTAGGTTAATTATATTGTTGATCTTGATCAATATAACTGGCTTTATAAGGATATTTGCCACATAAAACTCATATTCACTAGGATATTAGCTATTAGTTTCAGTGAAGTCTGCTACAATTGCTACTATGAGAGAGTTAGCTTTAGAAGAAACTGTGGTATAATCAGGAATAATCTTTTTGTGATGCTTGTAAGGACACGAAATTGGCTGGACAGGGTCAAATAAATTTTTCCTCTAGAGCAGGATTCAGCCTTCAAAAGGGATTACTGTACTTTGTCAGATGGAGCTCATGAGATGTGGCACATTTTTCCTCAGATGTCTCAGTTTAGCTATGCTCCTCTTGGCAATGGCCTTACATTTCTCAGGAGCATGGACATGAGTAATTGCCAGACTCAAACATCTGGTACTAGGACTGATGCTTCTGGAAATCACAGAATCAGAATATGAGGGCAGTGACAGATGAGTAGCTATGGAGTTTACGCAAACAGGTGGAGGCAGAAGAAGCACCTGGGGGACTGCATCTTGCTCCTCAATTGCGGGAAAAGCATGTTGGGCTATGACTTGCATCAACAGTATTATATATGTAATAACTCTTCAGCATGCTCCAAGATCATGAGAACTCAGTGTACCCACTGCCATGGGTTTTGTTCTGGACTTTGAGGACAACCACTCTGATGTGCAGAAGTTCTATGTGCTGTGAATGTGGAGGACATACATCCCTGGAATGAATCACTCCGGACAAATATCTGAAGGAAGGGTGTCAAGAGGATGGGACCAGACTCTTTTCAGTGGTGCCCAGCGGCAGAACAAGAGGCAACTGGCACAAATTGAAATACAGGAAATTCTGGCTGAATGTGAGAAACATTTCTTTGCCGTAAGGGTGATGGAGCACTGGAACAGGTTGCCCAGAGAGGCTGTGGAGTCTCCTTCTCTGGAGATATTCAAAACCCACCTGGATGCCATCCTGTGCAACGTGCTCTAGGTGACCCTGCTTGGCTGGGGGGTTGGACCAGATGATCTCCAGAGGTCCCTTCCAACCTCAGCCATTCTGTGATTCTGTGCAACAGGACAAGACCAAAAGTTGCTGGATGAGATACTAATGGAGGTGAGTCAAGTCTCATGGCCAAGGGACTACCTCAGTACAAGTACCTTTGCCCAGCTGCATTTCTCCAAGCCTCATTGTGCACAGGAGACTTCACCACACCACATACATCAGTATTTTTCACTGCATCGTCTATATGTATTAGGGCTGTCTCTTGCACTTTTCCAACTGTGGTGTAGATGCAGGGACTCTATGAAATACAAGCACATCTCACTTTTTGATTTCCTTTTCTTCCACCCATTGACAAGAGCACCATTCCGTGGAGTAGACCAAGGCTTTGTCCAAACCTGTGCTCATGGCAGCAGACCGACTTCAAATGTGGCTGGAATGGATGATGAAGCCACCCTAGTCAAGGGATATTTGCTAAAACACTCTATAGAGCAGTTTCCAGCACCCAGTGCAATAGGACCACTATTTCTTGAGGAAAAAGAAAAACATCCTCAGGAAAACAGAGGTCAGTGTGCTTGATAAAGGCAATAAGAAGAATATGCTCACAGTAGTACTTCTTCCAAATGCTCTCATGGCAGCCATTCTGCAAATAATGATTTGAGGACTTTCTGAGTCAGAGATTTTGCCACTATGTTTATTACAACTGTACTGTATACTAGTGTAATACAATTATGTTATACACGATGGATATTTAAAATGTACACCATAAACAGTTATATATGCACTATCGCATATAACACAATGAATTCACATTTTACTTTGGATGCAGTTTTCTTTCGAGAATTTGTCCACTCACTTTTTGAACTATATAAACTTGTAGCCTCCATACATTTCTGCAGTTAAGACTTCCACAGCCTGACTGAATACTATATGAAAATTCACACCCTTTGTTTGTTTTTATCTAATCATCTGCTACTCTCATTCAACATTCTCTTGCTTTTGTGTTGGGTGAGGCATCTAATAACTATTTATAATTGTCTTTTCTTACCAGTCATTTCCATAGACCTTTCTACCCTCTCAGTTATCTCCCTCCTAGTCTATTCACAACTCTATTTATTATTTAGCAGTTCCATACTTTTGATTATCCTTATCATTCATCTCTGTACTTCCAGTTTTGCTGTCTGCCTTGAGATAGAACCAGAACTGTGAGCTCTTCCTAGAGGCACACTGTGAATATTATTTTCTGTTCAGTTTGCTAGTGCTTAGTATTTTTTTAACATACTAGTTGCTTTGTCACTGTGACTTTTGAGCTGTCATTCTCACTGATTATGCCTTGCAGCTTTTTTCCTGCAGTTGAGTCAGGGAGCTTATATTTTTATGTTTGTTTGCTTTTTTTTTTTTTTTCCCCAGTTGCACACCTTTTCTTTTATTTACATTGAATTTCTCCTGGTTCCTCATGAGAAGCGAGACATGAAGTAAGGGGGATGACAATTCCAACAAAGAAGATTCAATTTAAAACACTACAAAGCACTTTCCAGTGGTAAGTAAATCATGGTCATAGATTGCCTAGAGAGGGTCCAGATCTGCCTTTTAAGAGTTATTTTAGACCAGGTTAGGCAATCCATATTGCCTACTATATTGTAAATTATGTCTTGGACTACAGGATGAACTAGTTGACTCTTAAGGGTTTTTAAATTATTTCCATTAGTAACAAAAACAAGAGTTTAAAGAGACCTCATTAAGCCTGTTCCAAGGTTCATATGCTGTCATTAGTTTTCTTCTTTCTGATCGTGCAAGACATTTGTGATGCAAGGGTAGCAAGCTTAATGCAAGACAGAAAGTTGCTTTGACGGTGCAATGTTAAAAAGAAAAAAATGAAAAAAAGTAAGAGAAATAGCAAGGAATTATCTTAGATTATCACTTAGCATGAACCAGTTATGAACTGATCTTGACAGAAGTGCAGAAGCAGAAAAGCATTTAAGGAGTAAAAGAGTCATATATCCTCATAATTCAGAGGCTGAGAAACTTGGAAAGACTTCTGCCTCCTCCTGAACTCTGAGGAGCCATCTTAAATGAGAGCTTTTATTAAAAATAATGCTTTTATTAACCTTGTGTTTTTCTTGCCAGCATTTAATGCTCTGAGAAAGGACTGTGACATTTCAGAGGGGATGGCATTTGAGAAGTATTTCATAACTTACTGGGCCAGAAGGAGATCTAGATTAAGACTTTATGATTCTCAGCTGGGGACAGCCTCCTAAGGAGCTTTAATTACGTGGCATGGAAGCTGGGACACGTGAGGGGACTGCTTCCTGACATTGTTAGCTACCAGCCCAGAAGAAGGCTCTTCCAGCAATTATGGGATTTTCATTCGGGAGGAACTACTTCCATTTGGTATAATTACAAAGATCAAGACTGATTTCATTTTGATTCAGCAAAAGGCCTTTGAATACTAAAATAATTTTGTTAGCTCAGTGTTTCCCATACAGATTTGGTTGGAGTCAACACAAACACATAGTAGCATTTGGAGGACAGGCATTGTGAGGAGGATTCTCCTCTGAGATTTCATGGCTTTGACAAGTAATTAGGGTTTGAATTTTGAGGCATGACAGGAAAAGAAGAAAATGAATATGTAAAGAACAGAACACAGACAGATTAGCATCAAATGAGTGAGAGCAAAAAGAGAACTTCAATGATTGTGATATTGGCACTTCGGTGAGAAAGGCTGAGAATTTTTAAGAGATGCATGAGGAAACTGGGAAAAGAGACATTTGAGAGAAATTTGTCTTTTGAGAATGACCAATGAAGGAAAAAGAAGCCAAAGGGGATAGAACTAATTTAGAACTAGGCGTGGGTGATCCACAACATTTTCAGTACCAGGTTCAGCTTGATTTATTAAAGCTATTCAGAAACATTGATGCCGAGATGAGCATTTAAAACTGTTAGACCTCATCTACAGAACAGAGCTGTTGAGGACAAAAAAAAATTAGCAGAATGTTCACATATTCACACGTATTTCTGCACTTAGACTCACTGAAGTTTTAACCCGTCACAGCGTCACCAGAATCCTACAGTACTCACTATTTCAGGTATTCATTTCGAAGAAAACTGAAAACATTTCCATGTAAATGCGGGAGAATCACATGGAAAAGTATGAAAGCAAATCTAATTCCCATATCTTCAGATTAAGAAGATATATTATTTCAGATCAAGGCTAGAATTTGCTGTTTCAGTAACAGTAGTCTAGATTTTGCAAGAATAAGGTGGGAAAGAAACGAAACTATTCCTAATAAATGAAAGCAGCATTAATGGCGTTTCTGGTAATATTGGGGATTGTGAATGCCATTCCTTGCCTACAGCACTGTAGTGTAATTTCTGAACCCACAATCTCTGAGAAAATCATACTTTATCATGCATTTAGCAGGAGAGCAATGGTCAATGGCTATTCTCACATGTCCATTTCTGTATCAAGTGTTTTATCAGTTATGTGTTTTGAGTGGAGTAAGAGCAGTTGAATTACTGGACTTTTTTTCTTTCCTTTTTTTTTTTTTTCCTTCAGGCATTTAACAGCAGGTTCTTCAGCTGTATGTCTAACTTCAGCTTTTTTGGCCTCTTTAACAGCTTTTAAATTATTTAGATAATTTTAGCTTATGTCTTTTTCTTACGATGATTCTTGGCAATGCCACTTGATGATTCTGGGACTCTTGGTAGGTGCAGCACAGCAAATGACAGAAAGAGTCTATGTGCCACAATAAATAAATAAATAAACAAATCTGGGTAAGCACCAGACAGAACATGATCTGGTGAGTAAGACATACTTCACCCACATGAGAACAGGAAGTGAGAATTTAGCACATTTTCTCTTCAAGGAATTTTTCTTGATGGCTCACACCTCACCTCTTCCCTTCCCTCTCCTTCCATCTTCTCCCTCTCCCTCTTCGTCTCTCTCCTCCTCTCCCCTCCCATTCCCTGTTTCTTCCCTTCCCTTTCTCTGGCTTGCCTTGACTTCCCTCCACATCATCAAATTATGCCCTCTCTTTTCTCCTGGTTCCTCCCAAAACTCACTTCATAACATTCTCCAGTTGAAATCTCATTTGAAAGTCCAGTTTTCCCTCTGGAAAGTTAGGATTTCTTCTTTCCTCAAGCCTCTCACTAGGAAAGGTGAAGAGAGCGGCTGCGCATCTCAGCCATGAATGAGAGGAACATTTTGATAAAGAGAATGTGAAAGGCATTGACAGGACTGACCCGAAAAATTCAAAGTTGTCTTCAATGATGTTTTCATTGGATATCCCTTAGAGATGACTTGCAGATTCATACACAGCCTCCCTTGGCTAGAACCTTGTATAAGGGCATAAACAGTAAAAGATAAGAAAGAATCAAGAGAAAATGGCTTTTCGTGGGAACATGGCACAGGGAATATGGCACCAGGTCAAACCACTTTCACCCTAATTTATTTTCCAGTAGTAGTGCTATTAAGCACAACTGCTGCTACAGGAGAAAGACTATACACACTGCATTTTGCTTTAATCATTAACTTTGCACATTAGCTGTAATTAAATTTACTTTGTGAGATAGCCATACTCCAAGCTTAAATTAATTCCAAACATGTATTTTATAAAAACATTTTAAAGGCAACAGGAAAATCATTTTTACTGCGGTACTAAAAGCTTAAGAATTTAATGCCACTTTTCTCTGATTCAATATTTATGTCCTATAGAGGAAAAAAAAAAAACAGTCTGAAAATTCTTCCTGTGGTATCATACAATATTTGCTAAATACTGTTGCCTGTAGTAAATGTGCACCTTGTGCAAAAAGGCACATTATACTGGTTTTGCAATGAAAGAGAGTTTTGCACGAAGAGGATCTGCTTCCTGAAGTGAATCTACTATGCTGGAGGCACGAGCTATGTAGGTTTGATTGTGAGTTTTGTCAGAGCAGAAGAATTCTTGGGGACTTATGAACTAGTCTGAAAAATGAGTTCACAATAGTTCAGAAATAAAGCTCTATGTGGCATGTCAGAACTTGGGAGATGGCTGTTACATGGTCCAGAGATTGCCCAGGGACAGTACAGTGTAGAATTGGTGCCATACAGATCAGAAAGACATTAGGTCAGAATGGCTGCCTACACAACAAAGCCCAGCAAAGACAGACCTGTGCAAAATGAGGTATTGCCCCCGGGTCCTTATAATTTTATGGAAAAAGAAATATTCACTGTATATTAGTAATTATCCAGAGACACAGTGGGTTTAACTATAGCTAAAGCAGGGAATTCTTCTGGTCTGCTTAGATCATGAGCTCACTGATAGAAAATTAAGGATAGCAGGTGAGAACGACGTGCAAAAAGAATGATGTCAAGTTAGAGAAAAGTTCAGATGGCTGCAAAAGGAACCATGAAAGCAACAATCAGATGATCCTTGGCGAGACAAATTCAGGAAAGAAGACTGTGGTTTATCATCTCTCCTGTAAAGTACACGTGTTTTATACCAAAAGAAAAAAAAAAAATATATATATATATATTCACAGCTAGAGAAACTGTAGAAACAGAGTAACAGTTTTCATCATGCTAGAAACTTTTAGTCATTAATTCTGGAATATACTCAGTTCTTTATACGAATAGCTAGCAGCATGGTATCTTACCAGACAGTGGGACCAGAAAATAACTAGTTTTTATAGAGAATCTTTAATGAGAAAGCTCAGGTCAAGGATTTTCTGAAGTCCATTTTATCCAATTTCTTTCCTCTGGACCAGAAGTCAGGGGGTGGCTTTGAAAGCTAGAAATGACAGGCTACAGGGCACTGAGAACTGTGCTACTGTATGTTACGCTTCCTGGTTCCTGCCAGCCCTTATTGGGAAGCATATGCACAGAAAGAACACGATGAAATGCTGCCTTCAGCAGGGGATTGTACTCGAGGTATAAAAAGCTTTAGAAAGTGATCTCTGCTCTGAAGTTTCTTTGTCCCTCCATGGAGAAGGCTGCCAGAACTAGCAGTATCATGGGCTTGCCCTCCTTGCAGTGCTGAAATACTTACAGACAGTGGAGCCAGACATTTTGCCTATTTCTTCTAATCTCCCTATACAATCTGCAAAACTTCCCTCACCCGGATTGTTCACTTGTGGTCCCAGCCACAGCCACTGCAGTGGCAACCTGTCTGTAAGAAAACCCTCCTCTTTGTAAGATCATTCTCTGTTTCAAATATATAATTGGTTGTGTGTGATAACACCAGGACTGTCTTTGCTGGGTCCCTTTTGAAGCACGAAGTAGCAGCATTATCTGAAGAGCAGCTTTGCAGGAGGTATGCTTTACTCTACCTCGCTGACACAAGAACAGATACAAACTCCCAAATTGCTGTCCAATATGAAGAAAACTGAAAACCCTGTGGAAAGCCCCGTTAATTGCACAAAAGTGTATTACGGCTACAACAGCATTGAGCCTGTCTCCACAAACAAGGAGATACCCATTTGTCCATATCCCAGCTCTGCTTCTCTGAAGGCTTTAGAGAAAGGATGCCACCCGTAGTAGTGCTGACCATTATCTAGCCTAAGGAAACTCACATGAGGGACAATAGGGAACAGCTCAGAGGTATAAAGGACGAGGTGGAAAAGAAGAGGACAAGTTTTTTGTATTTGCCATAGTAAGGAAGCCACAACCCTATATAATGGAGGGTTCATCATTTGATCTTTCCCTGGAACACAGTGGAAGGGAAAGAAACATCTGCAGAACATTTCCACTAGATTTGGCTCACCCATTATGTTTAAACATTAAACAGCTTTGCAAACTATCTGAGCTAGTATGACTAGACTTCTATGATCATTGATATGAATAACCTGAGTACCATCAAAAGTAAGATTAGTGGTACCTAGAGTTGAGCTGAAGGTGCTTTGCAGAGTTTAAAATGAGAAGGGGGTATTAGATCACCCAATCTGAATCTCTAGTATTTCACAGATCATTTCACAGATGTATGGCCCAGTTCCCCTTTTATTGTGGTATCTTGTGTTTGGCTAAACACATTTTCCAGCAATTTAGCTAGGTGTGAATCCAAGAAATTGAAAGCTTGAGAGTCCACCACTGCTTTATTAGTTTAATCCAGTGGTTAAGCAGCTTCACCATTAAAAGTTTGTGCCTAATGTCCCATCTGAAAATGTATGACTTAAGTTTCCAGGAACTGTTCTTTTTTCTAATGTTTTCTCTTTTTAATTTATTTTTTTTACTATTATTTTCTCTTCATAAAGGTACTCATAATTATGTCATGTCTCAAGTCTTCTTTTTGAGAGAACATGTTATGTGTCTTACTCCAAAGCTATCCCTGCATTTTCCTCTAGGTCTGAAATCTATTTTGTGAAGGTTTTTCACATTTATTCTGCTTTCTATATGTTTGTTTTAAAATAGATGATCTAGATTTGTTACTTGTCTTTCAGAATCAAGTTTACTATAAGTATTGAAAGCGGTATTTTTACCAGAGCAGCACTGGGAGCCTTTGGTGAAATGCTTGCACATTGTGACCTTTAAGCCATTTTCAGAACCCCATTCTTGAAGTAAAGGTTCACCATTCTGTAAGCAGAGCTTGAATTTCATGTTCTTAGTTTTGCATTCGTCTGTAGTAAAGCCTGTATCAGTTGAGGGTTCTAGGGACACAATCAAGGCCTCACTGTAATTTGCCATACTATGCATCTTGAAACGGTCTCTAAATCTCATCAGCTGCAAGTTTGTATTTACTTCCAGATCATTAATTCAAATGTTGAAAAATATAAGAATTAGTACAACCCCACCACAGATATTCATTTTCAGCTATGATTCTATGTGGACAAGTCATCACTGATAACTCTTTAAAAAATCAGTTTCCAGACTATTTTCTTTACTGTTCAGTTCCAATTCATATACAGTACTGATCTCTATCAGAATGAACGGCCAAATTTTTTACCAAAATCTAAATAAATTAAATCTAAATAAATTTTGTATTTTTATCAAACACATGCTATCTTAAAAGTACAATTAAAAAAAAAATCAGACTTACTTTAAAAGGACTATTTCCTATTGAAAGGCATGTTCATTGGCACTTATTCTATTTGTTATCCAATTCCTTAACAGATACAACTTATGTCTTGTTCTCACTGTTAAAGATTTATATATCTGTGACTTATACTACTATATCCTGTCTATACTACTTTGAGCTATCCTCCCTGTCTTGGGAATATTGCTACAGCACTAACAGCCTTCCTGTTACTTGGAACAACTGTGGTGTCCCAAGATTTATTAAAACTACATTTCAAGAGACAAGAGGTCTACCTAGCCAACTCCTTAGATCTCTAGTTACAAATTATATTTGCCTGTAGACCTGAGAAAATTTTTCTTTAGCAGATGTTTAATAGCCTCCTTAGTTGCTATTGAACTGTAAAATACTTCTCATTTCCTCTTCTGATGGCACAAAAGCATCATATATTTTAGAATGAATTACAAGAAATATTTAAACCTCTTTTCTTCCTTACTAACCTTACCATCTCCATTTAGTAGTGGGCCTAAGCAGGATTTCTTTTCTAATACTCTTCAGCTTCTCTTTCTTTTTTTTTTTTTTTTTGAAGTATGTGATGCTAGCATTCTTTAGCAATTTTTCTACATTTCGTGATTATGTATTCATTGTCAGAGATAGCTCCTTACATATTTTTCATTAGATATTTTTTTATTCATAAATCTTGTCTTGCCTTCATTAGTGTGCCAAGACTGGCTCTACGCCAAAGTTGTCCCTTTCAGTAGATTGGAACTATCTTTTTTAACTGTCCAATAAATTCTTCTTTTAAAACAACTGTTTTCACTTTTTTTCTTTCTTTTGTTCAATTTTTTTTCTATTTTAAATCTTATCTCTAATACATGTGCATATTTATGTGTAGCACGTATTTTTTAATTACTATTTAGAGATATCTTTTTTCCATAGTGAGAGCAAATAGTCTTGGTTACTGGTCTACATATAGCCACCAATTTTCCAATCAGTAATACTTCTTCTTTATCATAATTTGGCACAAACAGTCACTTCATATTTACTGCACCATCTCTCATGTAAGAAAATTATTGTCTCAGTTTTTTAGGAAGTTTAACAATGTCTTAGCACTGCTGACCTGAGCCCTCCCTCCCTGGTGTTCTACATTTCTAACTTAATAGGATATTAAGTTAGAATGGGATGTATTTTTTTTAGAATAAACTGTTAAAGGATGGAAAATTTTGTTGATTTGCTTGACTAGGACATGCTTGAAAGACCATTAGTTTAAATACAATTGGTTTATTATGGGAGTAAAGAAGCAGATAAGACTAATAAGGCTAGAGATAGGTTGAAGAGCAACTCTCATGGATTACATTAATACACTAAGTAGTGCTGGCTGTCTTGCCTGTCAGCAAGCTATCAAGAAATTAAGGATATTATATATAAGCTCACGTCTGATGCCAGTGGAAATAGGTCAAACCCAGCTGCAACTGGTCACGTCATTGCTAGCATCTGACACACCTTTGAAACAGATTCAGGTCGTGGGCAAACTAGGAGGACTAAACAGTGCAAGAAATTAACCTATGAAGATGGAGATGGGTTTGAAGGGATGATGTATGAGAAGCAGCTGAGGTGCCTTGGTTTGTTCAGCCCGGAGCAGAGCAGGCTGAGGGGAGGCCTCATGGCGGCCTGCAGCTCCCTCACGAGGGGAGCGGAGGGGCAGGCGCTGAGCTCTGCTCTCTGGGGACAGCGACAGGACCCGAGGGAACGGCATGGGGCTGGGACAGGGGAGGGTCAGGCTGGGTGTTAGAGAAAGGTTCTGCACCCAGAGGGTGGTCGGGCACTGGGACAGGCTCCCCAGGGCAGTGGTCACAACACCGAGCTGCTGGAGTTCAAGAAGCACCTGGGCAATGCTCTCATACACGTGGTCTGATTTTTAGGTGGCCTTGTGTAGAGCCAGGAGTTGGACTCAATGATCCATGTGGGTCCCTTCCAACTCGGGATATTCTATGATTCTACTGTTCTATGAATATCATTGCAGACAGTAGTGGTGACTGATTTTCCTGTTAATTCTCCTTTTTTTTCTGCAAGCAAGATGGATCTTCCAGACCCCACCCGAATAAGTAAATGAATTGAAATAAAGGCTTCCTTTGAAATAAAGGCTTCAGCTGCAGAAGACATTGTCAATAAATAAATGGCTTCTAGGTCCAAATTCTGCTTTGAGAGATATTTGCATAGATGTGTGGAAATTTGCTCTTACCAATTTCACTGCGGCTGCTCAAGCTTTAAATCAGAGCTGATTTTGGCAATTAGCAGTCTTTCATATTAGATACTAGACAAATATATATAGATATAGGTTCACATTTTTAATTCTGTTTTTTAAACTACCAAAAAAAATAGGGCCAATTAATAGATAATAATATATATTATTAATATTATATCATATTAACAGATAAATAGATTAACAGATAAGAGGGTAAACTGTAACATCTCAATTCTCTGCATCTAAAAATCTTTCTTAATACAGGCAGTTTCAGAGGAGCTCACTGATCTAAACTTCCAGCTTGTGTTTACAAGCCAAAACAAAGCATTTGCATTTTTCATCACCACTAACAAAGTCCAAAATCTGCATCTATGTTCTCCTTACAATGCAAACTGTCAGCCAACTTTTTCTCTAAGCACTGGCCTAAAGATATTGACCCTCCTTATTTCAGGGTAAGGAAGACTGGAGGAACCTCTCAGTGAACTAGCAGTGCCACACAGAAGCAAAGAGGGATAGATTTTCAGTTTTCAGACTTTCACACATTTCTGAACACAACTTATAATGGCTTATTGAGAAAAAGCAGCCAAGCAAGAACATCTTGGTCCTTAGACAACTTCCATACTTTACTTGGAATAAAGTTGTCTTCACTAAATCCCTTGTGTCAAAAGTAATTTATAATAAAATAACACCCACAGAAACCACTTGCTTTATTTCATATCATTGCACAGTAGCTGAATTATAAGGTACTTCTACATTTAGAAGTAGTGAGAATTTTCTATACAAACTACTCTGTTGAAGTGAGGTAAGTCATATTTGTCTTTATGTTAATATATGGGGAGCTAAACAATCCTCAATGTTTTGAGCATGTTCAAATTCCATTTTGAGCTCCCTACTCTGTTTTGAGCAATTTAAATGCCCAACTCTATATAGGATGGACACAACAGTATTGAAAATTGAGAGTGGAGGGCAGAAAAGCCTATGTTGCACATTATTTCCTTCCTCTCCAAACGCAACCCCATGGATGATCAGGAGATTCTGACTGTCTGGTGAAGTGTTATAACACTGCTTGCAGAACAGTATAAAAAAGGATGTTGAATACCAACAATTCATTAAGCCTACACAATCCCATAGATTTAATAATGAAATAAACATCATAATTACAAGGTCCTTAGGAAGGAGTTGTCCTTAGTTCTCTCAGCATTTAATATGCCAAGACCTCTCAGCACTTTTCCCATTTTTCCCACATACACATTCATGAATCCTTCTGCCTGGTAAGGGCATCTTAAATTTGCAGACTCATCTACTCATTTTCTCCTCTACGACAGCACCGATGGCCCTTGAGAACTCAGGAATCCTATCTTTCTGAAAGTCACTTATTCTGCATAATTCATAATGTTTGAAATATAATATGTAACATTATATGTTATTATTATTATGTATAGTATTCATAATGTTTTAATATAATTCATAATGTTTACTACCCATTGTCAACTCATAGAAAAATTAAACAACACTCCATTGATGCAGTCCAAACAGCTTGGCTTCCTGTTCTGAACAGTTTCTGAAAATCTGCCACAGTTGGGACAGCACTAGTCAAAGGAGAACATTGTGCTCTGATTCTTCAAGAAGGTGATCTTGTCTGACTATCACTTGAAGTAACTTCCTCACAAAGTTCCATGAATATTTGCTGCTTCTTGGGAAAACTATGCATCTGAAGCTGACCATCCCAAATGTACAAAGCAGTATAATCTTCACTAATTTTCCTGTACTAGGACATGAAGCCAGTAGCATTATTCAGCAGAGACATTAAGTCTTTAGTGACCAAATTAACTTCTAGCTTTCTGTATGCCGATAGCTGCTTCTAAAATAATGACCAGGATCAGGACAGAGTCTGAGTGTCTACTGAATAGTACAAGCCATTGAGCCCAACTGGGAAAAGCTCATCCAGTGAATCACAACAGTTATCTTTCCGGCTGTAATGGCTAAGAATTATGCAGAAATAAATGTGCCTCAGCCAAACGGGTTGGCAGGCTACAGGGACTTCTGGGTTTGCAAAAAGGGTCTGAAAAAATACGTGAAGCTCTTTTGCCTAGAAATGGCTGTTGATGCTGAAGTGCAACGAAGTCTGTGATATGTCTCCAGAAATATTTGCAACAGGTGTGTGTAGCTGCAATGTCAACACGATATAAAGACTACAAATCAATACAAATGCTTGAGGTGTAGTTGTATGACAGGACCAATAAACTCAATGTTTGTGAAAAGTGTTTCAAGTGAACTGTCAGTCCGAGGGCATCTAGTAACTAACCAGGGAGCTGGTCCTACATGCCTGAAAGACAAGATAGAGAAAAGCATTTAAAATTGTGATATATAAGCAAATGACTATGTAGTGCTCTCATGGCCCATTAATGGCTCCATTTTGAGCTGTCCAAGGGCTGGTCTCAGTTGGGTTCTTTTATTTGAAGCCATCTTGATCCAGCTGGAAGTCTGGGCCCTGATTCCTCCAGAACTAAACTGATTAAACATCCAGCTTTAATATAATGGCTTTGAAAACAGGTGAGACCCAATAGACTTTCCAACAGGCTGTTAATCCTGGATGTTTGCAGGCAGGCATTCAGGTCCAAATTAGACACGCTCCTCATTGTCAAGATGAAAGGCAGAAAAGGCTGTATGCACAGAGTACGAAGAGAGCATATTTGACTAGAAAATGTTATTCCTGTTCCTAAATATACAAATCTTGTAACATCAGTCTGAGAAAGGAGAGAAGAAATAGCTTCTTAGGCACAGATTCGTTATGTTTTAAGGATCAAGCCATGCTTCAGTCCCGCAGAGTGCTAATTCCTTCCTTCTCCCCTGCAAAATGAGTTCTTTTCTCTCTCTCATAGCCTGAATATGATCATTCTGAAGTCCCTATACATGAACGCCCTTTGTACATGTATTTGCCAAGCATTGAACAGAGGTCTAACTTCTTGAGCAGAATACCACAGCATTAAAAGTCATGAGTTTGGCTGCTTTTTCCCTGATTTTATGTAAAGGAGAAGAGTGAGCTAAAAAAGCATGTAAATGAGAAACCTATAGATCTTATTCACTGACAGTTCTTAACATGTAACTTCATAAACCAGGGCATTTTGTCTTTCCTGTGTGAACTACATTCTACACCTCTGTCTGTCCCTTTCTCCAATAATGGGTGCTCTCATCTACAGTGCAGTGAAAATAAATAAATAAAAAGGACTGCGATTCTTTTGCTTTTTAAAGAATGGTGGCTAAACAGAACAAATAAAAACAAAAATCCCCAACTTCCTATTGAAAAACAAAGCAGCAAAACTTCTGTGACTGTGTAGAAGAATTTGCAAAGTTGCTATTTCACAGCTTCAACAAAGTGATAAAAAAGTGTGTAAAAATAACTCCAGTTCATGTAAAGAACTTCCTGTTAATGGGTTAGAGCCACCCATGAAGGGAACTCTCAAGTGTGAAATAAATCTTTCAGAATAACAAGACACTTTCAAAAACTTGTGTGTGAGAAGTGTGTGGCATTAAGCCAAAAATAGAAAATATAAATTTTGCTGCCAAGATAACTATTCCAGAAGAACTGTGTCTTCCAACTTTTGCATGGAATGACATGTAAAACCCTATGAAAACTATTCAGGAAATACTCCACTGGTTGATTAAAGTGAGAAAAGACTCCTCAGAACAAATCCTGTGTGAGTAACTCTAAGGTAGGAGTGACCCCAAGGTGTGACTCTTTTAGATCATGAAATAATGTCAATGCTAAAGCGAAAAAAAAAAGTTAGCAAGAGAAAGATGCTGAAATTCAGAGACAGGTATGTGTTTCCTACGCTTGGCAGTCACAGATGTTAGCAATGGACAGTGCAGCTGATTAGACATATTTCCCTGCCAACAGAGGATTGCTTCCCTTATCTAGAGCTTTGCTTCCATCTAGTTTTAACTTCCTCAATAAGCAAGGCTCTCCCTGTTCGTATGGGAACAGAATGTTTCATAGGGTGAAATTGAGCTAATTACTTTTTTTTTCTAAATGCATCCCATTATTTATGCTTGCTGCTTCATTAAGCAGAATGACTATGCCTACTTTTACTACTGTAAGTAATTTTCTTCTCTGTTATTCACTCTTCCTTGGCTATAAGGAGAGAGATCTGGCATGTTATTTTAAAATAGGCTTGAATCAAATGATTTAGATCGAGAAGGAATCAATCTGTGAAACAATATTAACTAGAATTAGCAGATACTGACCTTTGCCAAGGTGATTCCTACTCCATACCACAAAGGAGTGTATCACAACTCACATGGAACTGAAGACTTTCCAGGATGCATTCAAAGATGCTGGTTCCACATGGTGGGAGAACATGCAGAATGACAGTGATTTGCTCATGCGCTAGAAGTAATAATCAACCATCCATTCACTGCAAATGGAAATTGCTTAGACTAATAAAATGACCTCCAGATAAAGTCTACTTCAGCAACTGAAAACATCATCAAAGAAACACTGTTCTGCAATTAAGAAATGTTCTAGTAATTAAAGCTATTGAGATCGTAGGGGCTAATAAATGTCCAATAAGCGATCCATGACATATTCTAAATCCTGTCTTGCACATCTTTATTCAGCAGTATTTTGTTTTTTATTATATGGTGGATGTGATTTTTATGCCGGGGGTCACCCAGCTGGAAAGCAGCTCTGCAGAAAAGGACCTAGATAGACACCAAGTTGAACACAAGTCAGCAATGTAGCCTTGCTACTAAGAAAGCTAATGGTATTCTTGGCTCCATTAGGCAAAGTGTCATCAGCAAGTCAAGAGGGGTGATCCTTCCCCTCTACTCAGCACTGGTGAGGCTACACCTGGAGAGCACTGCATACAGTTCTGCCCACCTGTCCGCCCTCTCTCCCTCCCCCTCCAGCCTCCCACCACCCCAATACAAAGAGACCTGGGGGGACTGGAGAGAGTCCAGCAGAGCGCCACCAAGATGGTCACAGGACTGGAGCACCTCTTCTGTGAGGAAAGGCTGGGAGAGCTGGGACTGCTCAACCTGGAGAAGAGGAGGCTCAGGGGGATCCCATCTGTGTCCCGAAATCCCTGAAGGGAGGGTGCAGAGAGGACGGAGCCAGGCTCTGCTCAGCGGTGCCCAGTGCCAGGACAGGAGGCCATGGGCACAGCCGGGCACCCAGGAGGCTCCCTCTGAGCACCAGGCAGCACTTCTGTGCTGGGCGGGTGACGGAGCCCTGGCACAGGCTGCCCAGAGAGGCTGTGGGGTCTCCTCCTTGGGGATCTCCAAAAGCCGCCTGGACGTGGTCCTGGGCAGCCTGCTCTGGGTGTCCCTGCTTGGGCAGGGGTGGCACCAGGGGCCTCCAGGGGTGTCTTCCAATTTCAGCCATGCTGTGATTCTGTGATTTGTAAATTGGTTAATTTACATTGAATTAAAAATAAATAAATTAAAAGACAGGCTTACTTTCAGCAAACTGATTTATCTGCTGTCATGGGACAAAGGTAACCACACAAAATGAGATGGACTTGTAGAAACACATTTCTGATGGCCATTTTATATCATATATGCATACATTCCAAACAGAATATATATCCATAATTCAAGTCAAATTTATGTTTGTTTATATATTTATTTTTATTTTTGTCATTTGCAAAAATAAATTCATCTGTAGTTCATACAGGCTGATATGCTTCTGACTTCCTAATACTGTTGGGAAACAGAGACACTTGAACAGTGTGAAAAGGGATATTTACAATCTTCCATAAAATCGGAATCAAAGCTTTTTAAACTTATCTAAAAAACAAGTTTTAACAAACTGCTAACAGTAGCAACACTTCCTTTGTTATTGATGGAAAGAGCTCAGCATTCATTGTTGTCTGGAAGTTAGTATCAGCAAGCGTAATGATCACTCCACACTTTGTCTTCCTTTAAGGGAAAAGCTGTTTTGATGTTGCTGAGTTTCTGTACCTTTCCATGACTGTGCAATTTGACCTGAACCCAAGAGCAAGTAGGAGGAATAAATGGAGAAGTTGCTAAGCAGTAAGAGATACAATAAAGAAGAATAATCTCTCTTACCTATATACTCACATTTTGATTTCCTCATCAAATGAAGTGTTCCCAAAGAGATGTGTTCAAAAATGGTTAGTTCTCAGCTTCCTCCAGAACTCCTCATTCCCTTGTATCTTTCAAGTACCTTTCAAAGCTGTTTTAAAAATTCAAATGCTCTCCTTGACTTGACCTTTTCATTTTATAACCAAGCAATAAGGTTACAAGATGATTTGCATTTAGATTATGTTTTCTTTGTAAGGATATCTCAACACTGGATGCATGAATGTCATGGTTCCACTTCTCACAGAAGTTCTTAATATGGCCTGTGCTCTTAAAGATAAAGGCAAATGCATTTCTGTGTAAAATATAGATAGATACATAAGTCGCCATTGAGTGAGCTGAATTCATAACATCACTCATAGAAACATGCAGAAATAACTTCCAGAATTTGAAAATATTACTGCAGCTATACTCGTTAGTACTATTGTATGTTTGTGTGTTTTGGTGTTTTTTTTTTTTAATGCATGTTTCTTCCTGAGACAATTAAGAACCGCATACTAAGAACTGGCACAGAAAGCTAGAACATTAAAATGAACTATTTCCCAAGCACAAACGTGACAACAGAAAATTACAGAATCTATTTAAACAACAAGCTGTCAGCCAAAGGACAAATGAACTTATTAGATTTCAATAATCACATATGGCATCTCCTTTTAATTATACCTGGGAAGGCAAAACATGATGCAGCCACTCCTGGCTGGCCAGCAATGATGTACAGACCAGTTACACAATGCTCAAAACATGACCTTCCTTCCCCAGGAGCTGGAATGCCACAAGTGCAGCCCACAGAAGCTTACACTTTGCTTTATTTGCTTTCCATCGTGATGTTTCTCTTTTCTGAGCAAATCAGGCAGAAAGAAAAAAAAAAAAAAAAGCATCAATGGCAGCTTTTTAAAGAAGGGCTTCATTTGTTAGCTGCCGCTAATTTAATTCCTGTTTCTGTTTCTATGCCCTCAGGCAAACAGATGACAAGGTTCTGTGGTGAAGAGAATTGGCTAATACCTTACACTGTGGTCCAGTAACAGCTTCATTAAATATCAAATCAGTTTGCTGATTAATTATCCCCTTAATATTTTTGTAAGGTATTATCAGCTTTCAGATTTGTTGTTGTTGTTGTTCTTTTCTCCTCAGATGAGGAAAAAGAGAACTAAGGAACTGAAGTATGCTTTCAGACACCCAATGAGGTCCCCAAGTGTTATCAGGGTGTCTGAGGCAGAATCCAACTGAATCAAAAAAAAAAAGAGGCAGTTTTCAGAAGAGCATTTTCATGGAAACCTTCATTCTGGAAATAATTTTCTCCTTTAGCCTCAAACTGCTTAAATCTACTGGTCTTACTGGCCTGTGCCAACACCTAGCTGTCCCAGTGGGGTTTCAGAGAAGTGGTGAGGAAGGTACAAGTCTTCCTCCCGGAATTTGAAAGGTATCAGCTTCCAGTTTCTTATTAGCATTTTAATTACTTATAGTGTGGATGTGTAGAGGTAGTGTGGGTAGAGAGAAATGCTTTTATTTTGGTTTCATTATTACTTTTGATTTTACTTTGGATTCATTATTACTTTTGATTTTATTTTAATTAATGTCAGGGGCACTGAGAATTTTAAGTAGGCGTTCCTTCAAGATGTGTTCCAATTGAAAGAAATCAACGAAAATTACTTCAGTGGAACTGTAATGAGAAAAATTCGAAACATTTACTGGCACCCCCTGCTCCAAGGAGCTCACTGTCTAAAGAGGTAAGAGGCAGGATAACAATACTACACGTAATTTTTACATGCTTCACTACCAGCACAGATGCAAGTCCTAAAGACAGGCTCTGGTGAGTTATCTGAGTGTCTGCAGCAGGGATGAAATAGAAACAGGGGCAGATGTGGGGGAGCGTCTCCACTGCCGAAAAAGAAATAGTGTGTAATTTTAGTTTAAACAGCAGTAAGGCTGGGAATTATTTTGCTAATTTTAAAGGTGAGTGGTGGGTCAAAGGTGACAAGGATAAAGTACTCAGTTCATTGTCTAGGACTATACCACGCCATTAGCTATTTTGATAAATGAGGGAGAACTGTACTAGACATGGTCAAGGGTGAAAGTGAACAGCTGCCAACTGTAAACAGCACAATCATTTACCTCAGTGACAGGAAAGGGGATCTGTGGTAATTACCAGAGAACAAACGGGGTCAGCACTGTTTCTTTAATATGGGATGAACCTACCTGTACAACAAGAAAGGTTGAACTCATGGGGAAAGGAGGTAAGAAAAATGAAGGGGGAGCAAACAGCAGATGATCACGGAGAAAGTTAGTGTAACCTCTCTGTGGCAGTTGGGAAAGTTCAGTGCCTGTGACACAGAAGGATGAAGCAGAAGGAAAATTGAAGGTAGGCACAACAGTTACAAGTCCTTTTTTGTTGGAATAAAATCTAAGAACTTTTCAGGGGGAAAAAAAATGGATTGAGGAATTAAAAGATGGCTGAGATTACGGACACTGGATTTATTTACATGGCAGAATAAAGGTGTTTACTTAGGAAGAACGTGTTTGTAACTGGACAAATTGGGTGAACACAGCTGCTCAGATGAACCCTTTAATAGGTAAAACACATCGAAGGAGTCCTACTGAAGTGAGCCAAAGTGACAGTGAATACCTAAAGCAATGAACAGAAGGGCAAGCTGAAGAGAGCTGAAAAATACAAGTGAGATCGACCGGTAGCCATAAGGAGGCTGAGCGGGAGGGGAAGCAGAACAGCACCCTTGGGTCCCACTCTCACTGGTGGCAGGGATACATGGATAGCAGAGGGACGGTATACGTGTAAGGACAGGATGGGGCCAACATCTACCACCACGCGTGCCACACGACAGGCCCGCTGCCGCTCAAGGAGCCTAGGAGGGAACTCTTCCCCCCCACAAACGCGAAGAAGCCCAAGAGGCCGCCTTCCCCACCCCGCGCCAAGATGGCGCCCACCGCCCGCCCACTGAGGCGCCTGCGCGGCCCGGCCCCGCCACGCCTGCGCGGCGACCGCGGGGCGGCGGCGGCGGCTGCTGCGAGCGGCGGCCTCGCTCCCCGGTGACCGGCGCCCTGCGAGCCAGCCCCGCCGTCGCTCCCCCTTCCTCCTCCGCCTCCTCCTCCTCCTCCTCCTCGCCGCCGCAGCTGGCGCTGCTCGTGATGCAGCCGTGCGGCGGCGAGGAGGAGGCGGCGGCGGCGGCGGCGGCTGGAGGGGGGGTGCTGCCGCTGCAGGGCTCCGCCGCCCCGCCGCAGCAGCCCGCCGGTGCGGGCGGCCTCATGTTGTTCTACGAGCTGGGTCCCGGCGAAGCCGAGGCGGGGGAGGAGGCGGCGGGCGGCGAGAGCACGGCCAGCCCGGAGGAGCTGGACGACGAGGAGGCGGCTGCAGCGGCGGCGGCGGCCGCCTCCTCCTCCTCCTCCAGCGGCGAGGCGGCGGCGGCGGGCGGCGACTGCAAGAGCTGCACCTACCAGGGCTGCAGCGAGACCACCACGCAGGTGGCGAAGCAGCGCAAGCCCTGGATGTGCAAGCGGCACCGCAACAAGATGTACAAGGACAAGTACAAGCGCAAGAAGAGCGACCAGGCCCTGGGGGGCGGCGGCGGCGGCGGAGGAGGAGGAGGAAGCGGCGGGGCCGGGGCGGGGGGCGGCCCGCGGGCTGAGGTGAGGCTCGGGGGTGTGCGAGCTCCGGGGGGTGTCTGCTGGTCAGTATAGCCGGGGGGTCTGGGTGTTGTGGGGTCTTTAATGCACGGAGGTGGGGGGCGGGGGGGTGCTGCGAGCAGCCACAGAGCTCGCTCTGCTTCGGGCACAAGAGCAACCCCATTTCTTCTCCTCTTAGTGGGTAGCAGCAGCATACAACGACAGAAGGTCCCAGAAGCGTTGCTTCGCAGTGCTGTGTGTGTTTATTTCATAGGAGGAAAGGCGAAGGTGTAGGGCTGAGACAGCTGTCAGCCTTCCTGCCCCGTCGGTTGAAGTGTGGGGGACCCCAGGAACAGCAGCCACTGGGGAATAAATACATCGTGTGCGGAAATGGGTCATGCATGTTCCTTGAGATGGCTATTTTATATTTTAAATAAGTTTTATATTTTTTATATTTTATATAAATGACGTTTACTTAACTATTTAGAACACTAATATTTTATACTTGCTCCTAAAAACTTGTGTGTATTGCTTAGATGGGGGAATAGAGATTGCCAGGGTTAGAGCTGATGTTAACATTCAACTTTTTAGATAGTTTTAGTTGTTGGTTTGTAATTCAATCGAGGCAGCACTGTTTCTGATGATTGTTTGCACTGATGAGTTAGAGGACGTTTATTATTTTGTGTTTAGAGCTAAAAAGAGACCAAAATGTTTTTACTTCTGAAGGTGCTGGCTAGTTTGTGCCTGAGGGGACAAGTGTGGAATAGTGGTTGTCAGAAGAAAAAAAAGCTGCTTACCTGGCACAGACAGACACTCCTGCTACAAGTGGCCTTTTTTTTTGTCAGCACAGCTATCTGTGGAGTTGTGTGACTGTGAGCAGGGAGCTGATGTAACTGCAGGGCAACTAACAAAAATATTTTGATTGTTTTTATTCACATAAAATATAATAGTAACCACTAAGCGTGCCGTAGAAATAAGAAAAAGCTAAATAATATTCTCCCAGCTGCTTTCTTTTTCAGCTGAGTGGGCTTGCTGAGATAAGCGTGGGTTTCCTGGGGATTTTTGCAACTCTGGGTGATGTCTGTTTCCAATTTCTCTTGAACCCACCTAAACTGTTGGCACTGTTACATTTTGACAGTGTCCTCAGGTCTGCTACCTGTTGAATGATCTTCTTGTTTGTTTTGAACCTGACTGCTGCTGGCTCAGCTTGCCCCTTAGTTTCTGCACTAGAAGGTGCAGTGAGTGACCAATTCCCATGTAATTGTCCATGACAGTTACTTGGTAGGCTTGCCTTGAAGTTGTTTCCTTCCTGCAGTGAAAAGGCTTGTTTCTGCGCTTTTATTGTCCTTGTTGCTTGTTGCCATTCTGTGAACCTTCTCTGCTTGTAGTAGCTACTTCTATCTCAGATGAGAGGACAGGAACTGCACACTGCATTCAAGATGTGGGTGAACTCTAGATTTACATACTGGTGTGCTTTCCTCTGCTCACTCTTCATTTCATAATAACTCAGCGTAGTCAGTTCATGATGTGGCTACAAAAATACTCGCCATAGCTCAGAAAAGGGGACATTACGGTACAGTTGCAGTATTTCATGTAGTGATGCGTTTTTTTGATCTATAACATGAAGTAGTGATGACTGCATGTTGGAAAAGAGAGGGCTTGCTTTTCCCACTTCCATAATGTTGAAACCAACACACAATAGTAGAAATTAAGGCCTGAACTTACAGAAGAAAGCAGGATGGTTAGTGATAAACTGGGTGTGCCTTTTTGCAGTGCTGATCGTGTGTTTTGGGGTCTTTGCAAATAATCAGAGTGAGTGGCAAACTCATGGGCAAACAGTTGAGTCAGTGTCAGTAAGATGTGAATTTTATAAACATAGGATTAGCATGATGACTGAAGTTTTCCAAAACACGAATGTTTTCTTTACAGAAGATCGTAGAGCTACATTGCTTAGAAGACAGCCTAATTCGTGAATGGTGATTGTACAGGGAACAGAACAAACACACAAACAAAAAGCACGCGGATCTTATTGTCTCTTGCCTGTGGCTTTGACAAGTTCATACTAGTATTCTGGTCTGTTTTGTTTTGCAGTGAAGAATATTGTCATTCCCACCTGATTGCAAATGCTAAATATAATTCACTTATGCAAACTAGAGACTGAGGTGTTTTGAGTGAGTTCACTCTTAAGAAATACAATCAAATAAATTCAAGACATTAGCTGGCCATAGTAACTTGGTTAGGTTTGCAATTTAGAAGGCTAACTCAGCTACGTTGCTGGAGTTGCATTCACTGTGAGTGATGGAGTAAGGAAAATAATGTGGGAAGGAAAACAGGCCAGTTCTTGAATAAATACATACCCGTTCTAGTGCTGTTATTTTCCTCTGCAGATTAATAATGCAAACAGATTCTTTTAGGACTCTTCTGTGGTAAAAAGTGTGTATGATATCAGGTTTTATAGTCTCACTTTTCTATTATTTTTTTTCTTTAATGTACAGGATTGTGTTGAAGGTTCTGTTTCTGTTACAAAACAGAGAACAGGCTCCATTGGAGATCGCCCAGCAAGACCTACTCTTCTAGAACAAGTCTTGAATAAAAAGAGGCTGGTAAGTTTTGTTTTCTTGGAGGTCTTGAACTCAAAAAAATAAAGGCAGCTTAGCAGTGTTTAACTGTCGCCCGTACGAAAGGTGAATATCAGCTCAGTGATCATACACTGCACGTGCATGTTTTCAGATTTGAAGTATGCTGCAGTTCAGGTGTGTGTCTCTGCTTCTGCATGAAGAATACAAAAGGGATGGAGTTTATCGATGGTTGCTATGTTAACTGAAGCTGAATATTTTGGTAGTACTAAATATGTATGGTCATTTCATTAGGGTAAATAGTACTTAAAATATAACTGAGACGTTTTAAACATATTAGCCCGACTTTTCTGTAAAGCTTCAGACAGAACAGTGCATGGGCTTCAGGTCTTCTGTGAGCTTTAATTATTATAGTGTGTTTTAAAAGTTGTAGGCTTATTATGATACCACACTTAAAATTGCATATATATTTGCTGGTAAAACAAACTGTATGGAAACAGTACCATGTGTGATATTTGTAGACTGCATGAATGACATATGTTGTAAGTTTTTTATTGCTTCTGTTGCTACTGTAAGTATATTGCAATAACTGAGCCTAATGAACAGCAATAATGTAGTCCTTACCATTGCTTGGGGTGCTTCATTGCAATTCTTTCTACTTCGTTGTTGTTTTTTGGTGTTTTTTTTGTTTTGTTTTGTTTTTTTTTTTTTTTTGCAATCTCCTTTCTTCAGAACCCAGTTGAACTGTTTGGCTGCTCCCTGTTACCTATGCAAAGCAATTTAACAGTTGCTATTAAAGTGTGGTAGTACCTGTTCAGATGTTTCAGAGAATCACAGAATATCCAGAGTTGGAAAGGACCTACAAGGATAATCAAGTCGAACTCCTGGGTCCTCAAAGGACCACCCCAAAATCAGACCATGTTTCTGAGAGCCTTGTCCAAATGCTTCTTGAACTCCAGCAGGTTCAAATTTGAAGTCTTTAAGGAAGCATCATAGAAGTGTTAAGTATACAGCTGTACAGACTTATTTTCTTGGACGAATTCTCAATATTAGGACCTATCTGATGGTTATTTCTAAAACTCAGGGGGGTGTCTGTAGCTCTTCAGTTGAACTATGAACTTTATTTTTCCCATTATATGTTGTTCTTCATGCCCTGCCTAATGAATTGTTGTTTCCTTTCCTGTCTGTTTATATTCATGTGGCTTTTAATTAAATTTGAAAGGTTTTTTTTATTAATGAAACATTTTTTTTTTCTGGTATATCAACCAGAAGCTCATGGAATAAATAAATGTTGAGAGCTTGTGCTCAAAGTTGTGTCAAGGCTCTTTGAGAATTAGGTTTCCTTACATTATTCTGGGGAACTGAGATTGAGATTCTCTTTGATATGTTTCTTGCTTCTCTCTCTCAGCTCTGACTCAGATGGTCAGCTTCAGATGGTCAGCATTATTCCTTCTAGAATTTATTCTTTGCTTTACGTGTATCTGCACAACACCAGGCCTAAAGGACATGCAGTGACCCGGAAAAAACACTCGTGACCTCTGACATTTGAGGCTGCTCGTGTTGCTCTTATGTCGGGCACGTGAAAGTTACTGCGTGTCAGTGGTAGCTGCCTGCAGGTTTATCCCTGGGAAGAGCAAAGTCCCTTGTGCTTGTTCCTAAGTTTCTTGCATGTTGTGTTCATCTCTGTCAGGAGAGGAGAGGCTTTTGTGGCGGCCCCTGTGTGCCCGGATGTGCAGCTCGCCCTGGATGAAGAGGTAGAAAGCAGAGGTGAGGGGCTGAGAAGCAACAAGGTGTTGAAAGAGGAGCTGGCCTCTTGCTTCAGAGGCTGTAGTAGTCAGGGAGGACGAAATGTCATAAAACAGCAGTAAGTAAAGAAATTCTTACGGAGAAGTACCCTGTGCAGTGAAGTGACTTGAGGGAGCAAATGTAAGCTATGGAAAAGCAGGCTGCACGTCTGTTCAGTGAGACAACTTGTTTGTAGTCTGACCTATTCAGTGCTACTCTAGGTTGAAGTTGTATGCAAGATTGCTTTTTTTTCAGTTATAATCTCTGCAGAATTGCCTCCTAACAGCATAAAGTTCTGACCCTTTCCTGGAAGCTGCTGGTACTTTTCAGTGTGAATCTGAATTGCAGAGTTGCAGTACCTCTTCGGTTGCCTTAGTGAAGTGACTGTGCACAATGAACAACCAGTCTAGGGAATTAATTCAGCTGAAAATCACACTTTTTCTGCATTGACTTTTGATCCATTTTCCACCTCATTTGCCATTTGACCTTGCAAATGCTTGTGCTGCCACCTTGCAGGAATGAGAATGAACAGTTCAAATTGGATGGCAGACTGCGGCTGTTTGGGCCAGTTTAAATGATACTGCTGGCAAATGTCTGTCTGTATCCTTGGGCTTTTTTTTTTTGTCATTTCACTTTCTATTTTAGCAAATTTCTACTCAATCGCATTCATTTAATCTGCCTTAAAAGGAGTTTATTCTTAAAATCTCATGTTCAGTGATAAGCGGTTCCATTGTCTGAGCAGTGGAAGTTTTCAGATGTATTTATTTAATCTGTTCCTAATTAGCTTTCCTATTCTAGGATAGGTGATGAGATGTAAGAGCATCCAAAACTGTTTGTCTTCTGACTGAAGGCAGGTGTTCTTTTTTTTTTTTTAATACATTCCTTGTGGCTGGACTACTTTTTTTGAGAAATGTTGGAAAATTATGGAATGCTCAGTGAAGTTTAGCTTTGCTACAGAATTACAATATTTAATTTATATTTATTATAGCTCAGAACTACTGTCCGTAGTAGGGAATTTGGAAATTGGCTCAAAAGTGAGGCATAGTTGAGAGGCTGATGTTGTTTTCAATGTCTGTAGATTACTACTGTTGCGTTTTTGTATGGTTTGGGCAATATCACTTGTTCCTTAGGTTCTGAATTTTCTTTTAGAATGTGCGTTAATGTTGGTTGTGGTTACCTGCTGATGTCCTGAGATGGTTTTGAGATGTTTTTTTGTGAGCATGCTTTGTAATTTATCACTGTGGTAGATAATTTAAAATATCTGAGTTATTTAAAGTCCCCTTTCTCTTTCTTGCAGTCCCTGCTGAGAAGTCCAGAAGTCGTGCAGTTCCTACAGAAACAACAGCAGCTGTTAAGTCAACAGGCTTTGGAGCAACGGCAGCAGCAGTTTCAAGGAGCACCTGGGTAATCAGAACAGATCAGTGACCTGCAAATGAGTCTGGTGCTGAAGGAGGATTAGGACGTATATTTTATTTAAATATAGAGAATCTCAATGTTAAAAGGAAAAGAGAAGTTGCTGCTGTTACGTGTTGTATTTGTCTCTTGTTTGCACTTTTGAGGTTTTGAGCTGCTTGGGTGTCTGCAAACTTGTGAGCAAATCTGAGGAGTCTATTTTTTGATTCTTTTTAAAACTTCATCGTAATGTTTGATTTTTTTTTTAAGTGAAAATTTGTTTATATCAGTAATTCTGAGCTGTACACCCTTTTCCTACCAAAGTCTTCCACTAAATTAACGTTTTTCTATATAAAGTTTTACTGTTAAACAAGTCACTCTTTGATGACAATCATTGAAGGAAGTCAGTTACTTTCTATGGAAGTTGTGAAATAAAAGTCCCCTTTGAGCCAGTCCAGTGGCATGACCTAACAGTAATTCCTCAGGGATACAAGAAGCTTATGTCCAGTAGAATCTTGCACTAACGACAATGTGCCATCAAGAAGTCCACCAGTGGCTCAGAAAAGTCCAAACTGAGTGATCCTCCTGCCATATATTCGTTATTTGCAAGTTGAATAGGTTTGAAGGAATAGGTTTAAAGGAATTTGTGTTAAAAATCTCCAAAACAGAGAAACAGCAAAGTACGTTCCACCTCTAAATCTTCTTAAAAGTGTGCAGTGGAGAGTTGGACCTTGTTTTGTGTAGTTATTTCTAAGGACCAACCTGTTAAGCATGAAATCACGTATCACAACTTATTTAAAAATGAGAGATATTCTTATCTGTGAGTGAATAAGATTAAAGCTTTTAACTCAAATGCTTAAGGCTTTTAAGAGCAAATGCATCCAAAAGGTAAAATGCAATTACGCATTTGTTTCCTTTTTGTATTCTTTCTCTTCCAAAAAAGTATAGTTAAAATTATTTGATCAAGACAACAGATATCTAATCAGCTCAAGTGCTGGACTTCTCAGGTTTTCAGCCAATTCAGATGAACTTAAAATTGATTTGGTTAAAAATCCAAATGCTGTATTATGTAAATGTTGAATCCCAAATTTTGTCTTTAAATCAGAGTTTTGTATTAAACCACATTTCCTAACAGAGGTTGTCTGAATGGTGGAGATGCTTATTAAAGTACTACTTTGATATTGCAGCAGTGTGATCTGCTGAATAATATCTGTTCAGGAGTGTTTGTTAGTGTTACACATTTTATAAGCTGTGCTTTGTGTATGTATAGAAATTGTTCAGTAGGGATTTCTTGTATTTAGTATTGTGCAAGCTGTTCTTTTAAAAAGAGATCTAAAAAATTTGTACCAACAGTTCTGGACCAATAAGTGTGTGAGCAAATCTGTTTTTTTCTTTTTTTTAAAGAAAACTATTTTTTGTTCTGTTCCGTTTGTATGTTGCTTGTTGTTTATTTCTATATTAAAATGTCTAGCTATAGGTAAGTGACATTAAAACCTCTGTTTTCCCAGACTCTTATGACATAGAAAAAGTTACTTTTGCTTTAAGCAAAATGGAATTACTTTTTCAGTATGTCAGAATACATGCAAAAATATAATGGGCTGAACTTGGAGGAGGAAGTATTTTGTTTTTATTTCAGATGGTCAGCTCATGAAAGCAAACAGCTCTGATTAAACGTTTTTAAAAGAATGAAGTAATTCTAGGTACCCGGTCTGGCCTTTACTGGTTTCAGCGGTAGTTATTTTTCTTCTGTAGCTTTCCCATTTCTGTTCTTATTTTAACATAACGTTTGTTATTATTAAATTCTCAAGAAGTTTGTTTCAGTTCTTCTTTTGTAAGGAAGATGTCGACATGTGGAACATGCTTCCGAGTAAAAATATGCTCTGAGAACATTTGCTCTTATCAAACGAACGAGTTTGATTATAATGAAATGCTTCCAGAAACTTCAGTTGATGGTGTCCCTTCAGCATATCTGTTCAACATTTTTTAGTTCTTCCTTATTACATATAATACATTTTATTATATATCTGTATATTTCATATATACAGCTCTTAGTGCATTTTTTCAGAGACAGTGTGCTGTCAACTTTATAAATACCATTTCTGTGTGTAGTCTTTTTAATATTTGGAGTCCTTACCTGTGATTTTTTTCGTCTAGTTGTACTCAAGTTGTTTCTTCTACTTTTTACATCTTTTCTCTGATGCATTTCTTACAAACAACTACCTGGAAAAATGATAACTAACAGAATAGTAAAACACACCCTTTGCATTTTTATATAATGTGCTCCCTTTAGCAGACAGGAAGATGTGCTGTACTGATGTCAGGCTTTTGCTGAAGAGAGCATAATTGTTCTGCATCTAAATATTCATGGCCTGATTTGAAGTGACATCTGAGGTGTAAGGTTTTTAGGTTTGTAAAACATACGAGTCCCTGGAATGAAAGGTAAAATTCACCAGCAAGGTATGAGCCACTGTAAAATGTATAGTTTCTGGTAGTCTCACTGTAGAATTATATAGGTTGGAAGGGACCTCCAGTGGACTGTATTCAACTGCCCTCTGGAAATGGGTCCCCAGCTGAGTTTTGAACATGTCCGAGTGCCAAAATTTTGTAGCCTCTCTGGGTGCTGTTTGATGACCCTGGAGGTTTTTAAACAAAAAATCATGTGTGAATTTAACTCACATCAGCACCCATTTATCCAGTCCATGCATCACCAGTTTGGGTATAAGGATATTCCAGGATGTCAAGTCAAAGACCTTGCAAAAGTCAAAGTAAACATTGTTTGCTCCTCTTTTGTCCATGGAACAAGGCGTTGCATTGTGGGAGGCAACCAGGCTGGTTAGCTGTCACTTGCCTGTGGTAGATTGTTGCTGGTTGCTCGCAGACACTTTGTCATCCTTTATGGGCTCAGAAATGGCTTAGAGGATGATTTGCCCCATAACTTTTCCAGGAATTGAGATGAGACTGAGCAGTATGTAGTCTCCTAGATTTCTCTTCCTTCCCTTGTTGAGGACAGGTATAATCTTTTTTCTAGAGATAAGGAACTTCCCCTGGCCACCATGACCTTTCAGAAATGGTTGAGTAAGGCCATGCAGTGATACTGGCCAGCTCCTGTAGCACCTGTGATTGCATCCCATCTGGTCTCAAGGACTTGTGTGTGTCCTCAGTGGCGTAAGCAGTCTCTAACTGTGTCTTCCTCTCCTTTGGTTACTGCTTCACTCTTGGACATTGCTAGCAGGCTTGAGGAATTGAGAGTGGAGAGGACAAGTCTTACCAGAGAAAACCTAGTCTTACCAGAGAAGTACTAGGTACTTTGGCCTCTTCTGTGTCCTTTTACTAGGTGTCCTGCCCACTGAGCAGCAGGCCCATGTTTTCACCAGGAACGGAAATACGAAGTGGAAGAGAAAATGCAAAAGGTGAAAGTTGAATCTATAGTCATGTTGACACTAATAACTTTATAGGGTGAGATTTATATTCAGATGATTATTTTGTTCTGGTATCCGTTCCAATTTACAGAGATAATATCTGGTGTTGATTTCACAGCAGTTGCTTCTGACAGTATCTCAAGGAAACTTTCACATATGCCTTCCTTAAACTATGAGATGTACGAGCATCTGCAAATCAGAGCTCAGTGCAACGCCTGAATATCTTGTCAGTAGTAAACTGTGTAGGTGCATTTTGCAAGCACTTCATATGGATCAGCTACCTGTTATCTACTATAGCGCACATGTGCATGTCAGAATTCTTGTTTTATTTTATCAGCTCTCAGATCTAAAGTAAGTTATAAATCACTATGGCAATAGATCTGACGGAAACAACCACATCTAGGCAAACTTGATAATCATTTACCTCTGGAACAAGCAACTCAATTGTTGGATTCTCCATGTACATCAAACTTTGATGTCTTTCTGGAAACTAACCAAATATGTTAGTTGATTTGGTGCAATGATACCCCATGGATTTTCTTTCCCTGGATTGGTTCCAAAGGAGATTTAACCAAAGGCTCACATTTATTTTTTTATCCCCCTAGGGTTTTCCTGTGGGCAATGGTAGAGGCACTGCATACTACTCACATTTACAATTCCTAGTTTTGTGGTAGACCACATATTTCTCAGAAGATAGCCAAATTCAGCAGGTCTTGAGACCCAGGGGGACCTTCCTATTGCAGCCTGGTAGATGTGAGTCTGCCTCTGGTCTGTGTTCTCAGGTTCAGCCCTAGCTGAGAGGTAGCACATATTTCTAACAGACAGATGGACGCACGCACACAAAACTAGGGTGGGCTGGCCAGACAGCTCAAAAGACAATGCATGTACCAGCACCCAAATAGTCACATAGCACTCACCCAGGCTCGTGCAGCACAAATGGGCCCTCTCAATCCTCCTCCACAGCAGCTTGAGATGAACGGGGTCGCTGGAACGTACAGGCAGATGTGACGGGTCTCTCCAGCAGCTCAGCAGTGAATCCACCAGGCAGCCCCTAGATCTTGCTCTGGACCCATGGTTATTTGCAAAAAGATGTAATTGTTTTAGAAACAATTCTTTAGAGCTGCTAATTCTAGGAAATGTGTTTTATTGAAAAGTTTTCATTGGGCAGGTTCCTTTGACTCATTTAAGAAGAGCTTCTATTTCAATTGCTTCTCATGCACTAACCTAAATTTCTCTGAAGAACTCTGAAGTTAGCTTCAAGGCAAACTTGAAGCTGGTGTGGAGACATTGGGGCAGCACAAGGCAGAAAAGGGACACAGGGAGTGTTAAGACAGTGCTGAATGAGTTACCTCCAAAACAAATGAAACTTGCTGAAGATCTGCGTAGAGATGTGCATCTCAGCTGTCCTGTGCTTCCAGTGATGTGATACCAGTGCCTCACAGCCTGGTGTAGACATCAGGAGATGTGCTGATAACAGGGCTGTCCTGTTCAGGTAGTCTCAGATGGGGTTCTCAGGGGGTGTGTGACCCCAACAGTGTCTGCGTGGCTCCAAGACCATTACCTGTCCAACTCCCACGCTTCTGTTGCAGAACCCAAATTCTGAATTTAAGGAGGATTAAATCCTGACTTTTATAACAAAGAACAGTACATTCTTATTCTACCCACCTTTTTCCTTGAGTGATTTGTGACCTGCAGTACTGCAAATCTGTCTTTCAAGTAATGCAGATCTACTGGTCCACAGCTAGAGCTTCTGTCATATGGCAGCATCACTACTACTCATTAATTGCCTGCCAGGGTCTGGCTGGCTTCATCTGAAAGTAAGCAGAACCAACCCCTTGCATCTTCACATCTACCACAGGAAAGTTAATGAGGTATACATGTTATTACTGTAACAGGCAGATTTTATGCCATATTAATTTTCAGTCTATTTTGTAGTGTTTAGCATCCTATTCTGATCCTCTTTCATAAGACATACTTGTATGAATAAAGGCTTTCTAAAAGTTCTGTTTTCAAAAGTTACTGGTAATCAAACTGGGATCTACAGCTCACTGAGGCCAATCTCTTTCAAAGAGGGGGGGAAAAAAAGGGAATGAGAGAAGGAGTTCTTAAATCAGAAATACTTTATTAACAGTAAAACACAAGACGTGAATAATCCCTTTTACAATAGAATAGTTCCAGCCAAAGAAAATGGAGTGTGTTAAAAAGTGTACTGTTCAAACATCAGGCTAAATATGTTGACTTCAGGATGCCTCAAAGCAGACGCAGCAGTAGGAATACTGGTGAAATCATCCACTTGATTAGCAGTTGTATTCTTGATATGCCAGGGCACGGGTTAGAGTACTCTGGGGCTGATCAGAGGACTCTGAGCTGCCCTGATCTCGCAGACTCCTGAAAGTATGTCTCAGATTTCTTGTTCTCAAGAGGCAAGAGTCCAACTAGCATTATTTACACAGTGATCCACACTGTTGTACAGAATATCACTAACTGTGAATACTACTTACTTTCTTCTTCCAAGTGGTGAAGAAGTTTTGCCTTGACTGCGATGGAAAAGAGAGAGGGCAGAATTGTTTGCAGACAGAAGTGGTACAATTAAATCTTGGTGTATTTCATGTTTCCCTTTTTTTGTACCAGACTGATAGCTAGTACTTAACACAAAGAACACAGACCTTGCTCAAATCCACCATTATGGCCCCTTGGTTACATACATCCTTGCAAGATTATGGCTTCATTGATCCACCCAAAAAGGCCCGTTTCTTCATTTTTTTTTGTCCCACTTCTCAGCCCAATTTGAATGGCAGAGGCGATACTGAAATGAGGGATTAAATTGCTAACACTGAATTGCTTGTAGAAAATACACTGTGGTACATTTAACTTGTACTTAGTATTATAAATAATTAAAATGAACTCCAATTACTTGAATAAGTGAAAAAAATGTATCTAGAGGTGCATTATCTCTGCTCGTCGTTACGTTTGTTCCCTTGCTTTCCTGTTTGCAAAGCATCTCATGGACATAACTGTGAATTAGTAAGATGTAACACACACTTTAGCATCAAAAAATCAGTTTGAAACAGATGACGTGCTCACTACAGTGAAAGTGCAAGGGGTCAGACTTTACCAACTTTTTTTCTAGCTTTTCTTTGCTGATGAGGTCTGTATTTAAAATTATTAACTGGTTGGTCTATTTCTTCCTATGCTATTCATATGCAATATTATTTGAAGACTAACACGGAATATAAAATAGCAGCATCCATGGATAATAAAAACACTATGACTGGAGATCTAAAAACCGTTCACAAATAGCTGCAAATGTTCACATTGGCTATAATGGAAGAGTAGCTGACTCTGGAGGACTTAGTGGTTATGTCTACCTTGCATAAGAGACGTGGCCTGCAGCTTAGATTCATTAGCTGTACAGGCACCAAGTTTGCAAGCATGGCTTGGGTACAAGTGGAAGCATACGCCTGACAGGGCTCTCAGACATCTCGCCTCCTTGGCAGATAAATGTGGCATCAATATGGCAATGTAACATAAGGCGCCCCCAGGCAAGCTGTTTGGAAAGCCCTGGGGTGAACAGGGAACAGGATCTTGGTCACTCCTGGCCACTCTGGAGCTCCTGAGAGTTGGTGATCAGTACAAACTAAAGTCCTGTGCTGGTGCACATGCAGAAGAGTCTGCACTAGAGACACTAAGCAATTTCTCTCTGCTGAACAAAGACTAAATGCCCTCTCAGGCTTCCCGTGCCTTGCAGAAAGGTACTCCCAGAGCTGCACCAAGAAGAAGCAGCCCTCTTTCAGTGGCTGCAGTGAAGTCTCAAGGTTGAGGAGTGTTTTGTTCACAGATCTAAAGCCTCACATGATCTCCCTCCCTACTGCAAGATGGGACCAACTCTACCATCAGTCTCATTTTCAACGGATGGTGACCCTTATATGCTCTCAGGGAAGCACGCTGGCCTAGAAGGGCTTGGGTTTGGATGATCAAGTAACTTCTGGCTTCTCCAGAGCAATGAGCTCACCTTCGGCTTGGAGAGCACACGGGACGTGCTGTGTTCAGTAGGTTTGTGATGATATGAACGTATACTCTGGGCAGCACTTCTCAGCTCTGAAAATGATATTTAATGACTTCACCCTATGACATTAATTTTTATTGTGTCTGTTTCTGGTTTCACTAAGTTAGGTTATGGGGAGTCAGGAGGAGAGGTGAATATTACATTAATTGCAGTGTTCCTTTCCTGTGTTGAGCACTATGCAGTGTTCAAGTATTGACAAAAACTAGAGCTGCACCAGAGAAGTATCCAATGAGCCAAGAAAACTGGCTGTATAATTGAGACCCCTTCAAAGACTACTACATTCTGTCAAGCTTCTTTATGAATTGTTTCCATCCAGCCAAGATGCTGACGGTCCCTGCTTCAGCTGCCCCTGCACAGCCAGTGGCTTGTGCAACTCCTCGGTCACTGCTGAGACTTTCTGATTTGCAGAGCTTATTGGCTAAGAAGTATGTCAGAAGTGAGGAGGAACAAGGGCAGATGAGATAAAGTTAGACACGAATGCCTGATTTGCTCCATTTTAAGAGTTGTGCAGTGGAGATGATGTTTACAGTGAGCGGTGTTTCCAGCGCAGATTTTATACTGAAGGAACATTAATACCTAGCAACCCTGTCCTGCAATGAACTCGTGAAAAAATAGCTGAGGATAAATAAACATGCTTCATCCTGACACTGTCTCTGCTAGCAGAGAGTTCCTGCCTGTGGCAGCCCGTTAGCACTGGGTGTCTGCACAGCACCACAGAGCAATGTAAACGGGAAGGGATCTCTGCAGGGCATCTACTCCGATGCCCTGCTCAAGGCAGGGACCACTTAGAGGCTGCTCAGGGTGTTGAAAGGCTTGGCACAGCACTTGCTGGAGACATGGAAGGAATTTCTTTGACTCCTGCTGATGTTACTCGGGGCCACAGTTCCCCTTCTTGTTGCTAACACAGACTGAGCATAGCAAAACACGAGATACTGATGAGGAGTAAAGATGCTTGTGGCTTTACAGGAATAACGGCAAGCACACTGCAGAGCCCTTGCGAAAAGTCAACTCAGTGTAGCCTTCAAAGCACGGGGCTGCCTGGATGTGCTCTGGGTGAAAACACCATCACGCATAGCCAGCTGGGTTGTCTGTAAGGAAGGGTTTGACGGGGAGAAAAAGCAAGTGCTGCACTTCTGAATGCTGCAGCCATTGCTCCAATGTACCCGATCATCTGTTATGGGGCAAGGTTAGGGGCCTGAGCAGTCAGCAACAGTGGCACTGAATGGCTTCATGCAGCGTGCTGTAGCTGCTTTGGTCACCTCTGGATGCAAATGGCACATTAATACTGGTGCTGCTGAAGAATTGGCAGCAATTAAGCAGTCGTCTCTCGACTACTCAGTAGGAAAACTAGTGGCCTGGTACCATGATGGATGTGCTTTATGCCACCGCCTGATCAAACTCCCATCACTGCCTGATGATGCATGGTACTTATCCACAGAAACCTTCAAGAGGGTTTGGATTGTTGATGGCTAGCAAAAACATTTGAAAAAAGCTGCCTTCAACTAAGCAGTCTCCCCGTAAGTGGTTTTAAATCTCTCAGGAAGTCCATCTCAAAACTATTAATGAGTGCATTTAAAGGCTTTAAATTGAATATAGGTTGATAGGTTCATGAAGATCTTTCAGCAGAAAATATCTCCTTCCAAAAGGAGATATTTGGATCTTATTACAGTGAGATACAAAGTTGCCTTGCTGTAAATTATGAGAAAACCAAATTTTTAATTGATCTCAGTTTGTACACAAGAGAAGACTCCAAGAGGACTTTGATCAGAAAGGAAATAAATGGTATCGTAGCCTTACTTTTTAGCACTGCATTTGGCAGTGATCTTTCTATTTACTTGTTTGCCTCATCCACTGCTACTACTTCTCCCTCATGATGAGCTCTTCCCTTCTCCCTGGACGGAGCTGTCAGCTGCTCTGTTTGCACAGCAGCTCGTACAGTGGGGCTAGCCTGGTTGGGACTAAGCCTCTACAGGCCACCAAAATCAGAAATCATTCACAAAGTGATAACAGCTTGCCCAAAGGCTAATAGCTCCAAGGTGGATGTTGGCTTTGATTGCCCAGAATCAGTGCTTTGATCCAACTTTCAGCAGAGTTACATGATTCATCTCATCCTAATGTAGACATTTCAAATAGGTCAGAAGAACCACACTCCAGAAGTCCCTGTTGCTTTACTTATGAGTAAGGGAAATATTACGGTGACTGCCTTTAATGAGATGCACGTGTGGGTTGCAGTGAAGCCAGAAGGGCTATCTGCATGGGGATTAGAGAAAAGAGTAGAAATACAGGAAAGGAAAAGCTGCTCTGAATTTACCAACTTCCATTTAAAAACACAGACACTCACTAAGCAAGCATCACTGCCAGGCTGTGAAAGTTGTTTCACCTCCCCAAGGGCCAACCTCTCCTGCTTTTGGGTATGTCCAATGCAGCAGCCCACGTCGGAGCTAGTGACCATACGTTCCCCTTACACGCAGTGGGCACACAAAATCATGCTCAGGGTGTGGTGTATTTGGCCTGCCTGAAACACCTTATGATGAGACGAATGATGCCTCAGAAAAACCTGCTTCTCTTCACTGACTAACCGTAATTTTTCTTCTGCATAATCAACAGGAAATTGGATTTTGGAGATGCTCAGGAGCAGGCGCACCTTAGCAAGGCCACCTTTGCTCTCTGGGAGGAAGATGACAGTGCTGGAGATGTCTAAAAGCAACCCGTAGGCTTCCCTATATATTGGGAGGGAAGGAGGTTTCAGCCTAAAAGGCAAGGATGAATTTAGGATAAAGGATCAGGGAGATTGAAGACAGAGGGAGCTGAGGAAAACGTCTGTCTCCAAGCCTTTCTCTAGTCTGTTAAGCAGTAAATGGCATGCCTGGAGTTTCTGTGTAACGTTATTACTGGATTTCATTGCTGCAGGACACTGTAAAGCTTTTCCTGTTCCACAATGACACTACTGATGGCAAATGGTGACAGAATAGGGTTCTTCACATTTACAAATTTTCTATAAAACCTGCAAATACTGCTCAGTCTTAACGATCACTTATCCTTCTGTGCTCTACCAGTGCTGGAGGCAGCTGATGGTGCATTCAAAGGAAGTAACCCCTCTATTTCACTCATTCTTCTGCTCTGTTCATGATTACCACCTCGTAACAGGTATTACATAGCATCTAAAAGACACAGAAAGTCTTTCCAATGAATGTTATTTGGTGTGCATATGTGATGGACCTGAAGATTTCAGGCATCCTCTTCTAATCATGCAGTAAAACGTGTAGCACCAGGTATCGTGTGAGAGGAAAAGAAACTTTCTGTAAAATATTTTTTTCTCAATATACTTCTAGTACGTTCTAAGGAAGAGTGGGATTTGAGAAATTATCATTTTGACCCTTACAGAAAAAAAAAAATTAAAAAAATCAGTGGCCTGGAAGGAGCTAATCCTGTACCCTTTCAGCAAGGTAACAGGGACCGCCAAAAGGCAGTAGGGTTTCACCTGCCTCCTCAGAAAAGGCCACCAGGTGAACAGCATTTTGAAAGGCTGTCTCTGTGAGTGACAGTACGGACAGTAATTTTTCTTGCTTACGGAAGGACCACAGACAAGGAGCTTTTTAAAAAAAAAGGGTTGCACCTAGACTCACTCTTTGCTTGTTCGTGGCTTGCATTGCCTCGCCACTCCCTGCAGGCGAGGCAAAACCGCTGCAGATGATGAAGCCTGTATCTAAGATGAGGAACCATCCGTGGGGATGTACGAAGTGACTGACAGGGAAGCCCCCTCTGTCAAACCCAAGTGTTTCTGTCAGCTCCCGAGGACGGGCACAGTAAAGGCAATAGATGTGACTGGCTCATGCCTCCTCCTCAGTGCATCTTGTGAGCGCGGGGCTTCCTGTTCCCAATGCAGAGACCATCCCAAGATGAATTACTCAGTTCTTCAATGCACACTTCATTTCCTTTTTCTGAATCACAGTTCAAGTCCCTTTTAGACGTACCCTTGATATCAGCACAGTAGTCTAACTACAGTTAGTCCTAACTTTAAAACAAACTACATCAATACTGTATAATGGATAGGATTCAGTTTACATGCCGGATACATATGCAAGTATGTATGTACTTTGCAAAAAAAGTACTGGAAGTTAATTAGATTTTAAACTTCTAGGCATATATTTCAAATTCTCTTTCTTTTTTCTTAGGAGCTTGTTGCTTTTCAGTGCAGCAGTACCATACACTACTGTGTTAAGAGTATCAGACTACTCAGGTGTGTCCAGAATGCTCTGATAAGGCTCCAGAGCTGAAGGCATCCCAAGGGCTCTCTCCTCCTGCCAAATCCTAGGGGAGACAGGGGTCTCAGCTCCTCAGAGGATCTGCTGTCCCATCGTGCTTTGCCATAGGGAGACAGACTGGAATTGCTGTTTAGTCCTTCAATTCACTGGAAAAAAAGTCATCTCTACGCATAAGTCCTGTGCACCACTTAAGGTCCTCTTTTAGACCTGAAATTAGGATGTACAAGGGATATAAATGGTGCCGAGATCTGACTTTGGTTGCCTGCAGAGGGGTGAATTTCACCTACTAGGAACAGCTACAGCCAGGTTTCTGAATCCACGTGGAAGTGATGAGAATTCGCACCGTTTACTGGCTTGGCTGGGGAATGAAGATGCTCGCAGAAACTGCTCGACACTTTTGCAGGAATTTGGCTTATTTTGTACTAGAGAACAGATATGCTATACCTGAATTTCTAAACTTATTGTACTGGCATCAGAGTAACTAGAAACCACAAAACATATCATGAAAAAAAAAATAGGAGAGTAGACTATGTATAGGAATATTTACATCTACATACATCTACATATAGAAGCTTCTGTTCACCGGAAATCCTATAAGCCACTGCCTGCAATAGCATCCATCCTAAGGGACTTCTAGAGATGATTCCTAAGAGACTGAGGAGATGGGGTTATGAGGTGAGCCCATCTGTGTCAGCACCTTATCCAGCCATTGCAATGGTCCATGCAGGTGGATCTCAATCCAGCAGGGCGTGCTTGTAACATCTTGGCGGTGATACTCTGCTCCCCAGCCCTACAAAAGCATCAAAGGGCCAAAAAGTGAGACTTCAAGAAAAAATATACAATGTTAAATCACAAATCCAATGCTGTCAGTCTACGACAACTGCAGGTAGCCCATCACCCAAGTCACCAGGATATAATGCTTTGTCCTAGGGATAATTTTATCTAAAAATTTTGCCTTTTTAAGGTTATTACCATCAGTTCTCAGGAACTTTATACTATTGAATTAGAAGTGCTTCGCGACACTTGCAGGTGCTGAGACCAACAAACTGGCCTGGTTCTGAGCTCGGCTGCCTGCAGACAGCCTGTAGGGAATGGCCCCTGCTGCTCGCACTCCAGAGACGTGCCCACGCCAGTCTGCCAGGCTGCTGTCTGGCACAGACAAAACGCAGACCAGCCCCTGTCATAACACTTTAGCAGGAACTGGTAACGATCCCGGGCACTGCCTCATTTATCAGCAGAGATGCATCCCACCAGTCTGAGACTCTCAAAGCTCTAGGTATTTGTCTGAGCCTTTGGAAGCTTCCAGAAAGGTTCGCCCTATCTCCTTTACCTTAAACTTAACTCATTTATAGGCATTTTCTATAGGTTTTCTATCCTTGAACATGTCGGGAATTCCTGGCTGTCTGCTGTGGGAAATCCTGCAGAAATTTCTCCAGCTCCTTCTGGGAGATAAGGGACACAGAGCTCCTGTCAGAAGGTGGGCATGGCGTGCTAGCAGGGAGCAAAAAGAACCAGAAGTCCCCACCTCAAGTGGGCACAGTGTCTGCTTGGTAAGCAGGCAGCCACTCTGCCAGGGTTTTGGCTAGACAGATCGATTTTAGCCACCTGTGTAAATTCCCTGAACGGTGTGAGGGGGTCAACAAAGTGCCGCAGGACTTGACCAGCCAGATGTTTTTATCAGCACAGAACTACAGAAAAGACGTCATCACGCTCAGCATCTGACCCAGCGGTTCATGCTCTCCTCTCTTCAGCCCAATACCAAAGCTCTGGAGACACGACGCTTGCGCACAGTGATTTCACACAAACCTGAGCGATCCAAGGAAGAGCCCGAGGTCTCACAGCTGACTGCTGGCCTCCCTTACAAAACAGAGCTCAGATCTCCGCAGGGCAATCTGCAAAATGCAGTCCCACTGCAGGATGAGGCTCTATAGTTGTGGGCCATTGATCAGGGAAGCCAAACCCTATAGTTATGCTAGTCGGGGGGGGGTGATATTTTTGTCATAAGAAAGGGACATGGAGGTACTTTAACACCTACGTTTACCAAACGTACCTAAATTGTAGGGTGCTGAACAACTCAAACTACTGAGGATGCTAGGAGCCAGTTCTCTAGACACCCACGTGCAAAACTAGGACCGACACCAAAACAAGATGCCATAATAAGTGGTCTGGATAAAATTCATTTGTGCTTAATGGAGAAAAGGGGCAGAGAGCAGAAAATGAAGATGTGGACCCACCAAAGCCCAATGAGTACTTTTAATCAGGGAGCGTTTTTCTGCCCTGCAGAACATTTATCAGGCTAGAAGTGCCTGTGTTCATAGGCAACTCAGATTAATGTTCTGAAAATGTTTGCAAAAAATGCCACTCTTTGAGTGTTGTCAGGCTTCTGACTTTGTTAAGAGTCTTAAATCCTCAGCTGCAGGGAAAAAACATGGCCAGAAGGGCAAGTGTCAGAGGAGTTGATGCATCTCCCTCGACGAACAGGACGGAAAATCTGTAGGGATAGGAATTACAGGTTGCAAATGCAACCTGCCTGATTGTGAGGAGTCTGGCAGTCCGTGTAGGTGGCCGGGCATCTCCCTCTGCTGGCAGCTCCCAAACACTTCCAGTCCCCTTCCCCAGCCCTGCTGCCTGTGCTGCCATCCCCGGCTGGGACCGCAGCTGCCAGAGGGTGAAATGCCCAGGGGCAGGGCTCCCTGTGCTCCCCCAGATCACAGCAGATCACAGCAGATCACACAGGCTCCCCAGGTGCAGGGAGCCTCCTTCAGCCCCAGGGCTGACGTGAACCCAGAGGTGGAGCTCCCCTAAAATGGGAATAAAATGAGAATAACCTGCAAAGCTGTGTTGTTGTTTTGCACGGAGGACGGGAAGAGGATGACGATACCCACAGGGGGAGTCTAGAAGTGAGCTTTTCACCATGGGGGAATCGGCTGAGGAAGCCTGCTGCTCCTGCCAGCCCTTCCCACCTTGCGTGGGCAAAAGCCAGAGTCCAGCCACGTCCCAAAGCACTAAGCTGCCTTGCACTGGGCTGCACTGAGCTGCCTTGCACTGGGAAGCATGACCAAGCCTTGCTGGGTCAGCCCCCCAGCCCCAAAACCTGGAGGAATGTGGGAAGGAGGGCACTGGCTTCAGTCCTTCGCTTGGTGAAGGTCTCCGTCTCTCTGGTTTGTGCTTCAGCTGTCTCACCTGTGGAGAAGCGACAACAGCCGACCTGGTTTTGCTAGGTTTATCAGGAGGGCTGTGTAGATGAAAATTGTTACCTGCTCTCGCTGATGATACATTCGCAAGTGCCTGAGGGCTGAGCTCCTCCCAGCTGCTCCATGGGCACACCAGGGGTAGCAGAGAGGACAGGAGCCTCACTTCCCTGTCCCGTGTCCTGCCTCCAGAGAGTGATACAGTCCTGGCAAGTTTCTCACGACTTGGTCCCTGCCCAGCCCTGCCTCCCAGCAGGTAGCTCAGGCACTGGTGGTGTAGGGCTGAGCCCTTTGGCTCAGCTTGCCCAGCAGCACCTCGACACACATCTGGGGAGAAGCCACAGGACTGCCCTGCACCTACGGTCTCTTGGTGTGTGGCATTTCCTGGGGGTTTGACATACAATATGCTCCTCTGCCCACTGCATACCCATTGCCCAAGAGTGTTTCTGTCCCTGAACTAAACACACCAGGGCTCACACCTTGGGAAAGAAATAATTTCAGAAAACTGAGTACAGGAAAGGTTTTTTTACAGGCCAGGAAGAGTCTGGGTGACATTTGCATAGCCATTTTCCAAAGGTCATGGGAAAAGGTTCAAAATAACTCCTTGCACTGGTCTTCTGGTGCCTGAGGCACTATAGTGGCTGCTATTGTTTCAACAAAGCAAGGTGATAATACAGCGGCAGTGTTATTTAGTGCATCAGTGCCACCACTTCTGCTGCCATGCTGGGCTTGGAGGCAGATAACACATCAAAGAGACTGCCCCTGAGTTGCTGAGATAATGAAGATATTGCATAACTGGCTACACTGCCTTTACAAACAACATGCCCATTCACGTCTTCCATTAAAGAAAATGTTGTTTGTTGGGTTTCTCGCTTTCCTTTTTTTTTTTTTTTTCCCCTAATGCTTGCGTGTGAACAAGATGTCAGTTCCTTCCCAAGAACAAAGCAAGAGCGTGGTCACAAGAACGGAGATTTTGGCTTGGACTCTTGGGAGAACTTACAGGGCACCTTAATGCTCTCAGAGAGTTAAGCAGATGGGTCCCCAGCGATGGCTGGAAAGAGTCAGGGCCAGAAAGCTCCCTGGGACTCTACTCATCTGCTTTGCAGAATACAGGGGGACTGGGCTTTAGCCTCAAGCAGTTTTGTAGTGTCTTAGATGTGAATTCAATCAGCTCGATTCAGTCATTTGTATAAAACCAAACCTGCAAGACGAACGGACACACTCAAGCCACTTCTTATGGTATCTAACAGGACTGACTTGCTTCTAATGGTGCAACTGCCCTAGGTTGCAGGCTGAACATTGCTGCCAGCTCTTCCCAGCACCACTATGGGAAGTCCGAGTCTAGCACATCTGTAAACAGTCTTGAAATACTCACCATTCTCTGGGGTTTAGATGCCACAACAGGCACCCAAGTAAATCTTAAGTGCTAAAAGGGCTCAAGAGATCTCATTCTACTTAGAGGACCATTCAGAGACTTAAGAAACTCCCACAGAGGCTGATATGTTGCACACAGAGAAGTCAGATTGCAAAATTCAGATTTCAAAGACACTGATGTCTTCTCTTATGGAAAAAGTAATGGCTTTGGTGGTTCCCTGCTAAATAACAGGGGGAGGTCAGTTGTTCTTTTGGGTTTTGTATTCTGCTTGCGAGAAGTCTCTCTGGTAGTGTTGCTGGCTGGCCATCTGGAATTAAGACAACCTGTAGCCAGGGATCAGAGAGGCAGCAAACATTGACAATTCCCAACAGCTCAGTGGGAGCTGAAGGAAGAGCTAGTGTTTCTTGACTGCACACACACATATATATATACACACACACAGTTATATGTACATATATGTATGTATACAGTTCTATATATACAACTTTATAGTAACGGTGAGACTACAAATTGGTCTGGAGACATAAGGACATTTTTTCAGATCTGTGGCTCTACCAAGCTCCATTGCAAAGCAGTAACAATGGGACAAATCACAACTGCCTAAGACACGTACTACATTTACATGCTGCTGAGTTCTTATGCAGTCCTTAAGCTGAGCTCCTTATGCAATCGGTGGAGGAACACCACCGTTCAGTCTCTGCTTGTTTTCCACATGAGCCTATGGAAATTTTATTTTTGGAGTCTAGGACGTTTCAAGGTATTGATTTTAACCACCTACAAGACAAGTTTAAGGCAAAATTAGAAAACAGGCAGTCTGGAATGCAATTTGCAGCTTAGGTGCATATTCCTATTTGGGAAGGATTTGATAGGGTCTAGTTTTGCACCACAGCTAGCAAGTGATGGGATTGTCCTTTTCAGAAAGGCAAGAGAAAACAAAAAAGCCTTACTTTAACAAAGCTCATTCGAATCGTACACATCTTGGTCAGCTCATATACCACTTCAAAGCCATGGTTGACTGATTGGGCAAGCAGCTGGGCGAAGAGTTGGTTGTTGAAGATCTTAAGGCTGCAGCCGCTGGGGATCTTGCAGACAGTGGCTGGGTGGAAGCCATGCTGATAGTTACAATTGCGGCTCTGCACAAAAATACTGCTGTCACTGACACATTCAGCATAAACTTCCCCGCCGACATAGTAAAGATGAACACCTCGAAAAAGAAAACAAGACAGGTATTATTCCTCCATTGTTCACAATACGTTATATCAGTAATTTAGTTTGTTTCTGTGAATTTTTTTAACTATTTCACTGGTGTGGACATACAAGCCCAGTATCATTCCAGACACTCAGTGCCTACACCATGGCTTTTAAAAGACAGTAAACTTTGTGTATATCCACATATCTGTGCAATGGAGCCATCAGCATTAAGAGGAAATTGTCAAAAATATTATTTCAAGGTATTGGTATAGGAAAAAAAAATCTTAGTATATTTTGCTTTGTTTCTCAGTTAATATTGGCTTACTTCTTTAACCCAACAGCACAGAATTTTATGATACACACACGCACATATGTATACACACACAAAATGTCAAACATATGTCAGCCATACACAAAGCATGGATCAGATCTGTCAGAGAACTGACAAGTCTGTTACGCATTACACATCCAAATCTATTTGGTTTGAGCACAGCCACTCTGACCAAGACCCACTTCATTGCACGCTATATACTACTACTACCGGATCCTATCTCATGCAGCTCAAACACAGCATGGTGTGCACTTAAAAACAGCTTTTCTGTATTTTATCCACCACATCAGAACCACATATTTACATTTGCATGTCCCTGACTTACTCACCAGATCTTTCCTGTTCAAAGCAACCTTTAGCAAGAAACTGACTGATTTCCTGGTGGACTTCGCAGTGCCTGAGTGCCTTACCAGCACGAACTCCCAAACTTTTACCATGCCTTGGGGAAATGAAGATGGAAGCACTTCTATCCATTCAAGGACTCCGGTCCCCCCCCTTGGATGTCTGCTTGCATGAAAATAGACATCAAACAGGGGAAGAACTCTTCTTAGCCCAATTTGACAACCTTGAAGTTAGAGATCCGGTGTAAGCTAATTGTGTAGATGCCTTCCTTAGCTGATAGATGATAAGAGGAACCACAACCTGTCAATTCACTCCATCCACCACAGAAAACAGGTTCACAGCCAGCTCAGACTGATGGAAGTCTGTGCTGGGGCTGAAAAGGCTCCCCCTCCCTCTGTTCCTGTTGCTTCTTCCTACACCTGCTTTCATGCTGGCAGCAAAGCTTGGGGACTGGGCAGCCACCCAGGTCAGGGAACTGAACCCAATGAAAACTAACTTAAAAACAAACAAAAGGAAACAACAAAGATTTATTTGCAGTGAGATCTTCTTCAGTGCCAGCACGGCCATGGGGACAGACTGCTTAAATGTGAGCATGAAACCACACCCTGAAGGGGACCGAGTCATCCTGTGAAAACGAGATGAATGCCTCCCATGTCCCAGAGTGGTAGAAGAACACAGTCCTTTCTTCTCATAAAAACCACCACTAAAAATAATAAAATCCTCCCTACTCCCAGGTATGGCATTCAAACTCTAACATATAAATGCACACATTCAGAGCCTCAGTGGACTGTCTGCAAAGCTAGTGATAACTATGCTTTTTAATAATTCAGACATAATTTTCTTCATTCCTGTTGTCTTTCATACAAAAAGACTGGTTACTTGTTCCCAGCCTCTGTTCCTGATTCTGTGGTCATGACGGCAAGGGGCAGCAGCACATCCTGAAAACAAAAACAGCCTCTGAAGAGAAGTGGGAAAGGCTTGGGGAAAAGCAGGTTGAGTGGGAAAGGGATCTGGGAAAAATACGCTCTCCCATAGACTTCCAGAGTGACTCAGACAAGAACCCTAGTCTGTCTTCAAGCCATCACTTGACTTTTACTTCTATGCACCCACGAGATCTCAAATTAGATGTGAGTGACAGGGAGGTGTGGCTCGCAGCACAAGCTCCTATTGCACTGAGAACACAGGCGAGACTACAACTCCACTAGGCCAGTCACCAGCTCCAGTCCAACTGCGCCAGGTATTACGGGGAGGCGCACTCTGCGGCTGCTATTACGTGACCTGTGGCTCCTTTCCCTCCTGTGGACGGGGGATGAAAGGGAAGGTCATTAGATACTGAAAACACAAAGGTTCTAGCTGACCCTGATGGAGTCCGTGTAACTTCCTGAAATAAACAGCGAGAGCAAAGGGTAAGGAGAGAAGAACAAGGACATAAACGTTCGCCACATCTCCAGTCTTCAGGTGTGACTCTTGATCTAGGGTGATTGCACTTCTAGGTGCAAAGCTTTAAAGGCTGGATTTTCAGAATATATTGAGTACCCAACTTCCAAAAAAGAAAAAAATAATGTTTTCAAAGGCATCACCCAAACTGCAATAACAAAAACACAAAAGTAACTTCTGAAAGCAGAGGCTATAATTTTCTTTTTCCTTGTGGACTTTTTAAAAGCATTAAATACAGCAGCACTGAAATGTCAGTGTGCATTTCGATTCTTCTGATATTCATTCACTAGACACAAGCACCCTGAAGGAAGGCATCCAGCTGAATGCGTATTTGTAGAAGGCCAAATCAAGGGTCCATATGTTTTAGCAGGATTTCATTGCTCTCTGCAGAAAGTGGAGGTTCGGCAGTCTCCAAGCATCCACATCTTTTTGCCACTCTGATCAGAAGTCCCCTTTTTGTCCTTGAAGTCTGACTGCTGAAACAGGTCCAATTGCTAGTAGATGTTGCATTGTGTTCTGGATTGTTTTTAGCTTTGATGTGGTATTTCCAGGAAACCGTTTCACGCTGATACACTAGATGACAATTCAATCGCATATCCTTATCCTACTGAGCTAATCTTGTTTACTCACTCTTTTTTCTCCCCTGTTAACATGTGACAATTGTATCCATTTCAGTAGCTTTCATCTGTCCAGCATGCCTTTGAACTCCAGGCTTTTGGAGCTGCTCTGTGCTCTTCTGCAGGCCTGTACTGGTGCCACTTCTGTTCCACTTGAACATGTTTTTTTTAGAATTTGCATAAACAGGGAAGAGCATTAAAATTAAGGATCTCAGATATACTAAGCTTCTCTCTGGGCAGCCTGCTCCCTTCCCTTGGGCAGATTCCTAGCATAAGACTTAAAAGGACTTTTAATCAATGAAGACACATCTTCAGATTTGAAAGGATGAGGACCATTAGCATTTACCTCATATTCTTCCTGTTCTATCTCTTCCTCTTTTGGGGCAGACACTCACAGGATGTAACATCCTCAAATGACAGCTTTGACCGGGATCTTTTGTCGTTCTTCTTTTAGGGCCGGGCTCAGCTTTGATCTACACCCCTTTGACAGCTTATGCTGATAGAGAAGCTTTGCCTTGTTTTCCGAGTAAGTTAGAACTAGACGTGCAACTCATTTGCACTGCTCACATCACAACTAACTACTACGTGACACTTGTCCTAGACACATCACACTAGCTTCACACAGCACATTTCCAGCACGGGTCCTTCTTTTCCTTCTGGAGCAAAGTGCAAGAGCTAAGCACAATGTCTCCTGCACCAGCCTTCAGGTTCGCTGGTGTCTGTTAAAACTATGTCACATTTGTCTCAGACCTTCCTCGTACACAGTCATTCAACACTAGACTATCAAGAGCCAATTAAAATACTGCTCTAGGCCTGGGAAATGAGGTGAGGTTGACAAGATAATAGGAGTGGAACAATTAGAGTTAATTAGCCCAGTAGGGAATCCATTCCCAGGCAGCTACTGGTGAGAGGCTGGGCTGGCAAGATAATGAGTCTAGACTGGATATACCAGAACAGGCAAAGTTTCATCTGCACAGAGAAGTGGCCAGCACAGGGCTTCTGACTCACCGCCGCGAACAACAATAAATTCTGGGAGAATATCAGGCCCTACACAGCCCTAGCGAGCTGGGATGGAGTGTGTGGATCCATGTGTATCCAGGTGAGGTCTCATCCTACATGCCACCAGTAGCTTATGAGCCGGTGTGCACAAGATGTGCACACACCAGAAGAGGAGCACACAAGAACTGCTGGAGGCAGAATCCGTGACTTGGTTTTTCTAGTGAGAAGTTGATGAGGAAAGGAATCAGATTGGACTGATTTTCTTAAGTTGCTACGGGGAAAAAGCTACAAATGCAACTCTTGTAGAGTTCTTCAGCTAAATAGCTCAACTGCTAAGTGTTTCATCCATCTCCCTTTGTTATTTGGTGGTAGGAGAACCAGCCCTGAGGCACCAGCAATTATCCTTTTAGTGGCATTTCAATGGCAATATTCCCAGTTGCCAGAAGCTCTAATAAATAAAATGAAAATACATACTGCTAAATTAGAACATACAACTATAAACAACATTTTTCTCTTTGCTGGCCAAGTAAATAGCTTTTGTAAGGAGCTACTCTGCTGATTGTTATCCAGTCAGAAAAGAATCAGCTGCTTTTCTTCTATTTCAGAAGTAATCTCAGCTTTGGTTTTAAGACAAACACAGCCAGATTGTTAATGCAATGTATAGCTCTTTCAAGCTCTGAATACTCCCAAGGAGAAGGGATTTCCTCTTACCTTTTCCTATGTGTCTCCTGGTGTTTTCTATAGTAGAATTGCGGTTTACGTTTGAGAGCAGTCCCAGGCAGAACCTGTTTTTGTTATTTGAAGGATCTGTAAATCCATCTATAAGGATACTTCGAGAGGAAGCCTGGAAAGTCTCCCCTACCCTGTTGTTGAGTTCATAGTATGCAACTGAGCACCAGTGTTGGGGTTCCTCATAGCAAACAGGCCGAAAATCTGTAGGAAACAAAATTAATCAGCCACTCAGGTCTCAATAATATTTTTTTAAACAATCATTCTCTGTTTCTTTTCCCTCCCCCCCCCTTCATCCTCCCAGCTCTTCCTCTAAACAGTCACTTATGTCAGGCTTTATCTCAACAGCAGCTTCTGTTTCTTCTTAATTTTATGATTGAAGCTCCAAATGTGCAAAGGGCTGGTATACCGGCTTAACCCTAAGCCTCTGAGAAGTCCCACTTGTTCTTAAAAGTGATAACTCTAATGCATTAAATTAAGCACATGCTGACATTCCTTGCTGAACTGGGACCCAATCTCTACACTGAAAATAGTAAGGGATACATCTGCTCTGCACACCAGCAGCAGCTAGGGATGACAGATGGGCTCAAAGCAAGTCAAAACTGAGCCAAGCCTTCAGTCTAGTACCAAACGCTGAAGTTCAGAAGTAATCAATCACTCCCCCCCAAATTTTTTGCGTGCTTTGAGGCTTTCTGCTTCCATGTGGGACTGTAAGTGGAAATGTCATCAAGGTCATTTCTTTCGGATCTAAACCCTGCCCAGGTTTTCTAACTCAGAGACGAAGACTCAATACCGTAACACAATCTCTGAGCCTCATTCGTCCTGCAGGAATTAGTGGGAAACTTTATCCTGCCTGCCTCCCACAGGCATGTGAGACCTCTTGCCCCCAGAGCACCTTTGTGCTCAACCTCTAATAAAATTCCAACTAAGATTCACTATGGCAGTGATCAGAGATGGCAAATTACGGTAAGGAGATTAAAATCTCGACAATTTACTTTAAAATATTGGTGTCTGATAACTAGTAATTATCCAGCCGTTCTGTGTACTCATCTGTTATTAACACTACCATCCTCAACTTGCTTCTCTTCTGGTTCTCTGATACATACGTGTTACTTCATGTTTCAGAAGCCTGGCATTACTTGTTTAATGTGCTTGTGTGTGCACAGAGTTCAGTCCATATGCTGTAAAGGACATTTGTTTAGCACTACAATATACTGGACTACAAGGACAATGGTGATTTTTCTTTTGCAGCAGGAGGAAGCCATAGGAAAACATAGCAAAGGAACTCAATTCCCCCATGCTGCTCTGCACCAGTGGCCTTTGAAGTGTGGAGGAGCAGCATCACCTGCCTTACTAGTCTGGAGGTAGCAGAGACCACACTGGAGAGGTCATTAAGTTGCTTTGAGAGGGGGGAGGAATATCCCAGTCCCTTCTACTCTAATCAGCCATGCACTTCCCCACTACAGAATGTTTTATATGAGGACATTGAGCTTGGCCTTCTGTAAAAATCTCTTTGTACTTCACTAGAGTATCTCCTTTTCCATTCTAGCCAGTCAGTAACGTAACATTAACACAAAGATGGTAGTAAGAAAGCTCCCAAATGTAAGACTAAAGTACATGAAAACCAGAACTAAAGGTGATAAAGAAAGTTTAGATACTGATAGCGCTCTTTTGTGTTGTATTGCCTCTCCATCCTTGATTTGATATCTTTGTCTTTACACTGTAGATAACAGTGTTTGCCTTCATTAACAACTTTCTGATTGTAGTAATCCATGGACGCAAGCAAGGTCTAAACTCCATAACTCTGCACATAAGTCACTGAATTCTTAGATCATCCTATTCTGCTAGCTAATGGACATGTTTAATACATAGCCTTACCCTCGAAACTGTCTGAAACCTAATATTACAGATCACTGAACCTTCTAGTTCAAATAATATTTTTTTTGCTTAACAATTTTGAAGAATAGTACAAATAGTTATTTACTTTCAGTTTCTCCATCGGCAGATTTACCTCCATTGGGCAAAGACAGCACTAGTTGGCTTTCAGATATTGCATCCATTGACCGCCCATTTAAGTTTCCTGGAGTTTCTCTTGCATGGTAAGGTGGGGGCGGAGTTTCCACTGTTAGAAAGAAGGAAAGAAAGAAAAGAAAGAAAAGACAGCGAAATCAATACCTTGGTCAATTCTCCCCAGTATTTCCTGGTGGATACTTACCACTTCTTCAGCACTGTTTAGCTAGAAAGGATTCAAAACAAAGCCCTGATCTGAACCTGATCTCAGTATCCAAATTAAGACCAAAACATATTCAGGAAGAATGGTGAGGGAGGGCAGTCGTGTTGGACTCGGTACACTTGAAAGAAGGAGGCACAGTCACAAAAGTGCCTCAGGCCCAGAGCACTGTCCTGCCAAGTCCTCTGGTAACGCAAGTTGTTAAACTAATCAAGTAAAGCAGTTTGATCCTTCAGTTCCAGACTTCTCTCCTAAATGTAAAACCCTTGCAGAGGATGATTTAAGAGCAGAAGCTAACTGTAATTGCTCCTCTGGGAGAAAGCTCGCTTTCTTCACAGACTATAAAGAAGGCCTATGGAAAGCCTTCTAAAGTGAGAGTTGGCAAAACTCCCTCCAGATTTGTCCTTTTCACTTCTGTCCTAGAAGGGAAGTACAGCCCTCTTCTGATTTGTTCAGTCTCCCATCAAAGCGCAATGGAAATGAAGAAAAAATGTGGAGGAAAAGTACCAACTCACAACCTGCCCAGACCCTGCCTTGTTTCCTTTATGGCACAGTAAGCTGGAAAATGGAAGGCGGCTCTCTGTAGTGGGGACTCTCAAGAAAGGCAGGAGGCTTTAGGAAGCCAAAGAAAAAGTGACTTATTTTTCATATCATAAAACACCAATGTTCACTACATAAACTCTGAAAGTATGAAGTGAACAGAAACTCAATGGGCCTATGTGCACGTTACAGTGATACATGAGCCTGCAGGGCTAAGGGTATCTTTAAAAGAAGTCCAGAGTTTAACCCAGTTCCAGGCTGAAATTTCCTCTTGTGTATGGCGTCTAGTGGCTGGCCCTCAAAACACAGCAACTTCACCCAGAGTGGATGAATGTGGACTGTCTCGTAGGATAACCACTGAAACTTCTAAATACACATTGCATGGGAATGTTATTAATTCTATTCAAGCAGCGTTCATGATTTAGGAATCTCATACACAATATGACATTCCTAACATACAGAGGGCATAACCCTCCCACAGAAAATGCAGCAAGCTAGGACAATAAAACAAAATCAAGAAACCGTGGAAGATAATACAAGTTACAGAAAGAAATAATGTGGTTATCCACGTATTTTGATGTCTACGCCTAAGATAGTCACTATGAACTTTACTCACTAAAGAAAAACGGGTACTTCCAGACATGGTGCATCTCAGCTGTGTTAGACATGCACCCTAAGATGAAATGAATCTTGTTCTAGGAGTGCCTATTTTTCTCTGTTGACTACAGAGAGCATATAAACAATTGCATCAGATGCAGAAATTTGCATTGTTGACATCTATATTTGGTGTCATCCATCCCACTCAAGGTTCTTGATCTAGTCCTAGTTTGCCTTACATAGCTCATCCCTGATCGTTACACAGGCAAATTATGTTTATCAGCATTCACTGTGCTGTGACATACTGAAGCTCAGGTTGAGCCACTTACATTTTTAAGTAGCTTTGCCAGGTCCCAAGTTCAGTTAAATCACACGAGTCACAGTCATTATGTACTTCGCAATGGTCCTGATTTACCTGTCAGAACCAGCTCCATTAAATCCAGCTCGGTTACAGAGAGGTGAAAGAAAAAGATGGGAGAAGTCAAACAAGTCCTACTACTCGCTAAAGTGTTTGGATGTTGCTAAGTATGAGTTAATCTAAACTACAGATCTAGAGAAGAAATGAACAGAAATCCATTGAGTGTACCGGGAAGGGAAAAATGTTGAAAGTGTCCGGCTTAAAAGGAAGTTAAAATACTACAAATACCTTGTGAAAATAAACATCTTTCTTGCACTTAAAATAAAAACAGACATATCATTAAGGACATGAATTTAAATGCTTTGTAGTTGACGCTTTAAAACATTAATCTACAAGGTTCTGACCTGAATTCATCCTTGTGAAAAAGCTGAGATCGCTGAAATTATTTCAGAGTTACAACAAAGTGCAAAAGTGAATTTCAACCATGCTTTGATATTAAAGCTAGCTCTCAGCTGTGTTGTGTGACCCCTTTGGATATTTAACAGTAAAAGAATTGTTAGATTTTTGGTAATTAGAGCAGTACCAAGTAAAGGAGTTCACAACACAAACAATCTGAGTGACTTAACCCTGCTGAATTCGGAACTGTGGAGCTGATGAAACACGTTTCAAAGTCATGGGTATTTGCCTGGAAGCTTCACCAAGTGTTGGACCAGATTATTAAACACCTTAACTTCCTGAAGTTTGCAGTCAGTGGGATCATCGTATATTAAAAATAATTGCTGTGTATCGATTTCCCCATTTTATTCTGTCTCTCTTGTTGGAGTTTCTAAAGGTCCCTATCCTGACCTCCTCCATTAAAGGTGCCTGACTCAGGTGTTGCAAACGCTCTCTTCCATGGATTGAAGCTTGGATGGGCAGCTCTGGACAGAAGGATGGCCTGGCACACCCGCTCCTCTCTTGAACTTTTCCCTTACAGTAAACATGAAAGTTCATTCAGGCACTTCTAGGAGTGGAATGACTACAGCTCTTAGTTCCTTGAGCCTCCAGCAGAAGGAGGGAGACAATACTAAGAGACAGTCCCAAGAAATCCCACTCCAAATCCACCCTGTCCAACATTTCAATCTGTAGCTACAGTCTGGAGAGAGCACCAAGAACTGGCTCCTGATCCCAGGCCCTGGCAAAAGCCTCAACAGCCTCTATTGGGATGTCTGCGAGCTCATTCTTACCTGTGAGCTGATAGGGACTTCCTGGTCCAGAAGAGCTTCCTGGTGAGTTGGGGTAGCTGATGCTGTTGGGTGACTGGGAGAACATGTGGCTGGGTGACGATGGAAAAGGGGTGCACGGGGGATGCTGGAAAGAATCGGGGTAGGTGGCATTGTGTGGCATCAGAGGCTCGCTGTGCAGAGAAGTATTTCGAAACTTGGCAAGGAGGCTGAGGTGAGGGTTAAACTCGCTGTGTCTTGGAACGAGTACAGGAGGTAGGACTGAAAATAAAAACAAGAACGGAAAAAAATCAATTTAAACTGCACTCTTGAGAGTATCTCTCTTTGTAAGTCAAAAAGAGACATATTCCATGCTACCCAAATATTGCTGTCTATATACAAGTCATTGAACAGCAACAAACCTGTCCAAAAACAAGAATCAAAACATTATTTTGGACTTTTTATTCCAGATCTGTAGCCAGTTTCCACATTTCCATGTGAAAAATATGGACTCATTCCTGACTTAAGCAAGGTACCATAAATTTCACATGTACAGCATGTGCACACAACCTTCTTACAGAAATGCAACAAGCACATTTCTCCCTCTCAAAATTATTTTCCTTCCTGAAGGGATGACAGTATCAGGGGGTTGCTAAATATTATAATCAGATTTTGCCAAAATCAGAGCCAAGTTTAGTATCAATTAATAGTGCTCTGCAATACACGGCATTATTTTACCACCAGATTGGCAAAAAAAAAAAAAAAAAAAAAAAAGCACAGACCAGAATCTGGAGACTAGATTTAAAAGGTTTTCAGGTACTTGAAAATGCTGCCAGCCAGACAGTGGGATCTTTAAAACGAAATGTAAATGGCAATTGAAATATCGCAGTAATATTAATCTACCTCTTGCAATATCGTTAGAAAAGATCTAGCATGAGGAGACAAATGTCAGTGATTGATAATTGGGACGTGAAAAATGCATGTCAGAAAACTGAAAGCCAAATTCATCTGTGTAAAAATTGGTCTAACAGAAGAAACCATCTCTCCTCACTAAGTCTCTTCACTTGGATCTTACACTGTTTGTGCTGTAACATTATTGCTGCATTGTGAAAGCCAAAGTTCACCTGAATGATTTCGGATTTTGGATTCTGACAGATCAGGAGCAAGAGCAGAACTGGAGCCAAAACACTTTTGCAAACCCTACTAGGTGACCTACCTACAAGATGTAGCCCTGAGGCTGGAACACAAAGAAGCTTGCTAAATATTTCTGCACATGGGAGTTCAGCTTTGGGCTTTAACTGGGTCCTTCTGTAGTCCTTGCAGGAGGGGGTAATAGCACCTATAACCTATAACATGCACTTCATGTACCACGAGACTTCTCTTTTAGTCACCCGCTCATTCAGCACCTAATTGCCTTTGTTAAGGCCTTAAACACAGGCAGGGGGAATGAATCCCCAAGATCTAAAAGCAAGAAAAGAAGATAAGGAGGCAATTTGGGTTATTGTGACAAGGATGAATTGTCCCAACAACAGGAACAATCCTGCAGGCTTCTATTGATTGACCTGGTGTCGAGTTCCTCTGGCCTAAAACCCAGCATCACGTAATCTTTCCGTCCATCCTTACCAGCTTACGGAAACAAACAGCAACGGGCACCCTTGGTTATAAATGCTGACACAAATATATTGTTTGAACGTGTTTAAACATATTGTTTGGGCCCAAGAGCTCCGTCTAGGTAAGGCCGATTCTTTTTAGGTAGGTTAGCTAGCACCTTTAATTACAGCGAACTCTCGTTTATCCAGTGTAATGAAAGAGCGGAATAATTGCTATAAAGCAAACAGAGATAATGCAAAACATGTGCATGAGAAGAGGCTGCAGGAACACCCTCCTTGGGAGATGAGCACCCACTGCTTGCTGGGAGAGCTGGGGCTGTTTCGGCAGGAGGAGCCCTGCCTGGTCCCAGCAGCAGCTCAGATCCCTGCTCAGGGCACCACGCTGATGCTGAGCCAGGGTTCAGCCACGCTCCTGCCCAGCCACGGGCATGTGCCATTTGAGAATTTGCCTGTCACCTGTGAAGTGAAGCACTAAAAACGTATACAAAACTGGAGCAATGACAGAGGTTCACTATAAAAGATAACTTCTTACTTGCCTGGCAACACAGGCACTGGGATTCCTGTTCAGAGACTATGTGTAGCCCCTTCTCTGGCCCCAAACTTTTCTAATTAGCTTCTGGCCAGCACAGGGATGGTTTTCTGGAGCCTGCTTTCTTCCCTTCAGCCTCTGGCATGCCCCTACCTGTGGGACGAATATTTTGTTGCCACCCTCTGAAGTCCTATTTCTGTTTCTTCACCTCTTCTGTAGCTTTTTGGATTTCCTCAGACTTCCCAGGTGGGATTCAAACAGGAGTTCACATCTGAGATGTGTTACCCAGTCCCCCGTGAACGTGTTCAGAGAGAAATAAACTCCTTTAGCACTCGGTTCCTCTGCTCTATACGGGGACAAGGGCAGTGCCACCACTGCAGGTGTGGTTTTGGTCAGCGAAGTCCCTGCCATCCCTTGCTGCTGTGAGCAGCTCCGGGCTGTGAGCTGCAGCTTCTGGAGCTTCCCCTTGCTGCTCCACGACACTGCTGCGATGCCTGCCAGGTTCCCCGCTGCCTGGCCAGCTCGGACCAGCAGCCCTGGCAAACAGGGAACTCCGGTGATGCCTTCGCAGCCAGCAGAGGTGCTGAGCAGTGCTGGCACCTCCACGCGGGTACCGCTGCTGGGGGAGCAGCTTTCCCCAGCCCTGTGAGAACTCGGAGCAGCTCCTTTTCTAAATGAGGGCTGAGAATCGAGATGTGTGAACAGCACTTGCCAGGGAAAGCCATTGACTCGCCCTGAGTGAGTCAGCAAGAGGAATTTTCAGGCCTTGAACTCATTCCCAGCTCTGACCAGGGCACTCTTCATTTCTGCTCCGCTGTACAGTTTTTGCCACCTCACTCAATCTTTCCACTGACTGCTCTGTGGCTGCCTAGAGGGCTGAAGCCTCTGTGGTGGTGAGGAATTCAGAGATTTTTTTGTTTGTTTGTGGCTTAAAAAAAAAATCCCCTGAGGGCCTTGTTCTCCTTGTTCTTTTGGGAACGGAGGTCGCTCTCCAGGGCTCAGCCATTCTGAAGGAACTGTGACCAGAGGCATCAGACTGAGTGACTGAGTGCACCAGGGCCAGCCTGTCCTCCTAAGTTACCTACATTTTGCCACTCAGCAGGGTCTTTTTCTTCTGCCTGCTATTAAGAGCTAGGATCCTTCCTTCTGTGCATCCCTAAGTGTTCATAGACCATAGAATCACCTTAGAATGGTTTGGGTTGGAGTTGACATTAAAGACCACCCCATTCTAACCCCCTGCCATGGGCAGGGGCACCTCCCACCAGACCAGGTTGCCCAAAGCCCCATCCAGCCTGGCCTTGAACACCTCCAGGGATGGGGCATCCACAGCTTCTCTGGGCAAAGAGAATCTTTTGACAACCTTTGTTCAACTGAAGGCAAACACAGACATGTCCCAAGTCCTGCCACCACTGCCTTTTCTGCTCTAGTTTCTCTCCTGTTCTCCTCAGCTGCAACAATTCTTGCTAGAAACCTGGCTGTGACTGTGGTTATTGAGCCTGTGACCTCAGGTGCTAGCAAGCAAAGTGTCTGCCTCACTATTTAATTCCAGGTACCACATCTGCGCTTTTTCTGACACGTCAGCCCATCACTGCAGAGTCCACTACCTTCCGAGGCCCATCCTCTGGTGAGAACCACTTGTTCCACCTGTTTGCTATGCCCAGGACCATTCACAAATGTCAGACACATGGCCAATAGTAAGATCATCAGGTGGTCTTCTAACTGGGAAGACACCAGACTGCAGACCTACAGGGGGCTGATGAAAGCAAGGAGTTGGTCTAAGTTCACTTAGGCTCCTGCTGCCTACTGCCACAATGCACATGAATGATCTCATATAAAAATAAGGTGAATGTTTATATGGCTTTATGTTTTTCCAGAACTGCAGCTTCTACTGAAAATGAAACATTCAGACTTCTGACAAGCTCTTCAAGGGGGAATCAGAGTCTAACCATCACGTCTGTCTCCTTTAGGCTAGGTGGCCTAACCCCTACCTGCACTGTGCTCTTGCACAAATGGAGGAAATCTTTTTTGTTTCTTTTCTAGACGGCACCTGTGGTCAGCAGACCTGCAAGGAGGAGATCCACTTGAGAACACCTGCAGCAGCAACAAAAGTCACACAGCCTGTGCAGCATCGGTCAGCACAGACCGTGACGTGGCTGGGCAGCCTGAGGACACATGCTCTGGTAATAGCGGTGTAGGGATCTGCCAGGGCATTACGAAAGGGACGAGGCCCTCCCATCTTGGACACGACTCACTCATTCTGGATAAAAGGTAACGGACCTGGCCACAGAGGGGCTGACTCGGCAAGGCAGACTACAGTGATCAAAGTGAGCACCAAAAGGACAGACACTGGTATGGAAATAACGTTGGCTACTGGGTTGTAAATAAATGTGCTGCTGAATAGTTTCATGGGTAGGTCCCTTAACTCACTGGGATGAGGTTCAGAGAATCCCACATAAGCCTAAGATCACCAACAGCCTACATGTAGAAGATTTCCTGTAGGAAAAAATAGGACTGTTGTTTAAACAGATCGATCGCTGCCAGCCTTTTTTTGTGGTAATCTCACTGCTTCGACTTCCCCACCAAGCTCATTTCTTCTCTTCCCTCATCCCCCCATTTGCAGCACTGCTTTCTGAGTGGCCCGGAGCTGCGTTACTGCCACTGGCAGTGCTGTAAGCTGTTTCTCTTTCCCCTCCTAAACAAGGTGGTCACATCAAAGGTGCCCAAAAGTGTCTCGTGTGGGTCAGGCTGTGCCAGGGAGCATGCTGGCATTTCAGCAACACTCAGGCCTGCAGCCCGGCCGTGTTCCATTTACTAGTACAGACACAGCCAGTCTGTTCCACTGGCTAAATGGTAGGGACATATTCACAGCTGAAACCGTCTGAGTTTCAGCCTTGGAAGCCCTTTAGCAGCTGCTGGGTCATCCCAGCACTGTTTCTTGTCGGTGAGCACTGACCAGATCAGAAGACGGGGGTTTAAAACATCCCCGTGCAGAGCTGTCAGCCACTGTGCTGAGGAGACTCCATTAGCTACGCTGGAGTTACACCAGAAGAAACGAGAAGGCACTAGAGACTGCAGCTTTCAAGGAGAAAGATACACAACATGGGATATTTTATGAGCATCTTTTCTTAGTTTCTTGAAGAGTTTACGTTAGCAAGGCAGAAGATCAGCTCTTTCCACTGAAAACTGTTGACAACGTGCACCACTCCCTGCAGCTGTAAAATTTTAGTCGTGACAATGTTTACAGCAGCTCAGATACAACTTCAAAATGACAGCTCTGCTGCAGTGGGTGGACTATCAGGAAGGGGAACAGCCCCTGTTTAACAAATGTTAACAAATGTCTCTCCCTTATTTCATCTGTGTGAAAAGAAACATCCCACAGTTCACTTATCTGATCCTAATGTCACCTCAGAGTAAAGTTCATGCCAGACAAAGAGTAATCACAGAATAATAAGTATACACTTACCAACCGTATCCATTAGTAAATTGAATTACTGCGATTTTTTGGCAGCAAGGGAGAGCTAGGTTAGACATTAGAAATCATTTTGAACTGCAAGGAGAGCAAAGCAATAGATTCTTTTGCCTGGGGAGGTTGTGGAGCCTCTATCGCATGGGATTTTCAGAGCTAATTAGAAAAACATCTGTCAGGAATGTACCTGGCAATTAGCTTCGTCTTGGGAGTAGGGGGAGAGGGGAAAAGGTTGACCGCTCGAGATCTCTACCAGCCCTGCTTTCTAAGATCCCTGCAGAAGTCAGCAGTGAACACTACAATTTTGTAACAGCTGTCTCACTGACACAAAGCCCAACTAAATGACCCTTCAGTGAGGTCAGAAGTTTTCAACGCTGACCAAGTCTAGTGTAAACGGGATCATCGGTGGAAAAAAAAATCAAAGTTTTATGAGAACTTGGGGGATTTATTCCACATAAACTACCCACTGAGGTCATTAAATCCCACTGAAGGCATACCATCAGGCATTTTAAGAGGAGTCAACTGAGCTGGTTTCACATCCATGGCAAAACAAGCCATCTTACTGCAACTCTAATCTTTCCAGTGAGAGCTATACATTTGTCCTGCAGATCAATGAGACAATTTTTGGTTTTCATACAAGGTAGTAAGACCGGGCTGGTGCCTAGCCTTCATGCCCATGGGCACAGCAGTGACCCTGGTCTATTGGGAGAGGATTAGAGGATGGCCAGCACCCACGTCCACAAAAGGAACCTCACTTTCAGCACCCTGGACAAGATCCTTCGGGGGTCCAAGGACACGCAGACCCCTGCCAGGAGCTCCTCACCGCAGGTGGGCATGACTGCAATGCCCCCAGGCCGGGAAAGAGCCAGGGTCCTTCACCATCAAACAGAGTCTGCCTCTTCAGATCTCAAAGGAGGACTCGTTAGGATGCACCGGGTACAGACCTGCCAGTACAAGAGCTAATGGAGAGATGTGAATCATTTGGAGGTGATATAATTACCTGGGGTTTCCACCCGCCGGTAATGGTAGGGGTTAATGCACACTTCTTTCTGTTTGGAGCCAAATGGGAACTCACAACATTCCAGTGGTTTCAATTCATGGTGCGACTGTAAATCAGGCCAGCGCCACACTCTGCAGTATATGACGTGGGGCAGCCCCTTGCGGTGAGACACCTGCAGCCGCCCATCCAAGGAACGTGGGATCGTGACACATTTACTGGGCTGACCCGGGCAGCTTAGAGCCCTTTCCAGTTCTTCCATGGCACCCTTTTTCTTCTTTAATTTCTTCACCAAGGAATCAACAGCTTTTTCTGCCCACTTTTCCTCTTCATCTCCTTGTTTCCAGCCCAGCAGCCTTTTCACTGCGGGGCTGGTGAAGGAGAACAAGGAACTGATAGGGGTGCTGGAGTGCATAAGAAGCAGAGATCACACACCAGTGTCAACGGAAGCACGAATCACTCTCCTGCCTTGCAAGGCTTGCAGAGTTCTTACGATATTGAGATGGACGCTTCCTTCCAAGAGAGGATTTTGTAGTCTCAGGTGCTGGTTACAAGTAGTCCGACAGGGTGGGTCTCAGAACTTCCCAAACATCAAGAAACTGCTGATGAAGCCTGGAATAACAACACAACACAGAGTTAAGCTTCACACACTCCTTTCATTGTTCCTTCAACAGAATATTTTGAAAGAGAAATGGTTCAAAATGTGCATTTAATTTTCAATCATTTTCTGCTTTTTTGTTTGTTTGTTTTGCTTTTGTTTGGTTTTGCTTATTTTGGGTCCAAGTCTCTCCTCCCCACTATCCTCCACACTCATTTTAGAGCTGTGCCTCAGAAAGTGTCCAGTCACTTTCATTTGTAGTTAGAGTTTTAATGCAATAGGCAAATTGTTGCAGATTGGGGGTGTATCTATTGTGAAAGAAAATGTAGCTTTTTTTTTCTATGCTGGTAGCTGTAAGTTCAGCTCATGCATCTTCTACAAAATTAAATCTGTAATATCAGATTGTATGGGAGCAACGAGTGGAATATTTTTCTGTATTCAACTCCTTCTCTGCCCCTCCAGTCTCACTCTGCTTGTCAAGAGCTGTACAATATTAACTGTGAAATTCTTTTAAAATTCAGCTACTCCCAGATTTCATTTAGTGCCTTTGAAAGATCTATCACTATTCTCTAAGCTTATTTACATTGTCTCACTTTGCAAGAGAAAACCTTGTTTGCCCAGCCAGTCTGTTTGGCTGTCTCCAATAATTCAAAGTTTTTTGGATGAAAATCACAGGCTTTTGGACACAGACTGTACTGGATGGATCCTGGGTTGTTTCAGCTAGGAGCTGCTACTCTGACGAAGTCCAATAGAAAGAGTTTAGTTCTTGAGGGCTTTTCTTTGTTTTTATTTTACTTTTTTTTTTTTTCTCCTTTTCTTAATGTAGCTGGAGCCAGTCTAATTTTAGCTGAAAATGACATATTTCCACTGACTGGAACTCTGAGGAAAAACGTCCTTGTATGTCAAGCTATTTACTGCTTTAAATATAGTTCACGGACCCCCTGTGCATACCAAGTCCAAAGGACTGCACAAAGCACTTAAAACGGGAGATGGAGGCAGCTGCTAAGTGGATGCACCCAGAGCAGCAGCTCCGTGGGAAGAGCGGGTCCTTCTCACCCCCATGCAGCCACCGAGGAGACAGAGAGATGCTGCCTGGTGGTGGCAGCAGCAGGGCTTCCCAAACCGTGTTATTCTGCGGTGTTCTTAAATTCACAGCTGTTGGAAGAGTTCAAAGGGCGCCTGGGGACACTGGTCAGGAGGCCAGTCCCAAAGCCTGGTTCCTGACACCCTCAGCACCACACAACCCCGCAGCACGCTCTGGAGTTCAAGGAGCACGTGGACAACGCTCAGACACGTGGTTTAATTTTGGGGTGGTCCTGTGTGGAGCCAGGAGTTGGACTCGATGGCCCTTGCGGGTCCCTTCCATCTGGGGACATTCCGTGAGAGCAGCAGTGGTGAGGGCAGGGGCTCAAATTCCCAACTTGTGTGGATTTCCACAGAGCAGGGGAGATGGAAGCACTTGGCCCACAGGAGAGGAAACACGAAGGTGCCTCCCTGGCATGTCACAAACCCCAGCAGTGGCTGCTGCTCCACCAGGAGGTTCACACCCCAAGCAGCAGGGGACAGGAGGTAGCGTGCAAATATGGACAGAACGACTACAGAACTGGAAGGGAGAGCAGACCCACCTTGCCTCACGCGCCTACCACAGAATTAGGGTCAGGGTTATGCAATTTCCTTATTTTTATTCTGTGTATATGTCTGACTGTCATTAGACACTGAGAGAGGCTCTTGCCAGAGTACGGCAACTAGCACCTCACTTGCACCATTCAATAATCAATAAGCAACCCCACAGAACTGCTCGAACTTGTCCCAGCAAAGAGGAACTTCAGATCCTCGACTTCTTTCTCCCTCCGTATTTGTAAAAATCCTACGACCTGGAGTGTTTAACTGGATCGTTGCTATTGCCACTGAATCAGAGCTGAAGTTTATTCCAGACACTTAGAGGGAACAAGTGAGAAAGAAATGAGCTCAGAATGATTTATCCCAGGAAAAAACCCTCGAGCTGTTTGTAAAACATACTGCGGATGAACTTTGGGGCCAGCAGGCCCCAGCTTTTGTGAGATCAGGCTCAGCCTGCAGAGCCCCAGCTCCTCCCAGGTGCTCGTCCCTTGCTGCCCACCGGAGCCTGCGGAGAGCCTGCCGGTGGCTGCCTTTGCCAAACCCCATCCTCACACGAGGAGATAAAAGCAGGGCTGGGATGGCTGCGGGTCAGCCCTGAGAGCAGCAAGAGGAAGCGAGGAGAGGCTGGGATGAGTGCCCGAGGTACCAGCGCTGGTGCAGAAGGCTCTGCTGCAGGGGGAAAGGGCCGGCGCTTCTTATCTGCGGGGGTCTCCCGGGCGTTAGCGTGTGTCAACAGCTGCCCCGATAGCGTTAAGGCAACGCTGCAATCGTCAGGGAGGAAAACATACGTGTTCACGTAGAAGTATTGTCCCGAGCTTTTCTTTTCCATTTTGACCGAGGTTTTAAATAAACACATTAATCTCGTTCGGTCAAATTAAATAACTCAACAGTGACATCAGTATGAGTCTGAGCACTATTGTTGCTAGTGGGAGAGTCGCCAAGGGTATGTGTATAAAAGCAAAAGCAGCGCTTTGCAGTCCATGTGATGCAGCCTCAGATAAGTACGTTGCACAATTTCCTATCGTTTTCCCCCCAGTTTCTTCTAAAATCTTTTTCGCCCCAAATCCAACTGACGTACAAAATATAAATGGCATTAAACACATTAAACAGCTTTCAAATAATAGAATTATCAGAGCATCCTAGTTTAATGTTATTAAATTACATAATACTGCATATCATTCAGCCGACGCAGCCATGTGTTGCTAGGCTTAGATGCCCCATTATGAAATACCTAGGCAGCCACTCCGCTCCAGGGCTGTAAAGATAGAGATGTTAATTCGCAATTTCATTTTAATGATCTCTTAGGACAGCAGTTGTTTAAACTGCGTGCCTTTTCTAACAGGCAACTTGCCCACCCAACTGGAAACTTCCGATGCCGGAAGGTTTTAAAGCTGTGTTGGACACACTCGCCGTTCTGACGACCCGTCTTGTTTCTTGATGCTCACCACTAGAGAACACAGAGGGGTAGGGAAGTGTTACGGTTGTGATCCACACCCCCACCACACGTATCGTGCCCTGGCCGTACCGCGATGGGAGTTCTGGTCTGGTTGCCTCTATCTCCTTCAGCGGCAGTATGATGTACTATCGTACGAGTCACACATCATTCAGGGGACAACTAACACGACTCCTTCTTCTTGGAAGACATGGGAAGCTTTGTCTGGCTGGTAAGAGACTAGTCAAGACCAAACATGGTCAGTCTTCCATGCCCTAAGTCTTTATTCCGTTGCCGAGTTTAGCCCAAGGTTTAAAACTTGCTTTATGGGAGAGACAGAAGACACACAGCATGTAAGCATGGACCAAACCTTTTTGTTTTTGTGGTCTACAGGAAGAGGAAAAGGTGGGACTGGAAACGTTTCAGCCCAGCTCACCTGTTCCGTTCTCCCTAAATACTGGGTGCCCACCTTAGCTACATCTAAGCTAGTAGATTAAACAATGCTGGGGAACGTTTCTAAGCATGAGAATTTGATTAGGTACAGTGTATATTGTTACCACAGTATCTGAACTGGCTTTGATCTGTGCCGAGTAGCAGTCCCTCACGTAATTCTTGTGCACGATTCAGGAGTTAGCAGGGAGCAGGGCTCACTCCTAATAAGAAGTCTGCATAGAGCCTCCCTGTTTTGGAGGATGAGACACCTAGTGCATGGAAGCAAGTGTCTCCCTCCCAGTTGGCCTCAAGGCCAAGAACAGTACCAGGCATGTTTAATTTACTGGTTTGGAGACAGCCTTGGGGTAGAATTTACATGGCCACATAAACACGTCCAAATTGTTGACACTCCTATCTGACCTAGTCACCCTGAAATCCCTGAATACATACGTGAGAAATACGTGTGTGTGCGTGGCACGGAGCTCTCCACTCCATTTCCACCCAGAAAAAGATCAGCAAAACCCAGCACTGCATACAACGAACGCTGGGCGAGATGAGTCCCACCTCAGATGTGAATGACTGCTATGGACAGGAGCAGAGGGGACTGGAACACTTCCTCCTGCTCCTAAGCACATTTTTCACCTGGCAGCGCAGAGCTAGCCTGTAGGCCCTCAGGTCAACAGGAGAAACGTGTTCCTCCAGGAACTCCTCTACAGTAACTTTCCCTGTGCTGCTGAAGAGCCCGACACACCACGATTGGAGAGAAGCAGACGAAGCACCATCACCGTGGTGTACACTTGATCATCACATTGTACATCACTGGATGTTCCCTGACCCGAGCCGAGTCCTGCTGAAGCCAGTAAGAGGGGCTCCTTCCAGAGCTCACAGAAATTGAACCTCCTCTGTATCTCATTGTGACAGCACGCCGACACCTCCACTCTGGAAAGGTTTGGGGAAATTTAGATTTGGTTTCATGCAAAAAGGATCCACTGTGCCACTAGGATTTGCATCATCCCCTGGCAGAACATCTGCGCAGGTCACTGTGCTGCTGAAGTTCCCTGCTAATTTAATTTCAGTGGGCGTAGCGGTGGAATTGGATCAGTCCTCGTTAAATTTCGCTTCAAGCTCTGTGCAAGAAGTCAAAGAGGAGTGCTGCAGGGATGCTGGTGAAAACAGGTTTAAAACATAACACCAGCAGGGTGCCCAGCCATCCTCAAAAGCGTATCTGTGTGCACGTCTGTGCAGATGTGGGCATGCATCTGGTGTCAGAATCAAACTCCGAGGCTCTGCCCTGCCTCGGCTAAGTGAGCCGCGAGAGGCACGGCTATCAGTCTCGAAAATGGCTGACATCATCAGGCTCGGTGTCACTGCAACAGCTAAGTCAGGCCACAGAGGGAGATTTCTCAGAGGGTCGTCTAGACAGAAGCTGCACAGTTCTTGGAGATTGCACGCGGCTGGAAAATGGAACAGCGAGACAATTATAGCTGGAAGTCTGCAGCTCGGTGACTAAATCACAACAGAATTGGACGGGAGAATATTATTTCAGTCGAACAATGTAAGATGGAATGCTGTGAACACGCACGCGGTCGGTTATTTTTACCTAGCACTGAGCTAGTTACTTCTACCTACCAGGAAAGAGAAAAGGACGTGAGTTCTCCCAGAGCTGATATTGCTGTAATTGAGACTTGATTTGGTTTCAAATCAATTTAGTGCCCAGCTGAGAGCAGCCAGCGTACTGCAGAGGACGGAGGACTGCAGGCTGGCAAAGATCTTCCTCGCTCACGTTGTCACTGCTGTTTGCTCTCTGGATCCTCCACAGCTCAGCGGGGGGAAAGGGTTTTAAAATAAAGAAATAAAAGACTGTTTACAAATACTTTGGGTCTCAAATGAGCGAGGAACCTCACCAAGCTTGCCCCGGGCCTGCTCACACACCCTGAGTCTGAGGCAGAAATCCTGGCACTGGCACAGGATTTCGCAGGCACAGCTGCTCGGAGCAGGGCAGGGGAGGTTTTTATGCATGCATTTACCCCTGCAGAGTGCCACGGAAATGCATACGTGAGCCACACACGCACACGTGCTGCTGCTCCAGCAGGCAGCTCACGGCTCAGGAACAGCGGCCCCGTGTTACTCCTGACAGATGCAAATCACCTTGAAAAGACTCATGTTCCACTTGTGGCACCCACGGCATAATTTGGGATCCCCCGGGCTCCTTGGGATGGGGACCAGAAAGACGAGGGTGTTGTTATGAACCCATCCAAAACCACTGCCTTTTGCACCCAACAAAACACAGGGAATGAATTATTCATCACATTGTTACCGAGTTCTTCCACAACCACAGAACCTGACACCCAGGGTTTTAATTAAATAGGATGTAAAGAAGGAATTTTTTTTTTTTTTTGCTTTTAATTAAGAAACCAAATTTCTTCCTGGTTTGACCCTGAAGTGCTCCAATTGAAAACAGCTGCAATGATATGAGGTAAAGTACTTGAGACTCAAATTTACCCATGTTTCACACAGCCCTGGCAGCATCTCATTGTTTATTCCTATAAGCTTAAATGAATAATGCAAACTTCTGAAGCTCATTTTCTTGTTTATTTCAACTTTGGTCTGAAAGCCTTTCTGCGCTGAACTTTGAGCGAAGCCATCGATATCAAAGACAAATCCCACAGCGCTTCGTAGCCTCTCTGGCTACTCCTCCACACTGCGGAGCCCTCGCTGCATTCAGTGCCTCCAGGATTAGAAGAGGACAACGTCTGATGCCAGTGTCTAAATGTCTGTGACTTCCACATAATCTCTCTGAGCTTGTGGAACCACTCAGATATTACCTCAGCACAGTCCGGCTTCTCTCGACAGGAGTAACACCTCTTCGTTTGCTATAAAGGAGGACAGATTCAAGGCACATGAGCTGTACAGCTTAACACAGCCACATAAATTTCCATAGGGCAAACACTTGTGGCTGTGTTTGAGGCATAAATTCAGTCACAAAAGAAAACTAAGTACCCAGCTCGCTTTTGGTACGTCCGTGGTGCCTAACTGGGAAAGGATGTACTAATTTCCGTAGTGGGACCACTCTGAGCCAGTGCATCTTTGAGATGGTGCAGCCCCAGGCTGAATGCAGAACGAGTTCATCTTTTGGGTACCAGAATCAGCAAAGCTGCGCTAGTGAGGAAGAAGGGAGGGACATGGATGTGGTGACAGCACGCGAATGTGCAAAACGCTGCTGCAAGTAGGATAGGAGCAATCCGTATTTCATGTCCACATGAGAATGTGCAACAGTAGAGAGCTATGTGTTGGGATACTTACTGCTGTTGGACGTCTGAGCGAGCAGATCACAGCAGCACAGGCTGGCTGAGGCTGGCAGGGCCCCCTGGAGGCCCCTGGTGCCACCCCTGCCCAAGCAGGGACACCCAGGGCAGGCTGCCCAGGACCACGTCCAGGCGGCCTCTGGAGATCCCCAAGGAGGAGACCCCACAGCCTCTTTGAGTTACCCAACTTTCTTCAGGAATAGCTGTGCTGGCCTTGGGGAGGAAGAAGGGACTGGGAAGCCCTGCAGCCCTCTACAATGATCAAGCCCGTGAGCCTCTCTGTTCAGGCACAGCACTACGCTAACACGGTTACGCTGGTTTCGAGCCCTAGGCTAACTCAGGCAGTGCTACCTGCATCCCGCTGCTCAGGATAAACATGCTCACCTGAAAAAAAAAAACAACAGAGAAAGCAGAGGACTGGAAATTCTCACTAATTTGCACCTTTGAAAATCTCCCACAATATTTGGAGGCACCACAGAGAATTACCACAACCAAAATCTGTGCAAAAATACGAAACCGGACCAACTTATCACTGTGATCTCTCTTTGACCGCGCTTCCTTCCTCGGCATTAATTTTTAAAGGAAACCAGGGGCTGTGATGTTTATATGGAGCCAACCACAGTGCGTTCCCCGGCTGGGCCACACCGAAGTCTCTGAGATGCAATCCCGGAGGGATACATCCTCTGCTCTGCCCCACGCCCTGCTCCCCGCGGGCAGGAAGACGAACCGATCACCCAGCCCCTGCCTTATCCCTTCCTGGGGCTGCTTTGCTCGGGCACAGACCGGCAGCCCTGACAAAGAGCCCATCTCCCAGCCGCCTTCCCCTCCTGAGATAACACCCCCAAGGAGTAAACATGCTGCGGGGAAGCTCTGAGGACGTATTAGTGGGAGAAGGCAGCGGGATACGACGGGGAGGTGCATCAACTTGCCTTGGGGAGCCAACACATCTCCTCGTGGCTCTGGTCATCCCCATTTTATAGAGAGTTGGTCCCGCATTCTTCACATACCCACCATTCCCAGTGAAACTGTAGCAAAACCCATCGGTGTTTCTAAAAATGGAACAGTTGGAAATACGCAAAAAATAGAGTTCCTGCTTTTAAAATAAACGCTGACTCGTCTCTAATACAAAGCACGCAGCCAAGTGCCTCCAGAACAAACACTTCACAAAGGAAGAAGGGGACTAGAAAAGAATTTCAGCTTCATTGCTGGCCTGAAGTTTATATCCACACTAATCAGATCCTGTAATCCTTGTTATCAATCACTGGCATTCTTGGAGAAATTCCCAAACGCCCATTTTAGGGAAAGGGTTTGCTTGGAGTTAGACGTTAAGAATGCTGTGAGTAAGGATACTTCTGAAGAACAGCTGCTTCACCTAGGATCTGGCACTCAGGTCTGATGGAGAGGCTATCCTGAAAGTTTAGTGTCTCGAGCTGTTAGAGAGGAATGCGCTTTCTGAGCCCGAGTTGTACATTTACAGCACGTGCACGGGAAATGGGTAAGGCAACTGTTTTCTCTGTGTAGCACACGCCATCTGCCTAGCAGGAGATCTGAGGCCCAGCTCCGCGGCGTTCAGGTGCCTAACACCTTCATTTCCTGCTGGGACACACGGAAGGGAAGGGAGGCTGGCTCCCTTCGGCAGATCTGCAAGGTCTCATCCTGGCGATGAAACTTCGGTGCCTGCTTCCCCGTGCATCTCGCGCTTTTGAGATCTGCTGCCTAGCTGCGCCAGGTATCCAGCATCCCAGAGCCAAAGGTAACGTGTGACACTGCGAGCTGGCTGGGTGATCTGTGCCCTGTTACAGCCCCACGTTGACAGAGCAGACCCAGACATGGCCCTGGCTGCAGCTTCCATCCCGACACCTCGGGTGGGCTGCCCAGGGGGTCACTGACTCCATCGCGGTGCTAACGCAGCGGGCACCTCTTGCAGGTTTCACCGAATCCCCCACTCAGCCTAGCGAGTGAAATACAGATCGATAGATCGCACAGATGGTCAATAAAGGACTCAAAGGGAAGCAGTTCCAGCGGGCCCAGGAGGGAGCAGCTGCACCTCTGGCCACCTCTCCTTCCTCCCCACGGCCACCTCCACGTAGGGGGAGGAATGTCACGCACGCAAACTCCCCCCGTTAGCAGTTTTCCAGGGAATCACGCTAGGCATTTCACTGCCTTCAAACCATATCGCATGCAAACCTGTCTCTCCTAAAAGGCTCTCGCTGTGGGAAGCTGCTAATGCGCTCAGACTGACGTATGGGCCCTCCTGCACCGACATCCGCAGCCGTCTGCGCTAATGGAGCCCTCGGCGGCTCCTGAAACCCTGTGGGGGGAAGGGAGGAGCATCCACCGGGCCTAAAACTGTTGAGAATAGGCGTGGAGGACAGGTAGGCTCTGGCGTTAGCGGATTTCATCTGATTCACCGGCTGGGGTTGCCTTGGACAAGGGCCCGATGCTCGCAAGGGACAGCACCGGGGCGTTTTCCATGAAGAGTATCTGGATGTGCTTGGACTCTCCGTGGGAGCTGTTTCACAACGGCAGCACCAGGAACGAAAGGAGCAGGAGCTTGTCTGCCTAGTTCCCTCCTGTGGGGGGAGAAGGAGGAGACGGCTGGCCGGCCCCGGCGACTTCAGCCGGAGATGTGGGTGCTCAGCTTCTCCGCAAAGCAGAACGCTTGCTGATGAGATTAAACAGCCTTCACATGCCTGCGTTAGGGCCTGGGAGCACAAAATGAGGGCTGGATTCCCTTTAAGACGCGAGATGACATGCCGTGGTAACGGCCAGCTCCAGAAAACGCAGGGTACCAAGCAAAGGGCAGGAAGAGGGCGCCGAGCCTTCAGAAGAAACCTATCTCTTCCGCAAACTCACCCCAGGAGCCCAGGGAACATCCCAACTCTGTTTCTCCCCTTCCTCTCCCCTCCTACCACTCGGCTCTGCCCAAGACCCCATGCAGGTCCCCACCAAGAAGCCCAGGTCCCAGCAGAAGCCTTGCAGGACAAGCAGCAGGGTGCCGCTTCACGCAGGGACGAATTTCAGTTTCCCTACTCTAGATGTCCCTGTGGAGGCTTCATGCCCTCCATGAAGCAATCCAGGAGCTCTCGATTAAAGAGATAAATTATCTACCTCACACGCTGCGGGTTAAGAAACTGCACGTTGGCAGCTGGAGTCATTTGACGGAGACAAGTAGGTTTGGATAGGCCAGGCCAGCAAGTAACCAGAAGGGAGTCCCGAAAAGCCACGTGAGCTCCTGGTGCCTTTGGTCCCTTCTGAGCCCAGCATGTGGGATCCCATCCTGTAACTGGTTTTCTCCTGGGTGCCCTGATTTCTGCACCTGCCATGTAGGTATCCTGACTGGGACCGCCTTGTGAAAGCCCTCGGACCTCTCCTGATGAGGAACGCTCCACAGGAAAGCTTTACCAAAAATAAATAAAAAGACTTTTCACTAAGGGAAGGCATGGCAAGAAACTGCAAAATGATTAACCATTGTTTAAGTGTACCAACCTCAGCAGCAAGTTTATTTGCATTATAAAGTGTTCTTAATTACACGGAGCCTTGCTGTGAGCAAACACCACCTTCTGGAAAGGGTACCACCAGCACCAGCCCGCTGCCTCGCGCTCCTCACAGCGCAGCTGCATGACCGAGTACAATACGGGGCAGAGCAAACAGAGTAACAGTTATCAAGCAGCGACCAATCTTGCTCCTATTGTAGCCAGGTAATGAGGGCGAAAGGAAGCCTGAAGCAGAACAAACTGTAATGACCCAAGGATCTGTTCATTTTCTTTCCTCCTCCTTCCCGTCTTTCAGTGGACCGCAGGACCGAGGCCAATAGTCCTGGAGAACCCTGCAAGCAGGGAAATTTTTCAAAGCCTAACTAAAAACCAGGAGTATATAAAGACTCCAGAACGGGAGCCTGCGCGGAGACGTTTCGGAAAGGAAAACAAAAGATACGGGGTTTTGGCAGGGGTCGTGCTGCCTGGGAACAGAACGTAGGTGGAAGAAGGGAGCTTGTTGGGAAACGGGAGGTTGCAGTATCGAGCTGGAAGGGTGCCACTGTGTGCACTAATGCTTTGGCAGCTGCAAACAAAAGGAAGGGGGGAATGTAAGAAGTAACGTGAAGAAAAAGTGGCAGGAGACATCTGGGAGTACCAAGACTTGTGAGGAAACACAGCAGTCAAAGGATGATGCCGAGTTTGGCAGAGGGAAGGATGGTGGTGTGACTGACAATGAAGAAGAGTGGGAAGGAAACAAGTTCTGGAGAGAAGGATTCCGGAAAGACGCGGCATTTCTCCTCCCAGGGAGAAACACACCTAGAGCTTCATGCTGCCTCAAAAATAAATAAATAAAGATAAACCACAGGGTCGATTATCAGATTTTCTTTTCCTTTCTGCTTTCTGTTTTTACAGTGGCGACCGTGTAAGCTAGGAAATTGTGTCCACCTCCACGGTGTCCTTGCTGTGCCCTTGTCCAGAGGAGCTGAACCTCACAGAAAACTGTTCTGCCGTGCATCTGTCTAGGATGTTGCAACAGTTCTTGCAGAAACCTGCAAGTGGTCCTGTAGAAAAATCCGTTTAAAAATCACAGCTATCTGCACAAAAAAAACCCTTGGGCAGACAGTGTGTCACCTGCTCTGATGTAAACGTGTACGTATACCCATCAGGATCCCGGTCTGGGCTCCGATCCCGCAGTCTATTAGATCCCCTCATCTGCAAAAGCTCAGCAAGGATTTCAGCTACTCTAGTGACTACACGGAGCCCTAAACTCTTCAAATCGCCTCTTTGGCTGCAAAATTCCCACACTATTACCATTCCAACGTTATAAAGAATATTTTTGAAAAATTACTTTTATTACACTGTATTCAGTCTAATGTTTCTTACAACGTCCTCAAAGACAGTAATAGGAAAGCAATGATTCTCTCAAATTGTCATTGCTATTACTGTCTTCGGCTGTTAATGTACAATAACTCTAATGATTCTTTATACCAGCCTGCAGCAGGAAACCACGCAGTCTACCATAACAGCCTTCGGTATGTATGTATTTGCTGTGCTGCTAACATAAATATTTTAAGTGAAATTTTTAATTATTTCTTCCCCATCCCTGTCATTATTATTATTTTTAACAGATATGCTGCACAGCAAATAGTATCTATGTACACTTTCGCCACGTTTTTTTTTGCAGCAAATTGCCTAGAGCACATATATTTCCCCCCCTTTTGGCTCCCCGAATTCTTCTGTTAGGTTTCTTTGAAGCAGGGTGCCTCGTGCAGCTGATGCCGGAATACTGCTAGCAAGTATCAGCACCGGTGATAAAACACTAGCTAGTGTTTTGGTTAGAGGTCACTTGTAATTAGCAGTCATTGTCCTTTGAATTTAACAATGGAAAAATAAAACTTTATCGCGACAGATTAGCCTGGCCATCAGAATTACAGCACTTTAGCATTCAGCAGAGGATTAGATGACACACTATCTGCCGGGCTGATAACAGCAGATAGCTAAGGATTCAAATGTGAAATGCACCAAGTCTGTAAAAGAATAAAAGGGGAGAAAGGAGGATTAACTGTCCAGATGTTATGTGATACGTTACGCCGACACTTCTCTGCTCCTATTTTACTGCGCTAGGCCTTGTTCCGTCCCCAGCGAAGGCAGCACGGGGCACTGCTACCAGCTCGTGTGAAAGCAGCTTCCAGACCTAAGCGGCTCCCCAATTCCTCTACACTCCTCTCCACCTTCTGTGGATATTTGGCATACGCGCGTGTGCCTCTTAGCTTCGGACAAGTGCATTAATAAAATATTAGTGCCCAACTTCTTCGCAAAGTTGTGCGGCTGACAGCTCAGAGTAAACCTCGGTGCGTGTTCGTTTCAGTTGCTGCATGTGGATAAAAGCGTCTGTCTCCAGCCCCTATCAACACACGAATCCTGATTACCCCCAGGATGTGTGGTAAAATGCACTCGACCCCTATTTCAGTCATTTCTGCAGAATTACAGTTTATCAGCTTATATGCCTGTGACATGGTGAAGTAGAAAACGGTTGTTAACTCCATCACAAGGGACAGACAAGAAAGGAAACTACTGCACAACTCAGTAAATGCAACACAACGTATACTTCTTGATAAAATTCATGTTTATCTTAGCCACTATGTCAAATTAACTCAATATTTAAAATAGGAAAAAAAAAATACACTCCCAGCCTCTGTTTTAAAACCTAGCAGGAAACAAACACGCACCAGCCAGACACCGGTACTTATCAAATCTGGACGAAGGGAGTTGTCTGGCTGGATTAAAACGGATGAGGCTTGTTGGAGTGATGACATTTGTCCTACCGTTGCTGAGGGGAAGAATTTTGTGGCGCTTTTCTCGAGCTTACGCTCCCGAAGACGAGCAGGTCGCTCCTACCGCAGGGACGGGCGCACGGGTAAAGCCCCTCGCTCCTCCACGTCGCAGGTACGAAGGAGCGAAACTTGCCTTATCTGCAGTGTCCTTCCCAAACAGCCCCAAACTTGAACACATTCCAAAGACGTGCACATCATTTCCTACTGCTACCCAGCGAGAGTTCATTCACTGAGAAGTTGACCGTTCTGGGCTGAGTTTTTTCCTCATTAATCTATAAAATGCGAGTAATTAACAGCGTGTGTGTGTGTGTGTGTTTGTGAGCATGCGAGCGTGTGTCATTTATTTTTATTCCCACTAAGCCGTCCTTTAAAGCAGCCCTGGCTAGCATCAAATTAATTTACCCATAAAATCAAAGGAGGAAAACGCAGTTGCCACACAATATCGGAATTGTTGCAAATTAGCCAAACTTTGAGCTCCGGAGGCTGAGAGCTGCGGGGGCACGGAGATAGAGCTGGGATGGGTCTGGCTTTGTGGGGGCAAGGGGATGCAGCTGGGATGGGGCTGGCTTTGCCACGGGGTGGGCTGCTGGGTTTTGGTAACCAGCACCAGCCAGCGTGTCGGCTGCGGAGCCGCAACCCAGGACGGCGTTTGGTACACAACCAAATCCCCGAAATTCTGCTCGGGAGCGTGTCCAGGAGCAGCATTTCTTGAGCAGCGAGCAACCTCTGAGAGGAAAACTATTCCCAAACGTGTCATGTGGGGATTTTTGTGTTGTTGTTTTGCTTTAGTTTTTTTTTTTTTTTCTCCCCCCCCCCCCCCCCCACCTTCTTAAACCAGAAGGAAAGCAATCATAACGGCGGGGAGGCTTGTCAGCGCTCAGCCATCCATAAAAACGCTTTTTTTTTTTTTTTTTTTCCTCCTCCTTTTCGCTCGCAGCCCTGGCGTCGCCTTGTCTCTGCCTCTGCCCCCGCCGCCCCGGCCCCCTCCCGGCCCCCCAGCGCCGCGGGGACACCGGCACCGGCACCGGCCGCTGCCCCCCGCCGCCGCCGGTAACTTCGGGGGGACGGCTCCGCGCGGCCCCCGCCCCGGGACGCGGCGGGGAGCCCCGGCTCTTACCTGCCGCCGGCTCGGGCTGGGGTCTCGGTGCCTCGCAGGGAGGGAGCGGGGCTGGGAGCGGGGCTGGGGCTGCAGCTGCGCGGCGGCGGCGGTGGCGGGGCCAGGGCGCAGCGGCAGCGGCAGCAGCAGCCCCGGCCGGCGTCAGTCAGGCGGGAGCCGGCTGCCTGTATTAGTGCGCCGCGCTGGAGCGCCGCCAGCAGCAGCGCGGCCGCCGGCCCGCCCCTGCGCTCCCCCCCCCCGCCGCCCGCCCCGCGCACACACACACATACACTGCTCACAGACACATTGGCTGCTCACACACACGCGTACACAAACTGCTCAGGCGCTCACTCACCCGCTCCTCACACACACATACGTGCTGCCCCCCAAACTCCTCACACGCTCACTCCTGACGCGCACACACACTCCTCAAACCCACTCTCCTCACGCACACACTCCTCATGCATTCACTCAGTCGCTCCTCACACACTCACTCCTCATACACACGCTCCTCACACACACGCTCCTCAGACACACTCCTCACATGCTCACTCACTCCTCAAACACTCCCCTCAGACACACTCCTCACACACTCACTCACTCCTCAAACACTCCCCCCCCGCACACACTCCTCACACATTCACTCCTCGCACACATGCACTCCTTACACACACACTCCTCACGCATTCACTCACTCCTCACACCCACCCGCACTCTTTACACACCCACTCCTCGCCCCCCCACTCCTCACACACTCGCTCGCTCCTCACGCACACGCACAGAGTTTGCCCTCCGCACCCCCACCGCCCACACTGAACCCTCACCCCATGGCGCTGCTGTCCCCTGCCCCGACAGACCTCTCACCCCTTACGCACACATGAGCCTGTCCCCGCCTCGCACACACAATCATATACACGCTCAGACATGCACACACACTCACGCACACTCACAGCTCGCCCCCTCGCCCAGCCCACCCCACCCATCCCTTCTCTGCCCGTCCTGCACCCGCAGCCGCCCCAGCCCTGAGGCGCCGCCATTTCACCTCCCCGCCATGGGGGTCCCGAGTGGGGCTGGGGGCAGAGGCCGGGTCCGGGCCCTCCTGGGCTCAGGGGATGCCACTGGCTCCCCCCTCAGCCTCTCCTGTCACCCAGGCGCTGTGTCCTGCAGAAATCTCCCCACACACAGCTTTCACCCATGGGAGACAGCTGCTGGGGCCCTGCTGGCCGAGCAGCCTGTGCCTCGAATTTGCTGTCCTGAAAATCCGACCGGTGGTTTTGGGAGCCGGTCACATAGGACTTCCACTCAGCTTTTAACAGCAATGCAAGGAAATAAAACGTTTTGTAAATAGGATTTAGTAATACTTTCACAGGGGCTTTGAATGGTCCTATCGGTTCATGGGACTGGCCAGAGAACAGCAAACCATTTCTAACCATATGCTAGATTAGCTGTATTGGGCAGCATATTGGATTAGCTGTAATAAGGACAGGCTGAAAGAGAAATATCGGGTAAGTCCAGTCACTACGGCCACTTATACAGGAGGACACCAGAGACAAAAGGTACTTGTGAATTTAAGGCTCTAGGCGATGCTAGGAATAGGTTCTGGCTGAACCTGCCTCTGATTGCATTGAGGGTTCCAGTTAAATTGCACTGAGCCTTTTGAAGTCAATCAATAAATATGATTAAAGATATCATCCTGCTGACATTTTCGCCAAATTTTTTTTCCTTGTAAAACATGACAGAAAAGCTAATGCAGTTTGTGTAGACATCAGAAAGCCACAATGGAATTACAGCTCCGCAGTGCAAATTCATCAAGGCATGTGTGTGTGAGGGTTGTGAGGGAGAAGGGGGATGTAATGCAACTCCCTGAATACCTCTCTTTGCCACTTTGGTCCAAAACATCTTAAAATATCAGCTGCTTCCCCACTGCTGTCTCCCTTCTCCTGCAGGAGACTTCTTGACAGATGAGTGGCAGAAGAGACGCTGTTATTTATAAATCGCTGTAAACATTTATGAAGTGCCAATCACACATCCTAATTCAGCGTGACTTGAGATTTTACATCCACAATGCTGTTTATTTTTAACTTATGCACTTAAAACATCAATCTGTAGAAAGATTATGAGGAAAGTAATATTATCACATCAAATACATCCACACTATGATAGAGGAGTTGCATATTTAGGTCTAAAACCTACCAGTCAGGCTCCCTGTTTAGACCTCCCTGTTAAATCCTGCGCTTTTGCCCGTGCAAGTGGCGGTGCTGCCACAGAGCGCCATGTAGGTGAGGATGCCCTCCTTCAGCCTGCACACCATGCAGACTTCTTTTCAAAAAAAAACCACAAACAAACCAAAAAACCTTCAGTTTCTGCTCCTCTGCCCTGCTAGCCTTAAATCTGGTTAAGGTGCATTGGCTCATGCTTGCTGTTGAGTAAAGCCAGACACAGACAGTTACGGTGGCTCAGCTGAGGTGTGGTGTGTAACTTTCTGAGGCATGACTACTTGGTCATGAATCCCAGGGCTTTCATACCTGAGTTCTGCCAAATCTCACTGCATCTATTCCAGGTGCTAAAACTTCTGGTTTCTCATTCATCTTCTCACAAGTGCTGCTGGCAGCGAAGAGGAGGCAGAACAAGGTGGTCTATACTCCCACCCACTGTGCTATCCCCAGCCCATCTTCCTTGGTGGTGTGAATTAAAATGCCAGTTCTGATAATGGAGGTGCCCCAGCCAGGAGGGGACAGCAGCAGGCGGACACTGCCTAGATTTCTCAGTCAGTCTGTAAATCTTTACTTTGATAGTAGCTTTGAGTCAGACTCAGATTTGTAAAACAGCTAGGTTACATTCATGTGTGGTGCCAATTTTAACTGCAACATGTTGAAAAAGTCTAGTTAAGACGTCAAGCGAGTATACAGATTTCTAGAATTTGATACACTACCAATCATACAAATTTTTCATATATGGCTGTATTTCAGGTTATACTGTTTTATTACAGTGGCTGAATATACGCTGGCATTACCTGTCATCTGCTAACCTATTGAACTATGTATCTTCTCAGCAGCAAGGCTCATATATAACACCTCATCTTCTCCCCTCTCTCCACACACACTTTAAATCCCTTCCCTAAAGACCAAATCTTTGCCCACATGGCTTTCAAATCCTGCGTTCTCATTTTCAGGATCTACTCTAACCCTTCTTCTGCTGGTGTCACTCATCACCTGTCAGTCACCTGCCCCGCCTAGGCTCTGCTAATTCCGTTCCTCATGTGCTGTTATCCCTCCTAAGTGCCTGATTTCCTATCCTGCCCCTTGTAAACGAAAAAGCCCAACTTTGGCCTGCACATAGTATAACTTTCCTTCTCTAACCCATCCTCTAAAACATGAACCAACCTCCTTTACTCATAAACCAAAACCTGGTCTGAGTGTCCTCCTCCGTTTGGTCTGCATTTTGTCTTTTTATGCTGGATAGCTCTGTAAAGAAAAACATGAGTAAAGGAATATGTAGAAAACTATGAAGACCGGATGAAACTGTGAAAAGGAAGGAAGGCTTCTATTTTTTTATTATTATTGTTTTTTATTTTTTTTTTCAGCACGGACACTGTGTAATATGCATAGAATAAAATGAATTTTCCACTTGGAAGGGACTGCAAGTTCCCAAGAGCTGTAAGTACATCTACTCCGTGTATGTACTGTTACAGGGCTCCAGTGAAGTGCTGGCACAGTCCACCACCACCAAACAAGAAATAACTGTTGCAGCAGCAGTGTTGTACCTGGTGCTGTGGAGATAACCTCAACCCACTCCAAGTGTGCTGGCATGGGCACGAGAAAAACTCCAGCCACAGCACCACGGATTTACTGTGAGTTACATTTTCCTCATGGGCTTTCTCTAGGCAAAGACAAAGCAGACACTTGCTTCTGGCAGCGGATTCCTGGGAACAGCGACATAGCTGTGGTTCTGCTGCCTGCTTCGCCTGTGCCAGAGCCCTGGAAAGCGAGAGTTGTTCCCGTAGCTGAGGGTGGAGCCAGACGTGCAGGGCAGCATTGCTGAGAAAAAGAAGAAGGATGACTCCTTCAAGTAGAGGCAATCACCATCCCTCAGTGGGTGCATGAACAAGATCAAACCATGTCAGGATGCCTACCTCCAGTCCTTTTGCTCCCCTTCTCTCTAATTGTAGGGCTAGAGCAGCCTCAGCCCCTCATCCTTGGATTTTGCTAAGTCTGATGTTGCTTGTGTTGTCGAGAGGCTTCGAGCTTGCTCAGTTTACCCAGTTTTTCACAGGTTGTTTGAGGATATCACTATCCAAACAGAGGTCTGAGCAGCTTGGGCACATCTGTATCAGGTTTTAAATAAACACTTGAACCATCAGGGAGTCTTCTGCCACACATCTTTTCCAGCACCGGCAGAATAGGACACTTGTTCCGTACAAACATGTTTCATGCTGCTCACATCAATTTTCTGCATGTTTGTGGCATAAGATGCTAGTTCTCAGAAGAAAAACAGGTGGAAAAAGCAGCTGTTATCTTATGCAACAAGTTGGTGAATGCAGCATTGCAGAGACTGTGCTGGACAGCTGGTTTCTTTGTTCCCTCACAGCAAAGATATCAGAAATACTATTGTCTCACTACGCTTTGCTTCAGCCCCTAGAAGTGAAGCTACAGATTCAGAGAAGCTGAAGATGGAGGCAGGCAGACAGGTTCGGAGATGCACGACTAAAGGGAGAGAAGGAGAAAAGGGAATCAGTAGAGTGGACGCTGAACAAGAAGCACCTGAGAAGACTGTATAATAATAGCAGACTGTATAATAATAGCACAGAAATATTGCTGTGTAATAATAGCACAGAAATAGCACTGAGATGAACAGGCTGAGTGGCTTCACGTAGTGCCACCAGAATGTGGATTCTGTCCTTTTTTGGGTCAGACAACCAGCAAGATCCAAAATTTGTCATTTAGCTTCATGGCACTTTTCATCCAGATTCAAAAGAGGTGTCAAGAGGTGAATGAGCAGGCTGATACGGACAAATGAAGATAAACTTTCAGTTACCAACCAAAAAAAGACTCAGAAAAACATTTAAACTGGCTGCAACTGAACTTAATGCAATTTGTAGAATTGGAAAGGATGATTTTTTCTAGCCAGCACTGTAATTGAGCTAAAGATATTTGTTCTTCTGTGTATGCAAGTACCTGCTGAAGCAGCTGCATAAAAATGAAGTCATATTATTTGTGATTAAAGATTTTAGGGGCAAATTCTACTCTGAGCTACAAGGACATAAATTTGAAGTAATTCCAGTGAAAGTTGTCATCATCTAATTATATCAAAACTCCATAGAGTCCTTTTTTTTCTTTCTTTTTCTTTTTTTTATCCACATACCAAGACCTGACTTTAGACCACCAAAGTTTTTAATGGATTGAGGTCCAGCAACCTGTTTTGTTATTCGTGCTGTGTTTCTTTTCTGCTGCAGAAAGTAAGACTGAGATGCTCAGAATGATGTGTTGTTGGGATATCTTTTTATTCCAAGAGATATGGCTAAATCCCAGACTACAAGATCTTCCTGTTGATGGTCTTCTTCATCCTCCTCAAAAATATGAGACCATGTGGAGGAAGAGGACAGAGACATGTCCCTGTGCTGCTGTACTGGACAGGGACTGCTGTACTGTACTGCACTGGGGCTCCAGACTGACCTTAGGTCAGGACTGTGACCTGTGGATGAGTCCTCACAGGAGCAGGTACACCCCTAAGCATCTCTGGCCATGAATAAGTCCACTCCGAAGCAAAGTGCACCTCAAAGCCTCTGTGGCCACAAATAAGTCCATGCCACAGCAGGTATACCTTGCGGTGTCTGAGTCTGTGGATAAGGCCGTGCCAGAATACCTCAAAGCATCTGTGGCTATGGATAAGTCCACGGCACAGCAGGCAGAGCTCTGAAGGGACTGCGGCTCATGGTTAAGGCCATCCCGGAGCAGGCACACCTCTAAGGGACTGTGGCCAATGGAGAAGCCCAGGCTGGAGCACGGGCGAGGGGAGGAGTTCACTGCAATGTTAAACCGTGTAGCCTGGTCTGAAGGGACCAGGGATGGAGATTGTGATGGATATACCTTTAAATTCTTGCAACCCATGACCTGAGTTGCATGTTACAGGAAGTCCTACAGCAGGAACCACTCAACCCAGTGGAGGATGGGCCTTGCAAGACAGTTCAAGTGCAGCAGTGACCCAACCTGAGCTGGCTTTAGAGCTCCATAAGTCCATGCAGCTCACTGCCTCTCCTGCCCTGAGCAACCACCACAACAGACAGAAGCTCAGTCATGGATTAAAACAACTCAGTGGACATTTTAAGAACCTTTCACAGGGGTGGTCCTTAGACTAAGGGAATGATATCGGTGTATTAATTGAAGGGTGGATACATTGGAAAGTGTGGGACCTGAGCATGACATAAACAGTATGGAATAAGCGATGATTATTGCCATGGTTTGTCTGGGATAGAGTTAATTTTCTTTGTAGAGGCTCACACAATGCTGTGTTTTGGAGTTTTGTAGAAATAATGGTGATAGCCCACTGATGTTTTGGTTGTTGCAGAGCAGCACTCACACAGAGCCAGGACTGTTCTGCTCCTTGTGCTGCCCTGCCCGCGGGGAGGCTGTGGATGCACCAGGAGCTGGGAGGGGACACAGCCAGGACAGGTGAACCAAACTGGCCAAAGGGATATCCCACACTGTTTGGTGTCATGCTCATAAATAAAACTGGGATAAGGAAGGGGGGACATTGGGAGTGATGGCGTTTGTCTTCCCAAGAAATCACTGTGCATGCTGAGCCCTGCTTTCCTGGAAGTGGCTGAACACCTGCCTGCTGATGGGAAGTAGAGAATGAATTCCTTATTCTGCTCTGCTTGTGTGTGTGGTTTTTGTTTTCCCTAGTGAACCGTCCTTAACCCATGAGCTCCTGAACTTCTACCTTCCCAATTCTCTCCCCCATCCCACCCGGGGAGAGTGAGCAAGCAGCTGGGTGGCACTTAGCTGCCTGCTGGGGTTAAACCACAACAGCTACCTTTGGATTTGTTGTACATTTGCATAACAATGTTGATGATTTAGTAAACCTTAGAAGGTAAATTCTGTAAGGATTCTGTTTCCATTCCGTCTAGCCAGCAAGGGCTGAAATTTGTAATCAGAAATCGCTTCCCTGCAGTTTGTCTGACCTGGCTGAAGTCTCAGTCTTAGCTGGCATTGGTTCAAGACCCGGTGTAATTTCTTGCTTTTACTTCACCTTCCGAACATTATGCCTGATGTTGGGAAGATTCAGAGGAACTGTCAGCCATTTCACCTGATTCCACTCTTTATCCTACTAGTCTGAACAGTTTTCTTGTCATTGAAAATTTGCTTGGAAGAAAAGAAACAGTATGTAAAGATGCAACATATAAAGATACCCAAACATCCAGAGGCAAAGTGAACCTCTGACTCCACACATACCCAGAGATCCTGAGACTTCCCTGAATTTTGGCTTCAAAGCCAATGGCTATGGATGAGCTAGAGCAAATCTTCTGGAAAAATGTAAAGATTTTGAAGTCTTTAGTGATGGAAAATCTATTACAAGCCTTGCTGAATTGTTCCATGGTTAGGTTTATCCCTCCTGTAAAGAACAATGGTTATCATTGAATACCTTGCTGAGAAGATGCCCAAAAGCTCTAGATTCCAGGTTAGACTCCCCATCTTCTCATGTGTCTGCCTACATTATTTCTTGCACTTCACCTTACTTTTAAGCATGCAGAAACATGCACCGTTTTCTTGCACCAGGCTTACAGGCAGATATTGGAATAAATTCCCTATCAGTGGGAGAATCTCTCCCATAGAAGAGCAGATTAGCTAACAGTCTGTTATCCTTGGAAACAGGGTGGGAGAGATGGAGTGGTCCGGAGGTCCTCACCTGCCCTATTTACAATCTGACTAAGTTGTCCCCTGAATTTTTTCTCTCCCCTTTTTACTGAAGCCATAATTTGTGTCATTAGCAAAATTTTCAATATCAACTTCATAGTTAGTTCTGGGTCATTGTTAAAAACATAGTTAAATACTGCAAGGTTAAGAAATGATCTCTTTGGGCCCTCATTAAAAACCCATCAGGTTGATAAAATTTTCCCCATTTATGGTGGCATTTTCAGACCTAGGAGCTAGTCAGTTTTTAATCAATTTAGAGTAATACAAATTCAATACAGCTTATATTAATTTCCTAATTAAAATGTCAGGTAGCATGAAGCTGAATACCTCTGGAAAGTCTGTAATATCAGACCCATTTCCTTTACCAGCCAAACTTGTAATTCAGTTTTAATTTCACCAGATATTTTTTGCTGACTGGTGTTACTCACATTGTCCTCCCTTAATTTTAATAACTAAGACCTGTATGAACAGTTAATCACATCACTCATTCCATCTATCTCCTTAAAAATGTTGATATGGTATTAGCTGTCTTCCAATCTAACATTTCCAGCCTTCCCAAACCTGTTGAAACAATGCGCATGGGTCAGAGAGCTCCTCGGCCTGTACATTTAAAATTCTTGAGAGCAAGGTATAAAGAACTGATGATTTCACAGTGACTTTTGTTAAACTTTGCTTTTTATCATCATCTTCAACCACTGCTAAAAGAGAAAATATATTAGCTTGCCTAATAATACCTAATGTTTCATGTAATGATACCTAATGTATCAATTTCAGGTTTTTTTTTCAGATACTTTTTGAATGGTCTTTGCTCTATTACTCACAGTTCTATCATTTCCAGATAGTAGTACCATTTCCAGCAACAACATTAATTGTTGTTCAAAGGACTTAATTTCTGAGATGCTTAACTCATTCCTTACTGTTAATTCTGCTAGCCGTGGATTTCTTTTCTTTTGATTCGCCTTCTTGTTTTTTGGTTTTTGTTTTTTTCCTAAAATCTCTGTTTCTTTTTTGTCTCCCATGTTTTGTAGAATCACAGAATCATAGAATCATTCAGGTTGGAAAAGACCTCTAAGATCATCTAATCCAACCTATATTTGCATTTATACCCCTTCTGAGTCTGTCTGTTCTCTGTTAACTAGAATTGCCTCCATTCTCAGTTGGATTGTGGTTTTTAAAGCATCTCCCTGAATGTTTTAGGCACTTCCTAATTATTATTCCCTTTGCTATTTATTTTCTTTCTTTTCAGCTGATTTAGCTTTTAACTGTTTTCAGCTTTGTGAGACTGGCTTTTTGCTTTTTGTTTTTTAAATTACCAAGTACATGTATGGCTGTCTGGTTACATGTCACAAATAAAATCAAGTCATGATACCTTGCACTTAAGCAATCTCTTTAACTTCGCGTTAGATTTCTCTACAAGCCAAGACTGAGTCTAACACATACTCGTTTCATGTTAGAGACAGAATTTTTGGGGCTAGGAAAGTAATCTTTAGTTAGCAGAACTTTTCACGTTACGTTGTTAACCTGAGAGGATATCCTTCCTGACCCTTCCTGAAAGTACGTTTAAAAGTGAGACTGTAGACATTTGGCCATGTTTTTAATGAAGTATAGGTATGAAGAAGACCAACATGTTTTGAAGTATATTTTAAGAGTGTGGTCAGCTTAACCTACTAAGTTCTGTTCGTGCTGGGCTTTTTCCATTTGAAACTCAGCTGAACTCGTTCCACCTACAGAACTTTGGTGCAAAATAGATAGAAAATGCTTTTGTCTTTATGATATTAAGGGATTGGCATTTGGAGGTATTACCTTAGTAGCCTGTGAACTTCTTAATATTTCTCAATGTGTTTCATCTTTATAAACCAGCCATACTGAAGCAGTGATCCCTAGAAAATCCTTGTGTGTTTATTTAGGAGGCATGGTTATTTGGATCCTCAGAAGCTCATGTGGTTTCTTCATATTTTTGCTGTAGAAAGGAAAAAAATACCAGTCATGACAACAGGTTGGTATGTTGGTAACATTCTGCTTTTTTTTTTTTTTTCCCCACCTTCTTCTGAACTTACTGCCTCATTAACAAACGTCTCAAAATAGAAAGGATAATCTCTGTAAAGATATGCAAAGACTCATTTTGGAATGTCATTTGAGACTCTCCTCACTAAATGCTGTCCACAGACTTTGCTCTCCAGACGAAAACATGAAAAGATGTTCACAATTAATGTTGATGGCAAGCATCTCCTTAATAATGTTTTATTTTAAAACACTCCCATGTTTTAAACAAAGACAGTATATATGCCTTCCAGGGGAAAAAAGACATCTCTATAAACTACCCTATTTAAAACTTAAAATATAATGAGAGGGAAAAAAACATAGTAATATTTGACAGACAAGAACATTTTACTGATAAGCACAGTTTATTTGTGCAGTGTTGGCATTAAAGCAGGATACAGTGAGTAGAAGGGAAAATGCCATTTGTATTAGAAAACTCACTGTATTTTAATTAAAAACTTGATTTATGTGGATCAGATTTATCTGTATTTTCACTATCTGGCAGAAGTAAAAAGAGTCTCGTAAACTTATAGTTGCTTCAAGCAACAGGGGTCAAGCAATGCACCATTTTACCATGTGGTTGCTTTAAAACAAGTTGGGGACCGACTGAATATTTTGCCTAGGGGCTCCAAGAAGAAAATTGTTGCGCTCCAATCCACTCCTTGGAAATAAGTTAACAGCAGTTCTCTTGGAGATCATGATGTTATTTCTACTCTGTAGGACCATTAGCAGTGGTCTGTTTGAAGGTCTATGCCTTTCAAAGGGAGATGCAGTTGGTAATTTATACTCTGATTTTAAAGTTGACTGCAGTTTATGGGCACTACCACCATTTTTCAATAAGTTATAGATCAAGCAGTTATTAAGTAAAGATTGCAAGATTAAGCATGTGATAAATTCACTCCCCTGGGAATCACCTGGCAGCAAATACCAGGCCCCGCATTTAATCAAGTTATCAGAGAAGCTGAATTACATGAAAATCTTTTTAACAGAATATCTATTCAATTAATATTTTAGACAGCAAAAATATACAAATCATAATGAATATTTTTATACCTACAAAGATTTTTTTAACCCACTCAATACCTAACACAAAATACTTTGAGATAGCACACTAGTCTTACAGTTTCTGGTCTTACCATAAAATAATAGTGGGAGAAGCAACTGTTTTCCTATGTAGGAAAACAGATGAACATTTAAAGATGTGTCACTAAAAATATACTTCCAGATATATCACTATACAAAGTTGGGACAAAAAAAAGTAAGTATCTATCCCTTAGTTCATGAAGCAGTTACTTACATTCTAGAATCTTACCATGTTTGCATGACAGGGAGGTACAGTGGTGCATATACTGTTGTCTTTTTATGTCTCTTCATCTTTTTCTGCCTTCCAGTGCATATTCCAAAAATTCTTCTCACTCCTTCCACAGGTACTTCTGGTCAAATGCCTATAAAATGAAGCATTCTTTGTTTGTTTTGTGGCTTCTGAAGTTTTATTTCCCTTTATCACAAGACTTAAAGGCACCATATTCTACAAACTATCACATTTAGATGCAGTGAAACCCCATGTTACTGCGCACTAATGTAATAATGAGAAATGTAATTAAAGTCACTACTATAATAACATCTTATCGGAATGCACAATGAAGATAAACTTGCTTATTCCAGAGACAGAGGGCTTATTGCATAGGAAGCAGTTTATTCTGATGGATTCTTTGATCTACAACCAGTATCTTTGTTAACTGGGAGGGTGGGGAAGGGCTTGGTATATATTGCTACATTTTCCTTCAGCTGCCAAGCAAAGAATAATTAAAAATAAGGGGGGCTTCAGGATCAAAGAAATGGAAAAAGTTACGTTGCCTAGTGGCTGAGGGAAAAAGTTTTTAAAAAGATCTTCATTAGTAAATATTTAGATGGCACAGATGCTGAATAAACACCTTGTTTAGCTAGACTTCAGCAGAACAATTACTTTGTGAAAAAAAAATATCAAAAGACTCAAAAGAAAAAAATAAAACTAGGTTGGTGGCAAGTATGTAAACTGTGTATAGAGATACCGCAACTATGCACAAGGTATCAAGTTTTCTTCATAAAGGGCAAGAAATTGCTCTGACTCATCTCTCCATATTTTGTACACAAATGAGACTGGATGGCAACTGAAAGCCTCAGAGACGTTTCAGAAGTCATTCCTGGGAATGGGGTGAGATAGTGTCAGCCCACTGGCCCTTGGCACCATGTATCTCAAACACGTAGGGTCAGCTAGCTCCAGTCTTTCCCAAAGGGGCCGCTAAGAAGCTCAGGGAAATAAAGAAGAAAAGGAGTGATTTCTTTTTCTCTGCTTAAGGCATGCCAAAGCTAGAGCACAGCATTAATAGTTTATTCCAAATGCTTAAACACTCGGTGCATGGTTCCATGTTTGCAGAGTCCAAGTGGAAATGACTCAGCACGAAAAAAAAAAAAAAAAAGAAAGAAAAAGAGCAGGCTGCCCTGTTGTAATTCACATAATTAAAATATTCTGCCTAAATGCATTACATCTCCCCACACACATCAAAGGCTTGTGTTTCCTCAAACTCTCCATTTACATTTAGGGAAGCCAGAGTTCTTAAGCTCTTAAGAGAGAGTAAATATGATGTGGCCTGGGCACCTCTGCCTTGGTGTGGATAACAAATCACAAGGCTGTGTAAAATACAAGGTCCCAGGCAATGATGCCTCATATTTAATACGTACTGCAGCAGTGCCACAGCTCAGTTACCCTTTGCTGTGCTAACAGCAGTGCACCTAATGCTGTTTGCATGTTAGCCTGTATTGACATGTGCCTGCAATAGGGCACCTAGGTCCCTTAATGATCTACACCACCACCAGTCCCACTGTGTAGGAAAACGAGGTTGTCAAGGAATCAGCACAGGAATTTATATCCTAGCTGGGGGTGAGTGATTTCTGTCTTACTTGGGTTTTGAAGGGTCGGTGGGGAAGAGCTGGGAACTGGGAGGCTTCCTAGAGGGGTGGCACTTCAGACAGGACAAGGGCCTGCTGTGCCACTGGTGGTGGTAGGTTGGGGCTGCCCTTCTTTCCTCCTGGATTAGATAAAAATCAGTGAAGACTTTCGGCACCAATTTGTGTGAGGAATTCACTTTCTTACCTAGCAGCCTCCATGTTGTGGAGAATGCAGGTGGAGAGGCTGCAATATAGGGAAATAAGGACTCGTAGATCCTGGTGTGAGGAGAGCAGCAGCCGTAGGTTTTGGTCCAGAAAAGAGAGTTACAGTCATAGCAGGCCATATCAGGTCAAGGAGGCCAATCGATGCAAGCATGGAGAATGGATAGAAAGGCAGCAGTCTTAGGAGAAAAGCTGGATGCTTTTCTCCTTCTAAAGCCTTCTATAGCCCTGTTAGCCAGGCCTAGGCCTAGGTCAAGGACACTGGGGATGTGAGAGGAGTGAGGTAGGGGCCAGGCTGTGGTGGTGGTACACCCTGTCTCTAGGTGTCAGGTCAGATCTTTGCCTTAGGGGACACTTTTCTGGCTCCCTGTGTGACTGACAGGGTCAAGAGCCTTTCCTGGTGGGGTCAGCGACTCCAGAAGCTGGAGTCTCTCACCTGGCCCATATTCCCCATGTCTGATGCCTACAGGGTAGCCTCATATAGGGTTAGTGACGTGGCTCTCTCTCTATACTGATGGTAGGGAAACTGTATGGCAATTTCTGGATTCATTTTTATGTTTAGGGGAGCAAAGCCATTTGGAGTCAGCTGCTAGAAAACACATGTTGTGGAGGTGTGTTTCAAGAGGCACTTGACTTGCAAGAGGGCTTCACAAGGGACTTGCAACCTTGTTGTAGGAAAGTGAGCACCAAACCATCTTCTGAGGCAGGTAGGAAGTAGAGGCTGTGTTACTACAGTAATGTAATGGTTACAGCAAAACGGAGCAGAGAGGCTCTGGGTTCTCCTTAGCTTAAAAAAAATTAACCCTTGGTACCACTGAGCTATTGTTTAAATTGGGCTGTTGTTCAGCAGAAGGTGCAGGACTCTTGAGGACACAGACTAAGTGGAGAAGTGCAGAAGTACTTTTTTTTTTTTTTTTTACGGAGGGACATGTTTGAAAATGGAGATTCTTGGTTCTCGTCCATGTGCTGGGAACTGCTTCTCAACACTTGCCTGTCAAGTCATTGAATAAAATGCATCTGCAGCACTGGAAACAAGACCCAGGACTCCTTTCCCAAGAGGATATTTAAACTTTTCATTGGAAAAGATTTAAACTTTTCATTGGACATATTTTGTCAGCAATGATTTTATTACTCAGTGGCTATTAATCATATGCCTTACTGTGGCATTCATATTTCAAGTCATTAGCCTTTTACTTTCTGGCAAAAATGTAGTAGATCTGTAAGACTGACTGTTCCCTGCTGTTGAAAAATCCATGGCATCATAAAACTTGAGAAGTCTTGCACTAATACAATCAATTTACTAAATGACATCTATATTTGAAATGCAGTGTGCATGTATATTGCTTCACAACAGAAAACAAAACACTGGTGGCAGTGCCTGTTCTGGCAATTGGTGAGTTTCTTGTATGTGAGGGTCTGTTCCCTCTGACTTAGTGGCACCTACAACTATGAAGCTGTGTTGCCACATAACATTTTGTTGTCAGGTTTGTATCTTAGCAAAATTATGATTACATCTTTTTTTTTGTTGTTGTTTTTTAATTATTATTACATTATTTGTTGGTTATGAAAGATAATGTTTGCCATTGACTTTACATCCAGTGAATGTTTCCTATAAGCCTTTTTGCTGTGTAAAGCAAAGGCGTAGGAAATGTAAGCCAATTTATTTTGAAGCTCTTAACTGTCTTACTGTCTACAGAGAAAACTGCCACCGTATGTGCATTGCTTACTTTGATCTCGTCTCTTCCTTGAGAATGAAGAATTAATCTATACAGGATACAGTCCTAACTGTATGGGATTCAATTGTGAGTGAATATAAATGCAGATCACATTAGGAGTAACATGTTGACAAGTCTCCAGAAGAACATGGAATCTTAAATGAAAGAATGAAGCTTTTGCGGAGCTAGGAATGTGAATTTCCTAAGAAACTTTCAGCGTCCTTGTAAATTACTGTCCAGGCACAGTTGAGAATATCAGTCTACATGCTTTCTAACTTTTCCTAATTCTGAAGTTATCTGACTGAGCTTTATGAATGACCACTCTGCAAATGTTTTCCCAAAACATTTTGCTTGATGGAAAAATAAAAGCTCTTGCACATTGCTCAATCTGGGGCAACTGTATTATGCATTAGATTTGCACTTAGTAGCAAAAGTATTCTCCCCAAAGTAATCACTGCACATAATAAAACATCCTTAAAGTGGGGAGTTGGTGTTGGGAATTGACTGGTGTTGACTGTACACCTACTGAGCTATATGCGTAATGTTTATATTAATAGAGAGGAAAGGAGCTAAAACCCCAGGATTTTTAGAGCAGCCTGCAGAAAGGGTAAATGGGGTCAATGAAATCACTTCATCCCCCCTGTGAGTGCTTGTTATTCACTGTGAGGAGCTTTTATTCCAACATATTCAAATCTTTTGCCCTAACACTGGAAAATTCAGAAGTCTTTTTTTTTTTTTTTTAGTGTAAGTAAGTTATCATGCCCTTCTTCCAGACTAGGGATAGATTGATGTACTGTGTAATCTTGAATAAATCAGAATTTTCTAGGAATAGAAAGAATGCTTCATTATTTTATAACCCAGAGAAATCAGTAGATGTAAAATTAGATTCCTTTAAACATGCAGGTCTGTTCAAGCCACTCCTGAAATTCCTTTGTAATGGGGGAGGGTGCATGCAGCAAGAGCAACCTTCCCTCACTGTTTTCTCTGAAACTGTTTCAATATTAAAGGTACAGCATCCATGGTTTGGGGGAACGGAGTGGGCCTTGCACTGGATTTTTCTTCCTTCCAGTCCTTTCAGTTTTCTAAGTGTAAGGTGCAGTCCCGTTCTCTCTCCTTTGCATGGTTCTTCAGGCGGAACTCGTTTCTAGGGTACCTGAGCAGTGACTCTGTATTTGGGACTTTATCATTATCCTCTTTTATTATCTGGAGAAGGCAACATACAGGGTAGGAAGTTAGCTGTACCATTAATTAACTCCTTTGATATGTGAACCAAAAAAGTCCATATTTTTTTTGCCACGGGATCACTCGCACTATATGCAAATAGAGGTGTGGGTGTAAGAATTTCAGACATATCATGTAAGTTGAGGCAATGCATGAATCTATGAATAGTGCACACAAAAGTTGCATAAATCTTACATATTCCTGTGCAGTCAGCTGTTTCTTCTGTAGCTTTCTAGCAAATACTTGAATGAGATTGCTTGCTGTCTCCTTGATGAGACTAATTGGTACTTTTTGTAGTCCCACTGCAACACTCCTACAGAAAACTGGTCATTTTTCTTCTGTTCCTGTTCTTACGAAGCATTTTATTGAGAAAATAAATTGTCAAGAATAGTAGAATTAGACATAACACCAGAAAACATTTTTCTTAGACCAGAATTTTATTGTTTGATTGAAAAACATTAAAGGCTGCTCTAACCTCATCTGTGCTTAAACTCTCATTATCACGAAAGCTTCTACCAAGCAGAATCTAGCCAGACTTGTAAAACTACTAAGGAAAAGCTGACACAGTGGATTAGCACTTCCAAAACGTATGACTTGGCTTAAAGACTGGAAGATGGCCATGGATATGGTTTTGGTTTTTTGTTTTTTTGGCAACAAGATACAAAAGTTATCAGCAGTTCTGATGTTGAGACCTTAAACGGCATCAGACCTAGTCAGCCAAAAAGAGTTAGAAATTCCTTGTGGTTTTGACCTGGTTCCTGGTTTGACAGCAGATGATTGAGTGCATGCAGCAGGGTAGCTCATGACAGTCTGTGCAACTGAGGTTGCAATGTGGCTACAGGATGAAGCCTGTCCTTGACATAATTGAATGACTCCCATAGCTAAACCTCTCTCTACTTAATGAAGATAGGAAGATAAAGATTTGTCCCACATGTGGAAAGCTGCTTTCCAGAGACCACGTAAAGTGAATTTGCCAAAACTGTTTGCAGAACTGAATGACTCTTCATCATCCTGTGGTTCAAACAGCTCTTCTGATCTCCAGTCCAAAAGCTGACACTCGGTATTTCTCTTTGTTTTGTAACGGGATCTTTATACAGACTCAGAATAACCCCAGATGAAACATTAGAACATGGCAAAAAACAGATGGGAATTCCAGAGTTAATGTCACCTCATTCTTAAAGAATATTGTACAGAACATGCCAGCAACAAAGGCTTGGATTCAGTCTAGATTTTGAAGCGCAATCTACTAAAACAACAAACTTCTGAAAGTTCAAAGGAGGACAGTGATCTTAATCTTGATAGCAGAATATGAAGACACAAGGAAGGTAGAGACTGACAGGTGGAAAGGCATAGACCTGAGAGGGACTTAAGGTCATGTAGGTAAGAGGGAACACCTGTGGCTATGCCATTTCTGGAGGACATGTCTGTTCTGCAACTGTTTCTTGAATACTAAGTGTGTGCATAGAAAGAGACTGTTTTAAATTATTTGTATAATTTGCTGTTTGTATGGCAGTGCTGGGAAGAGTGGTAGAGTTGTAGACAACTGATAACCACCCACAGTCTGTTAGAGAGGTTATGACCGAGTAGTGTTTATTGATGGTATAACAAGCCCTTAGAAAAGGTATGAGAACTGGGAGGCCCGATGCAATACCTGGGAGCTGCTGGAAGTCTATTCAAGTGGCTTTCCTCATGACTTGTCTGAAGCATTTCCTAGGGGCCTGCTGTAAGAACGCTTACAGAATCAGAATCACAGAATCACAGAATCATCTAGGTTGGAAGAGACCTCCAAGATCACCTAGTCTTGACCTAACACTAACAAGTCTTCCACTAAACCATATCACTAAGCTCGACATCTAAACGTCTTTTAAAGACCTCCAGGGATGGTGACTCAACCACTTCCCTGGGCAGCCCATTCCAATGCCTAACAACCCTTTCGGTAAAGAAGTTTTTCCTAATATCCAACTTAAACCTGCCCTGACGCAACTTTAGCCCATTCCCCCTCGTCCTGTCACCGGGCACGTGGGAGAACAGACCAACCCCCACCTCGCTACAGCCTCCTTTAAGGCACCTATAGAGAGCGATAAGGGCGTTACATTGCAGGTGGCCAATGTGCCTGGCTGACCCACAAGCTGTGTTGCTCTGTGCTGCTGCAGCTTGACTGCTCCCATTTGCCTAAAATACATCAGGTTATTTCTCATGACTGCAGTTACGCGTCTGCAGTGCATTGAAGAGCTACTGTGCTGACCAGTTTGCTGGTTTGAAATGTGCTAGGCAGTTTAACTTCTTTCTTCAAAAATGAATGTGCTGCTGTTGGCAGCTATGGAGTATTCCTACCCGTGGATTCCACATCCAGCAAGAGTTCATCTTCTGCAGAAAGGGAGACATGGAGCATATTGCTTTAGCAAAATAAAATCTACCCGTGGCACTAATTAATGTGTACATACCAAGGCTCTGTGTGTGTGTGTGTGTAGTATGAGAATCTGGCAAATAGTCATCTTACAGACTGATTCACTGTTACCTGCAAGTGTATTAGTACTTGGACAACTTCTCCAAGCAATCCAAACAAGGGGGAACTGGATTTCTTTTTTTGTTTGTTTGGTTTTGTTTGTTTGTTTGTTTTTTAAGCCAGGGAAACATCTGTTTAAGGGAGTCAGGACAGATAAACAGGTCTATGAAATGAATGGATGTATGAAAAGCAAAATGGATTTAAAAATATTGAGGAAAATGGAGAGTACTTAGCTCTTTCCCTTCTGATAGATCTTCAAAAAATGAAATCATATTCCAGCACACCCTTCTCAGCTATGATCTCACAACTATTATAGCAGCACGGTCATATAAAAATACCATCTGTTTTTCCAGCAAGAAACAAAGGTTTGTCTGTATCTTCTCCCCTGAGCCCAAATGACCCCCTGGGCTAGCGTGGTCGAGACTCCCTTATGTGCTGTTGGCTAACGCAATAGGCACGACAGCAGCATCCAATTCTTAACCTCTGAATCCCTGTTCCAAAGAGGTAGATAACTTATGGTTCAGCTGGCAGGGTGCAGACTTCAGCAGTGCTGGAACACTACTTTAATTCATGCCCCTTGAGCTATAACAGACGTGCCACTGCATCCCTAAGTAACATACACGGATCATAAATAAGGTTAGATGTTATTTTAAGTAATAAACACTGAGATACAGAAACTTCATTGCAGTCTTCTGTCTTTGCTTGTCTCTTCATTTGGACTATTTTTAGTTTGCAGTCAGCGTGATGACTGTGAAGCCAAGGAACACTTGGACAATAGGTACATAAATAATTATGGATAGGTCTCCAGAGCCTTAAACATTAGCAGAGGGATTCAAGTTAAATACTGGCTGGGACTAGTCAATGCCTTGGAGGTATTGCTGTGTATGCTTATACATATTAATATAATTTCATTCTCCCTGGTGAAACACTAACCTGGACTTCTCCGTAGTGGTGGTGCTTGGAAAGTCTGCACAGGAGCTTTGGGAGTTGTAAATCGGTACCTTATGGAGTGCAGTTCTGCAAAACTGGAGTTGTCTTCTGTATTTGGCTGTTTACAGTAGTGATCCCCAGTAGTGATGTCTGAGTACTATAAAGTGGCTGAAAACTGATTAAAATTGTGTTATTATTCATTTCAGAGTTACCCTGCTTTGGGATAATGCTAACCAAAATCAGTTAGGGATACTGAGCAAACCTCTAGAAAACACATTGCACATCAGCAGGACACGTCTGAGAGTAAAAAGAGAAAAATTTTGTTTTTCCAAATCGAATTTAAAACATGAGTTAACAAATGGTTTTTAAGGATAAAAAACTAAGTGTGTGTCAGGGGATTTTGTTACTATTGCTTTCGGTTGTGATAAAAAATGGTAACAGTAAAGAAATCTTGTGTAAACTACCGAACCTTTTTAGATAACTTTTTTTTTGTTGTATGTTGTTCAAAGACAAACTCTCTGATATGAAGTAGACTCAATGAAAAAGTCCCTTATGAAGTGTTAGTAAATAGTGCAGAAAAGTGAGTTTTTACGTAGGTATATTAAAAACTTTTCTTAAGAATTGATATCTGCATTTGTTTAAGGCACAAACTAGGAAAGCATTGATGTTGATAAGAATGTAGCAGAGTCTCTGAAATTACTTTGTTCTGACGTTTCTTTGGATGGCTGGATCATGCAGGAGCCCATGAGTAATCTGAAAGATTTGTGTCTGCATGGGTCAACCCTACAAAAGCAAGGATAGGAGGAAAAAGTAAAGGTTCAGATTCCACTGAAATACAAATTGTGAGACTGTATCCCTGCAAGTCTATAAAGAGAATAATGAAGAAAAGTTAGGCACGATTTGAATGGCAGGCTTTGTGATGAGGGAAGCATTCTACTTAGGCTCAACTTTGGTTCCCTACACAACCTCTGCAGTTGAGTAGGACTACATCAAACTGGAAGCAATCAGCCTTTCTCCCACCAGGAACAACTTGCAAATGTTCCACCAGAGCCTCCCATCCCGTGTTGTGGCACTACATAAAACCAAGCGCTGGCTTTGGGATACATCAAGAGGTGGTGCCAGGACTTTTTTTGCTGGAGGTCTGCACCTTCAGCTCTTGTCTACGCTTGAAAAGAGAAAAAAAAAAGAAATTTAAATTTTTATTTCTTACCTCAGAAAAGAGGTCTCATCAGCAAGTGACAAATCATTCTTTGAGCTTGTGGTGAGTTCATAGCTGTCAAAAGGGGAAGTCCTCCTTTTGCTGCTTTTTACCGCGTGCCTGCTGGAGCACACAGTGAGTCATTTTGAGTCACTGAAATGGCAGAAAAGGATCTCAGAAGGCAAACAAATGGAAGATGGCACCCTGCCATTCCAGTGAACTGAACTGGCCTGAGGGAGTCTCCAAGCAGCCGCAGAACAGGTGTAGAGGGAGCTGGAACGCTCCTCGGTACGGCCGTGTGCAATTAAACCAGCACAGCTGCTTCTGAAATAGTACCTAGGAGCATCTTCTGCTGCTTCTGGGGTTGCTGCACAACAAAGCTGAAGTATGTTGTGCCTGAAAGAATAGCACTCGCAAGAAACATATCCCTTGATTTTGATGTAAATAGTAAATACCCCAGAGAGAAAGACTGGCACCCAGATCTTCCTCAGCCTGAGGTAAGCACTGTGATAAATGAGGTCGAGTCATGTTTCCCTGCTGGGCTTTATGCACAACAGCACACGGTGGAACAGCTTCAACAGAAGGCAGTTAGAGAACACCCCCTGGGACAGATGGGTTTGGTCTCCCTCCAGTGTGGGAATTTGCCTTTGGTCTCCCGTTCCTTAGGTGCAGATTTGGATCAGTAGAGCAGTAGGCAGGCTCCTGCTCTGCTGAGGGAAAACTTCAGCGGGATTTTCTAAAAGGCTTCTACTCCTCCCTACCCTAAGAAAAAGGTTCTGGGCTGTGCAATGAGCCGACAGATCTCCCTGCGTGCTGAACAGGCTGTTATTAGACAACTCCGACTAAAGCCAGCAGGCTGCTGGCAGGCTGCACGCGGTATTTCACGCAGGTAAAAGGTGCCTCGTTCGGGATTCTGGATTCCAGTAACCTCGAGGGCAGACACCCACCCGGGATCTTGATGGTTAACTTCTGAAGTCATGTATTGGATCTGGTCCAAAAGTTGTCACCTGATGTGATCTTCATGGGAAAATCAAGATACATGGTTCCAAACGTCCCATTGGCTCAGGCAGCTGCATGCAGATACTGCAAATAAACTACACTGAGTCACTAGCAAGAATCTAAAAATTTACAAGATTTAACACAAAAAAAATCCTCCTTTTAAGGTAAATGCTTGGGGAAGATCAGGGTGTGAATGACTTTCTATATTTCATACAAAGAAAAAGCATCTCTGATCTCTGACAGCTACAGACTTGTATTAGATGTATTAACTTTTGAAGGATCTGGTTTCTGACAATTCTAAATGAGTTATGTTTTCCATCACTCTGCCCCTGACATTTCTATAAAACTTTTAGGTTCGTGTAAAACGTTCTGGTGTCACAGACTGTTGCCTGTGTGTTGGGATTATTAAATACTGTAATTTGTGTCTCTGCTACGTGGCCATCTCATGTAAAAAATCCATAAGCCAGTGTGTAGCTTCTTTTCAAAACATCTTATTATCCTTCACATTTGCTTAGAAGTGAATACTTGTCATTGTGCTTCCTTTTCTCTGCATTCATTAAATATATGGACTAAGTTAATGATTATCTGTATGTTGATATGGGTCTCAAGATGCATGGGGACTTAAGAGCGCTGACCCAAATCTGAAATTTGCCAGTATTAAACATCTTTGCTGTGCTGTAGCCTGATCTGAAGACATGGATAAGCCATGGTAAAATCTTCTGTAAGTTCCTCATACACACTAAATTTCACTGTGAACAAGCTCCTATGCACTTTAATTTGCACAGTGCAAAGGCAGTTTCTGCTCATCTTTTATTTGCTCTTTGTTGGGTTTTACAAAGCAGGCACACCTTTGCCTCAGAAGTGTGGTATTTATATATGGCTGACAATACATGATTAGAGGAATGCTGATAACCGAGCAAAATCCTAAAACCAAGCATGAGTCTAAGCTTCTGTTATAGCACTGCTGGAGTCCTGAGCTTCTGTGACAGCCTGGGCTTGGGTTCCCTTAAACAACAGAGGAACTGAATCTGTGTCGTACCACTCTCTTTGGATGCATTGACCATTCCACCAAGAGGGAAAAAAAACCAAAAACATACACCTGTTTTAACTTTAGCTGATAAAGGAGAGCATACTGTCCCTCTTTATCCTTTGTCTCATGTGTACACTATCCAAACTTCCAACTTATAAACAGAAAGTCTATCAATCAAATTGCCTTTGCCATACAACTTATTAATTCCTGAATCAATCCAATGAACTAAAAATACGTATTTAGGAAAAATAGTCCTTATATAAGCAAATATCTCCTCATAGCACATATGCACAATGTGGGAAAATATCAGAAAGGCTACTTCTTTTTTCCTATGTTCTTCCTACTTGGCTTTCTAATTCTGAAAAGTGAATTTATATCGAAGCTTGGTATGTATAGTCTCCCATATCTTTGTGAAAGATTCCTCCATTGCTCCTTAATGCTGTTCAGAACTGGGACCAGGAGGCCTACTGCAGATTTCGGTGACCAGGGGTGGAAGAATAATCTGCCTGCTAGCAGGCATTTATGGATTAGCCTGCTAGCAGGCAGTTATGGATTAGCACATAAAGATGAGATACGATTTGCCAAAGGGTTTCGTAGAGGTTAGATAACAACTGAGAATCTTAGAAAGGGAACCTGAGTTCCAGACTCTGAAAATTGCTCTGTCCCCAGTCCCTACTTGTTTTAAACCATGTCATTTCTGTCCTAACCTTATTCTTGTGGTGGACTTGGCTTACTGAACCCCTTAAGCTTCCCCTTCCCTCATTAGTAATGTTTCTTTTTTCCATCCTTAACTGATCTGTCTCCTTTCTCATTCCCTTGCTCTACTCTTTTTGCTGAGTCCACTTCCACTGCTGTTCCTTTCCCATTCCTCGTGCAGTCTCAGTTTCCCATCTTCCATTTCACTCACTGGCTTCCAGTCTCAGCCCCAGGCTGGCCTCCTTTTCAGTTTCTCCCCACACTCTTTCTGTCCCAGTTTACTCTTTTTTTCCCCCCTCCCAGTTCAACTTTTCTCCCCACTGCGTGTGTCACCACAGTGTGTGTATCAGGCTACACCTGTAGAAGTAAACTAAACCTGTGCCAGGTGTCCCCCAGCTGCCCATGCCTGTCAGCGTGCTCTCAAAGTATTTTTCAGGCACAGTTTGGCAGTCAATGTGGGTCCAGAACTAACTCCAACAGATGTTGGAGTTTGGACGTGGCAAGCCTGCTTTGAAAGGCAGCTGGGAAGGAAGATGTAGGCGTTTGGATGTGACCTGTGCCATGTCTGTTGACCTCAGAGACAGAGAACAGACTCTGGACTACTAAGATGTGTAGTGACCTTTATCCAGGGCTCAAATTTACTGAGATAATTCCCATTTCTCCCTTAAAAGAATTCCCTGCCCACAAGTTCCAGTGTCCAACCCCAAAAAGCTCAAATATGGTAAATCTAGCCTTACCTCTGCATCTCTCAGGTTGGAAGATAATTTTTTTTGGTGTTGTTGGAATGACCTATGCACAGTTGCTAAAGGAGACAGCTCAATAAAGAGAGAGTTACTGGAGCGTTAATCTGCATTTTTTTTTTTTAAAAAAAGCTTTGTAGAATATACTATTTTTTTTAAAATTCATAAACTTAGCACCCCCTTTCCAAGTTTTGACATCCAACACAAAAGCAGAATTTCTTAAAGAAGAAGTCACCAGATGTTTACTTACCATGCAGAAAACAATGCATGACCTAAGTCTCATCATTTGAAAAAGGTGAACTATGTAGGTTAAAATTTAAAATAAAGTCAATTTTAAGATAAGACGAGGGAAATTTTAGGAATCTGCTTTTGAGAACTGCTTTTGGCAACTTGAATTAATTATAGCCAGAGCTGTTACTGTCCAAGCTTGATCAGGGCAATTTATTTCACCAAAACTGAGAAGCTCGTATTCTATTCAAGCAATGTCAGCAATGAATCATGATTGATTCCACAGAAATGACAGAGACGTATGTGAACTAAGACACAGTAAAATCTGCAAAATAAAACCAAAGATATTTTTGAGAATTTATTCCAGCACTTAAATTGACAGAAAACTGAGGTAACCCTAACAAAAGCAAAAAATATTGCAGTACACCATTGCAGAAGACATAAGAAGAATCACCAGTTAAAAATGTGAAAATACAACCATATGCCCTTCATTCTTTAAATCTGTTCACATTTGTATTCGTCTTTCTTTGTTGGCAGTCCACAACTGTTCTGAAAGCACTGAAATTGAGTACTGTAATAAGGTATGGCACTGCTAATAAGACTTGAGATCTTTCTCTCCCTCTCTGATCTCATTTGAAGTACGAGAACTTCAGATTGGCATTGTCGATGCACAGGCCCCCAGTGTGCCTAGGGGCTCATTTTTGCATGCTCTGCATTAGTTTTCCATGCCCTTTTCACTACACTTTCGGAGATGCCAAGGACTCCTAGCCTTCAGCATTATTCAGCAGTATTAATTAGTGTGTATGAACAAAACATATTTATAAAAGACAACATTTTAGAATGAAATGTGCTTTCTTTCTCTTGGAACTCCTATAGTCTAGAGGCGATTTGCAGTTTGATCTCAGACAAACTATTTCAGCTTCAGACAACAACATTTGGAATGTCAAGAGACTACTGAAAGTCGTTAGAACAGCCTTATGAACATTACTGTTATAACTCAGTAAAACCATTTAATGTTTCCCATAACACTGAATCTAAATACACATTAGAGCGAGCCCTGATTGATCATTCCAAGTTGCAATATGGCCGTATATTTCCAGATACTACAGAAATAAGTGGCTGTGGTCATTCACAACGCAGTATCACACCTTGTAGAATAGAGTGCCTCTTTTTAATTTGTATAAATTTCACTAGGAGAAATTCCAAATGTATGATGAGACAAGAGCAGACATATCTCTGTGAGTGAGCTGATAAGACATGTTAAAAAAGTACTATTTAATAAAATAAAAACCTGGCTACCAGATAAGAAAATCTTTTTTGGAAATGCTTTCTCTTTTCAAAACATTGTAGAAATTCCCTGTTGACAATCTTACAAAACACGTACATGCTGCAAAAAGGAAACATACAGCAGGAGCAATGAAGAATTACCTCAGCTTTCATCACCGCTTAACTTGATTGAAATTGTTCTCATGTTCCATTAAGTATAATAATACATTTGGAAAATGTAAATAACCTAATTACATTTTCTTGTTTCAAGCTGCCAGGCACCAGTCATATATCGCAGTCGTATAAAAAGAAGATCCCTGCCCATCTGCAGCCAGCTCCAAAAGGGAACTAACTTAGAACCTGTGATTAATGAAGAAGAAAATCAGAAGGACATTGTTAGAAAAAATGAACAATGGCAAAACATACTTTTACTAGTCACAAACCTCTGCATTCTCAGCACATTCAGCACTACAAACTACACCTTAATTGTCATAAAAAATATTACAAAAATATATATTAAAAATATATTGCCTTATAGCAATTACGTTGTACAATGAGTGGCAGCAGCAGTAATTCAATGTATGCCACAGGATGCACAGTATTCTCTGCGACAGGGCTTTGTTCAAATAAATAGGAACCTGAATACCAATAGTTAAGCAAATGATTTCTGAACGACTTTGGAAAGTGTTTGGAAATTGTCTTTGAAAGACAATAACCTCCCTATCTCTTACAGCAATAAAATGAATTTGCCAGTCTTCAGGCAAGGTAAGGAACACACACCATGAAACCAATTCCTCTTCCATCTCTGCCAACATTTGTGCTAGGTGGCACAAATGGAACTGTATTGAAAGAAAATATTCTCTTTTATAGTAAAGTTGGTTTAGGATGTTCTCTACTTGCTTGCACCCTTTGTCACCGTCACAGTTCATTATACTTTTTGTTGTTCAGGGGTTTTGTTGAGGAGAAAAGATTCAGCTTAAAAATAAAATGTTATAGAAAAGAAAAGGAACTGCATTTGATCAGAGGAAGTAAGCAAGCAGAAACGAGCAGTACCTCTTAAGTTGTTTTTTTTCTACTGAGAAACGTATAAAGCTATTCTTTCTAGTACCCTAGTAACAGAGATCTCTGTGTAAGTTTCAAAGAATCAAACAAAATCTTAAGAAGAGAGGGTGCTCTAGAGGAGACCTTAACAGATGGGTTGAGAATTTTGGAAGGAGAGACAGAGAAACAGAGCTGAATCAATAAACAATGATGGTCAGGCTTCCTGCAGAGCATTTTACAATTGCACTATTTTTATTAACACATTATTGCAAGAGGACTTGCTGAAGCAGTACTCTATCCTAGCAGTATAATTACCTATCTTTGTCTCCAGTGTTACCCATTCACCTACTCTTCCTGTGCCTGTGCTACCATGCCATATCAGAAGGCGGGCAAAGACATGAAATTCAAAATTTTTATGGAAAGAAGGCTGTGTGCTATCAAAATTGGATAAAACAATCCACTCTGGGAAGACCCTCAGATATTTTATTTGGGAGTGACACTTAAGGAATCTTACCAAGAAAAGAAACCATTTCCTTACCTTCAATTTCAGTCCAGTTGACAGCAACTTCTGCTATAGGTATTCTCAAGTGCTGAGCTATGTAAAGAAGTTCTACATCAAATGCCCTGAAATAGAACAGGAAACAGCAATATAGAGTGATATATATTTCCAGAAGGAATGTGGTGGTACTGTTAATTAAATCCTTAGCGTAATTTAAAACAGGTTGGTGCTCAAGTTATGAAGTTCGTACCAATTCCCTACAGGTCTGATGCACATGAAAGGGAAAATAACTTCCTTGACTGAATGACTAAGAAAATAGCCAACGTACAGAAAACAATACTTCACTGCACTCTGTTTCTGAAGGTGTGTGTCATGCTGAGCTCAGACCACTGCTCACTTTTCATTCTGTCACAATCACGATTTAGAAAATTTTGAAGACCAAGCAGTCAACTGTGCAATGTCAATCTGCATCTCTACTACTTTCATCAGAGGACGACTACCCACTGTGTTTTTATGCTGATATGATACTTCCTCCTTGTACTTTCTAAGTGAAGAATAAAGGCAGTAGCATAGAAGTGATTTGAGAAGGTAGTGTACATAACAGAGCCTGAACAACAGCTGTACGTTACCCAGTGACCATTTAATGTACAACATAAAAACCCTAAAGACCTGTCTTTTTGTTTTTTTTTTCCTGCACAATTGTTCATAGGCTGTGCAGCAAAATGAATTGGGGAAGTGATCCTACGCTAATTAAGTCATCTGACCCCCTTGTCTAGTTTCTCCAAAATAAGCTTTAATCCTCACTGTTCTCTGCACAGAAAATTGTGAGCTTCATTCTTACAAGTATATGCTCAAATAGTCCCTCAGAACTGAAGCACTGAGGCTATCAGTATTAGAAAAGTGCTTTGGCAACGGTAGCTTATAATGCTTCTGTAGAAATCAGCATATGAAGTTACCGGTAGTTGCTGTTGACAAGGCTGAATGCAAATCACAATTATGAAGCTTTTGGTGATGCTGGTTACATTTCTTAAATTTATTGATTGCTAGGTCTTTATTTTCTCCCATTGCATTCTTCAGTTTCCAGTAGGGCTGTTCTTGTTCCTTGCTGGTCATTGAAATTCAAGCTAAAGACTTCCTCTCTCATAAAAATACGAAACAAAACAAAAACCACCACCTTTTTGATTTTTAAAGACATTAGTCTGTATTAGAAGAAAACTATCAATGGCCATCCATATCTGATTTCTGTTAGATTCAAGATATATTCAAACACAAGTTCATTTTCCAGGGAACTAAACCTTGAAGGTCAAGGAATTCGAAATATTCTAGCCAAGCTATTGGTAAGGTTTCCAGTTTGAAGCCAGTGGAACAGAAGTTGCAGAACAACTTACATAGGTCTTCAAAATACTGCTGTGAGGCAGTCAAATACGATTCAACACTAACCCATATTTTTTCTCTGTAACTTCATACTTTTAGAATCTCTTTAAATTCTCTTTGCTAACTCCAAATCAATTGTTTTTTGAAACGAGAAAAAAATAATAATCTGTTGCCATTGGAGAAAATGTATGCAATAAAATAATTAAATAATATAATTCCTTCGTGCTTCAAGTGTTGTTTGAATTCAAGCCACTAGTACTTCCATTTATACAACAGCTGTGGGACAGAAAGGTGGTCAAGAGCAAGCAAAAAGACATACTTTAGCGGGTGGCTAGCCAAATTCAGACATTACTTCCTTGTACTTCGATCCACCCTCTCCTTTCATGCAGTGCAGGCTATTTCTGCAAAATTATTAATGAATGCAACAAGAGAAGCGACTTTGAAGTAATTATTCAGGTATGACATGTACACATAAGTTCCCACTGAAGCACACAGGCCTGCTGGTGAAATTGTTACCAAACACACATCAACCTGAATTCACACGGTAAGTACGTGTAAACAGAACTACTGATACCACTCTGAACAGCATTAAAACATGCAAAGGCAGCATAAACAGAAATTATCTACAGAGACTAGATATTTTATATAGAGAATTTAGAACCATTATTCAATTTTGATTAGGACGCAGACCTTTTAATTGTCACAAAAACAGTTACAGGAATAAATTTATGTATTTTTTTTCCTCAGTCAACTGAATCTGTGCCGAGCAGCCTTGCCATTTTGCTGTTTTCTTTAAATTAGGGCTGAATATTATTTTATTAATTATGCCATGGTCTCTTTTACTGAAATTGTACTACTTGATTTTTTGCTGACATTTTATATTTGTAAGCCAAAAACCCATGAATTCACCTTTGAATGTTTATGAGTCATATGTATTAAGAGTCAATCTAATTTTGCAATACATACTACTTAACTGACTAAAAATCTTAAGAGACACAGAATAATTGTCTGATGAATTATACTATATGAACTGCTCTAAAAATATTACTCCATGAAGTATTAGCCTGGTGAACTAATGGTTGTTTGCAACAATTCCTATGGACAACCAATTACCGGAATGTCAGCAATATACATCAGAGTACAGCAACATTAAATAGTTTGGCGAACTACAGTGCTCAAAGTATAAAAGGACAGGAATTAATCAGGTTGAACGCTAATATTGTTACATGTGGCTGTCATTTGTGTGACAGTGAACATATCCTGAAATATAAAGAACTCTATTCGAGGCTGAAAGGAGAATGACTTTCGTAGGATGCTGCTGGGGTACTGTTTTCCTTCAGCTGTTCCCCGCCATCTTCCAGCACAAACCGTATGCGTGCTAAAAGAGTTAATGAGGGAATATGGGTTGTACTGTACTCAGTACACCGATGATGCTACGCTCAGACTGCAGACCACCAAATCCAGGCAGCACAGAAGTACTCAGTTTCCCTAGCCAGGATTTCGGCGTGGGTATATTAGCTGGAGCCAGCTCTAGAGATCAAAGCAACACCAGTGGATGAGCCGATGAGTGCAATACACGCGCTTTGACATGAAGCAGCACGTCAGCCACTTGCGAGTAGTTAACGTGTGACAGAACCACTGTTGGGAAGAGCAGGGAGTTGTTCCCACCGTGTACTTCAGGGGATCCTCCTGCAGAGAGCAGATGTAGGCGCCTCCTGGGCGTGGAACACAGTTCAGAGCACCTACGTTTGGCTCTAGCTTGAATGAATTCCTAGAAGTGCTTAACACTCTTCCTTGATCACGTAGAAAGTTCAGGCTCTAATTTAAGTACCTGAAGTTACCCCAAAATACACGGTGTGAACCATTTCCCCACCTACTCCTAATAGTGGCTCCATTATGTGTTAATTAACACAAACATGAAGTATAAAACACAGAAAAACTTTTCCGTGTGGTTGTGTTTATGCTAAATACTTTTGATTAAGTTACAATTTAAGGCTATGCTGGCAAAAACTCGGTTGAACACCAGGTTGGTAGGTGTTTAGCTGAATTCAGTCCCTTTTAAACTGAACCTGCAAAATGTTTCAACTTATATCTATCCTGCAAATTTAATCATTAATTTGAAATTGCTGTTTGGCTTTGTTGGTCCAATACTAAATGTTTCAAATATCAAAATTTGGCCTTCTGATATACCATTGCAACAGAAATTTAGAACTTTTCTATAATTAAGACGACGTGTTGTTCCAGCAAACTCTTAAAAGGCAGACAAAACTTTCAATGGCCAAAGAAAGAATGAAATATACTGTCATGCTCCAGCTGTACTGGGGCTTTTGAAAGCCCACGTGTGCCTGCTCGAAGCAGGATTTTTTTTTACTTCTACAAGACAAAACAGAGATAGTTGTAACAGCGAAATATTTTTGTGTTGATTAGATGTCCATAAACAATTCTACTTGTCATGCATAAAAACAGGAAAAAACAGTTCATTCCACTGCTTGTGTTCGTCTACAATGCTGAAGAGGTGGAAAAAAGTCCTTCCATACCAGTATTTGTGTGTTTATCTAAGCAATGAACGCTTCTTTTTCTGTAAATTTTTTTTTACACGCTCACATTTAGAGGTTAGTGACAGACTGAAGAAGCAAACATGACTTTTTATACTGAATTTGTGTGTTTTAAATGTGAAAAAATGGCTTGTTCAATGCACAAGACATTTTTTTAGACAAAAGTAATAACATTTTCATCTATTGTATCAATATTCTAATCAATTTATCTAATCAATGATCTTCTAAGTTGCTTAATATCATTATAAATTGCTACTTTACAAAATTATGTCAATCAAGCCAGAACAAAAACTGTGTTTTGAATTTCCTCTCATTTTATCAATATTCCAGGTAGGATAATAACTGCTGCCATGTCTAGCTCTTCTGTGTAAGGAAAGAAAAAATTCTGGCTGGAAGAAAGTTTTTTTTTCTTTTTTGTAGTCAGAAAAAATATCAACGATCAAATTTTGGATAGGAAAATTCTGCCAGTGAGGCAATTGAATTTCCCACTTCTCCTCTTGCACATTATAATTTAACATAGAAAGTTACACTTTTCCAGGTCAAAACTACAGATGCAGAAGTAAAGCTTCTTTTGGAATCTGAAAGTGAGTAATTCCAACCATCTCTATTACGTTTTTAAAATACCTCTTTTAATTTTCTTTTAAGTTTTAATTTAAAAAATGTGCTCCATCCATTTGTGAAAAATAGATTAGTGGTATAATCAGATTCAGAACCTAAAACACAAAGCATATGCTCTCTGTTCAAAAGCTTGCTCTCATTTCAAACTAATGTCAAAACTTTGCTATGTAGAAAGTAAATTTCAAGAATGTTTAGTTTGCATTCATATACATACAGCCATCTCTCCAAAGAACAGTTACACACAAGAAGAAAACACTCGCAAAAAAAAAATTTTGTGTACAAAATAAGCATGACTTCTCAGTATCAAAAATATAAACAGTTTCCAGCATCTATTAATTTTTCAAATGCTTTCTGAACTTTAGAGTTCGAGTAATAAAATATTCCAGGAAATATCTTGGTCTCTTTTGAAAAATTGTTATGATTCTCATCACTGTAACGATAAAACAGTATCTTTCTCTGTATATTTCAGTTTGCTTTTAAGATTTCCTAAATATAAGCATCTATAAATTAAATTCAGCATAGCAAGAAGGCAACTGTGGTCTTAATTTTCTGGTATTTTTAACATTAAAGAGGTGATACACAACTCAGTGTCAACTGGAAGAGAAAAGCACGATGAAAGCAGAAAAATGTGGAGGTCTGAGCTACTAGCTTTTCATTTCTACTGCAGCTGAAATTTGTTTATTTCCTCGTGATTAAATTAATACTGAAACTGTCAAAGGCAGACACAGGATCATATAAATGAAGATCATGACGTCCTGTCCTGTTGCTACCCCCCTTCCATTTTTTTCCTGTGACAGGTGGATATGGAAACACAAGGCTCCATTTAAAGGTGGTGCTAATCGAACACTAAAAACACCATCAGCATTTGTTTTTGGTGTCTCTGATAACAATCGAAGTATGGAAACTTAAAAATCTTTCGTTCTCTCCTGCCTAGCAGCAGGATAGCTATGTTGCTTACATTGAGCAGAGTGCGAGACGTTCAGTTTCCAAGAAAGAGACTGTGCTCCTAACACTCGCTCTCTGAGTGAGGTGTGTTATCAGCCTGCTGAGAGACATGCAGACAAAACACCTGTATTATTTCTTGGGTAAGTGTTGCTCTGCCTTATGGCAGTATTGACAAGATCCAGCACTTCAGTGCAGTCTACTGCTACCCAGTGCTAATTCAGCACTTAGGCTCCCTGGTATGCAAAGACACTTGAATTCCTTTTTCTGAAGGGAAGAATTCTCTGGGCTTTTTGTCTACAGAAACAAGCAACATTGCCCATATGGCCCAGAAATTGACCTGCCTCAGATACAAAATTGGGTTAGTAGTCTTCACCTTAATCCACAATGTTCAGGATTTACTGAATAGTTTTGTATTTTTAATGCAATTGATGCACAAGCAACTTGACATTTTTCCTACATATTGTGACACCGTGAGTGGAATTTACCCTGCTGAACTCCAGTTACCTACAGAGATAGCTCCTTCTGTACAAATCGTCCAGCATCCCTCTGTAGTCAGAGGCAGGAAATGGGCACTTGTTGGCCACACTTCATCTGGCATATTTTAGAGGCCTACACTAGAAAGAAACGAGTGATACCCTAATATTGTCCCTTGTTCTTTTGCTTCAGATGCTAGGTGACAAGCAGACGCACTCTAGATGAGATGGAAGGAAATCCGGTCCTTTGGGTGCATGTACTTATATTCTAGCTGAGCAATAAACTTAATTCAGGAAGGGACTATTAGAAAACCAATTTTATAGCCATTTTATATTAACATCTTATTAAATATGTCATATATCAGCGTTTAGTCTAAATACGACCTCCTGTACGAATTCACTCAACTCCGTAGCACCTCCAGAAATTGGAGCCTGACAAAACTTGAGCAGGAAGGCTCTTGCAGAACCTGCAGTCATTCTCTTAAACAGCTTACCACACGCTGGTTCAGCAGCAGGGAAGCCCGTGACAGACTCTATGACCATGCTGCTTGCTCTCGGATGGATACGATCCTATTAAATGCTGCTTGTTTGCTGCATTCTCCAGCACTCTCCTCCCTTATTATTACCAGAGCATCTGAGCACTGAACTGAAATCTTCTTTCAGTACTTAACTAACAGGATTTTAAGATTCAAACAGATTTTAAGATTCAAACAGAATCAACTGATTTCTTTAGATACCAAGTAACACCACCGCAGTGATGGAGGGGTGGTAATAAATGTAGATTTAAGAGCCTTTTGTCCAGTATCAACATGGAGGTTTCTCTCCAATTCCTTGCCAATGATCTCAGTACGAATGAGTTGTTCTGTGACCCAGTTAGGGATACTATATAATACTGAATACTGAGTTCATCAGGCAGCTGTAGGAAGAAGGCTCCAAAATCCTTCCTCTGACAGCTTCATACTCTCCAGGTGACAGAACTTCCATGCCACAGCGTCTAACCAGTTTTTATTTTCATTTTTACACACCAGCTATATGATGGAAACATATCAGAAGCCAGTTTTATTTAAAATAAGGAATTTCTACTACTGGATTACTTCAGATTATTACATTATTAAATACAAAGAAATCCAGTGCATGGTCCTGTGAGATGAATGGCTGATGTCTCTATACCATTTCCTACTGCAGCTGTCCCAACTGTCTGTACACCACAGACATTTCACTTAAAACAACCATTTCCTTCAATATACTCGCTTTTCCCACATGCTTATTTCTTTCTCCCCGAGTTTATTTCCAGATCTTGCAAATACTGACTGGGAAAGGGACAATAATCTGTTTTGTGCACTGAAATGTTAGCTTCCACTTGCGCAAGCTGGATGTTAGCTATGGAGCTGATGAGTAACTTTTGAGTCCATATTGTAGTATTTTCTTCAGCAGTGGCAAAGCCTTTCATCTTGAGATCTTTACTGTTCTGTCAGATTTGGTTGAAATTAGCCAATAGGTGTGAAAATAAAGGGAGGGAAGCACAAGAACTGCCTGAAAGACAGACGAGTAGAAAAGCAGACAGTATATTGCCTGTTTTGGCAGAAAATTAAAGGAAATAAATAAATAAATAAATAAAAGTATTACTTTTGGCAGATTTGTGACTTGGAAGTATCTGAAGAGCTGCTTTTTGGAAGAATTTGAGCTGTTCTTTTTTTTGACTAACAAAATATTCTTCTTCATGAACCAGCAAGTTTCAGATAAAAAGGAAAACATTTATGGGATTGGTTTATGGATTATTGTAAATAAAAAAGCAAGTACTGAAGTCTAATTTTATAACAGCACATAAAAGCACAATGTATTAGCACACCAAGTCCTGAAGTGCTGGTGTGTTCCACACTAGCAATAAAATTACTACAAAATAAATTAGCAATATCCCTTTATCACTGCCTGTATTCTTGGATAGTGGGGTACAGGTGACAGCATACAGCACAATTATTTTTACTCTTTTGTTCCTTTGCTGATAGAGAATACAAGTGGCAGAACAAATCTTAAAGCTCTTCTTTAAGAAGTTGAACACTTTTTGTATGTCTGACCAGTAAGTAAAATTACATTCAAAACACTCAGTTTAAAACATCATAAAATTGATGATTGCATTTTCAAAGATTAAAATAATTGTTTTAATACATTCCTTTCAGTGTTCCTTCTTGAACCGCTTAAAGAGTAAAGTTAAATAGGATAATTTTGAGATGTGCACTTCTGGGCCACGGATACATGTTTAGCCACGTATTAAGAAAATTCCTGAATATGAAATTTACACAATTTTATTGGTGTTGGAGTTAGCAGCACAAATAAAGATTCTAGCTCAGCTATGGTTTTCTTTATGGCAATCAGGAAACCTCTCAGCCAGGAAAGCAATTTTGCAGATGCTGGACACACAAAATTCCAGATTCAGTTTAAGAGAAGCTGCATCATACGCATCAAATTTGTGTGCTCAAACACTACCTTCGCAAGCCCATTCTCTACGAGTGATAAAGCGTGACTACCACTGCCAAAACTCAACCTAAAACTAGATGTAATGGATTTTACTGAGACTGTGGGATTAGGCATTTTTTTGGGAACACTGGTCAGCAATTCTGCTCCCTGTAGCAAGCAGTAGCCTGTGAAACATTTTTTTGGATGAACACAATAATTTGAAAAGATTGATTATAATTAAACTTGGGGACTGTCGTGATGCTTTTGAGCAATAACTGTGGACTAGGAAGTTTACAGAAACTCTGGTATTTATGGGGAAACAGCGTTTCAGTCTCATAACAATAGTCACGACTATAACTCTCATAAGGGAACTGTTCTAGCTAAATTATAAAGAAAGTTCTAAAGTAATTCAAAGATCATACATCATTTTCTAGTGCCTTAAATTAATGAGATCTATCAGTAGCCCTTTCGTTAGATATTCCAGCCAGAAAATAAAGGTATTTTCTTTTTCTTTGAGCCTTTAGCAATTACCAATATCTTGTCAGATATGGACATTAGGAAAAATGCTTTGGTTAAGGAACACTCAATTATGAGGTTGTATTGCATAAAAATAGTTTGTTAAAAGTTTTGAATAGGATTTATAACCGTCAACTTTCCACATCACAATATCAGCTTCTCTCCATTTCTTACTCAGCCTTTAGGGCTCATATCTGTAAAAGGAGAGAGGACTCTCGGAAATAAGTAATGGAATATAAGACCAAAAAAAAAAAGTCTGTTTGGGTTTTCTTTCTTTTAGATGTGAAGAGAGAGGAGAAGAGTCCACTCTCCTAATCAATCACCTATTGGTCTGACAAGGCAAAACCAATTTGTACTACTTCTGAGTACTACAAAACTCTTTCTACACCACATGTCAAAGTAAAATGGACTTGCAAGGCATCAAAGAGTCAACTGTTATCCAAAATCTCTGCAACGTGGTCTTACAATTCTTCCTGCAGTTTACATTGGATGCTATTTTAAAGTCAAAACTTAGTTCAAAACTCAGCAAGTCCATCTGTTTCCCTTATCCCTATCTTCACAAAAAGAAAGAGTGAAATGAACTAATTCCTGAAGTAGATCTTAAGAATAAAATAGAATTCCTAGCAAATACCAAGGTATTTTTACTATACAAGTAGTACTGTAATTCATCAAGAAACTGGGCAGCTAGGATTTATGCACAGACATTGTGTTTCATAGTAGCTGCAATGCTGGAATTACTTTTTCAAAACCATGTTCAATACGGAAAAGAAAAAAACACAACAAAAAGAGAGTTTACCAGCGTTCTACATGAAGAGTTGAGAAAGTCCGCAAGGCAGCTTCTCTGGTTAAGAGTTTAAATCCACACTGCGTATCCCTGATTTCTTTGACACACAGAAACCATACAAGGAAGTGGAACCCGTACATAAGGAGAGTTCGAAAATATGAGCGCTGTGAAAAAAAGACAAGAAGTTTAGATGGCTTCATTTATGTGATGAGTGAAGTGTTTCAACAGAGCTGGCTTACAGGACAATAAACATGTTTTGTGACAGCTTTCAAAGGCTGTAAACTATTTTTGTTTAGCACTGGAAGCAATCCAGAACTTTTTGATTCTTACAGTGAAACGAAGTTAGAGCTGAAAAGGAACAACTTGCTGGTCAAGTTCACGCTTAGAATATAGGCACAGGATATGAAAAGTCCAAATTCTTGTTGCTGCTTTCCCTAATTCAGAGCAGCTTTCCATTCTGTACAATAACATACCAAACACAGCAGAAACCCAAACCTGGATTTCAACTCAGATTGAGTGATACAGTCTGTGATTTCCAGGGAACTGGGGGTACCAGGAAGAGGAGAGTGAAGGAGGAAGGTGGAGTGGCATGCTACATTGCTACTCCACTGCGTGTATCTGTCTGGTAGGCTGAACAAGTCCAACAAATTCAAAAGTTAACACAACCGACACTGGAGAATAAGCCAGCAGGGCTGCATAAAGACTGTTATTCTTAAGGATATACAGTAAAAACTACCCAGGTTCCAGCTGCTACTCCAAAACATTTCTTTTGAAAGTTTATTGTTATTCCTAAAAACCAAAACCAAACAACAATAAAAAACAGGAGCATCCGTTGTTTGCAAAACACTTCTTTCATTAAAGATTCAATGATCTCCAGAGATTACACACAATGTGTTAAGGCACTTAAAGGAATGCAATTAAAGAATGGATGTTTTTTTTCAGCATGTGATGGATCAAGTAACAAACAGGACAGAAGTAACAGCTGCTGTGTAAGGTAATTTTTCATTTTATATTTCCAGCAATGTTCCAGTCACCTCTTTTGTTCTTTTGCAAATATATTTTATGTTCCTGCTACAAGTTCTCACAGTCTATTCTTTGGTTACACTTTTGCCCTTGACATAATAATCACACAAATGTGTTTGTCCATGGAATCCAGAAGTCGGCCTCTGGGTTTGCAGAGATCACTCCTAGTCTTGTGTTCAAGACAGCTCCTAAACAAACAGGACTCAGACCCACAAATCACTTCTGAACTCACTGCTGAATTAAGCTGAATTTAGATTATTGTATTTAAGACAGCAAGCCAAATACCACGCAAAATCTTTATGAGCCAACAATTCATCTGTTAAACATCTCTGGGTGATAAGAGATGCCTTTAAAGCTAATAATTGCAAACCTCAGTTGAAAAATGGGAAGATGTTCAGCTTATTATGTAACGGCTTTTGGCTTAAGGAAATTAAAGTTCATACCTTATGCCTCTTAGAAAAGAGCTCTCGCCCTGAGCTAATGGTAGATCTGGTGTGGATTTTTTGGCTCTGTTGGTGAAGGTGAGCCACCCTGTGACCAAGAACACAACACCACTTACTAGTCCCAGAAGGAAAGCTCTAAGAGGCTGCGTGACTGCCATCCTGTAATAGCGTGCGCTTACTTTGCAAAAAGGAGCTCCTGGGTTATGTTCATTGCTCTCAGGACTATTTATGCCTTTATTTATGGACTCATTAAAGTGCATTAACAATTCTAGAAGCAGAACAGAAATCTTGATGTCTTGAGACTTAATTTAAGGGTGAAATTCTGGTCTTAATAAATCCCACGTGGCTTCTTATCACAGCTTCATTCTACTGTCCTAGATGCCACTATGCCCAGAGAGAAATCCCAACTTCTCAAACATTATTTTGCATCTTTTTATTTATTTATTTATTTTTAATACCTATTGTCCTACTCAGCACTTTTTTCCCAGTATGGTTGTCCCTCATTTCCAGACTGGGGACAGCTGGGGTGATGAAACGTGCTACATATTTTAAACAGAACATTGCTACCTAATCAGTTGATGATTCCATCATCAAAAAGTCAGAAATAGGGGGAGAAACAAGAAGCAAAGGAGGGATACTTTCATCCTGCAAACTCTATTTTTGCATTAAAAGATGAAGTGCTGTTCCAATTCTTCTCCCTTACCTAGCAAGACCCTTCAAAGATGCTAAGAAATATGAATGCACTGAAGAAAGTTCATGTATATTCAGTGCCTCAACACAGCAGGAAGGAATTCTGTGGGCTCCAATTTATTAGCTACATGGTCTCCACCTAGCTACCTGGTCTTCATGTAGTAGCAACATTTCTAGGACTCACAGGCTAACTGTAAATGGTGTATTCTGTCCCACAGGCATGCAAGTTCCATGTCAAAGATTTATTCTTATTTGTGAAAATTATGTGTTGTTTTTTTTTTCCCTCCTTTTTTTTGGGTGAGGATGCTGACATACACACACCAGTATTTATAAGAACTCTTTTCAAGTGAACTGCTCCAATGCTACCTGATAAACCGGAAGAAAAAAGATCTACCAGGTGCTGCACAACTTCTTTTGGACTTTTTTAAGGATTTTAGTATTTGGGTATATATATATTAGTTTCAAGTATCAAACATCAGCATAAACAAAGCTTACTCTTGAGAATATTCAACACGATGAGCATATCTAACGATGCTCAAAAATATTAGTCCAGCAATGCGTCTGTTGCAATACGAGTTCCATGCCTGTGCTTTGTCAACTATTGTCAGCCAAGATATCAGAAAACCAGATGCAAGATAAGACTGTGCCTGTGCATCACTGTTTATTCCACAAGAGCCACGCACTGAACAGGACTGTTCAGAAGATTGAGTACAAACTCAAAAATTTTACTATAATACAGAAAAATTACAGTACAGTACTTTCCCACTGATTGAGATACTCTTCAAAGTTTATTGCTAATTATCCCTAACTCACTTTGAACAGGCCTCAAGATCTGTAGATAACAAGCTCCTGCTGTGGAAGAGAATCAATGAAAGTGAACTCATCAGTTGCCTTCCACTCCACCACTACTGGCAGAAAACGTACACTTGAACAGAGACCATTCCACTGTAGGAGCTTTAACTCATCAGTCACAAAATGTTAACTTCTGCAGACTGTGCCTAAAACTTTACTTCCTAATGACAGGAAACCAGAATGGTCTCTAGCAACCAGTTAAGTCAGGAACTTGAAGCTCTGCTTGTAAGATGTTCTCAACTAGAAAAACCGAATCCTTCAATCGTAACACTAACTGAAACCAGTTCAAAGTTGGTGGTGCCTGAAATCTAGAACACATCCATCTTATGTAACGGAGCAGCATATGCTCCACTCATGGCAAGCGTTTTCTACTTTTCAGCTTCCATTCTTTTACAGATCTTATTTAATTGTAAAACCTGTAGAGCAGATTCAAATAACGGAAATATTTTGAGTACTAGTACACAGAAAGAAAGGGAAACAAACCTTTGCTATTGAGTCCTTTTCCAGATGAGCTCTAGAACCACAGGAAATAGCCATCTGGTTCTGTGCAGGAATTCAAATTAAAGAATTATTAGTTAAACTAACATTTGCTGAATCATTGGAATTTTCTGTGAATCTCCACGTGAAACCTTTATGAGTAATGATAACAGTATAATAAAAACTTCAGAGGCGTATACTCTCCTGCTTCCTGTAGCTGCACTTTTTCTACTGCTGTATTCCAAGGCTAAAATAAATCTTTTTTACAACTAACAGATCATCTAAAGGTTATTACATTTTGTATATGGTACATACAGATTGCTACAATTTATTCATATCTGGCTTACTTTATATCATTCCTCTGAAGTATGCATACAGTAAATGCACTAAACACAGATATGCAGTGAGCATTGCAAGGCTCCTAAAGTTATAACGTATGTTTCCCTTAGATATTACATTGTGAAGGGATAACAGAATACTTGTTGCCCTGATCTATCTTCAAACAAGTAAAACACCCCGGTTTCAGTCACAAATATAACCCCAAATTAAATCAAAAGAGATGATCAAAACAGAATATTTAAAGTTATTCTCACACTACTACTTCTGACATAAAATCCCCCAAATCTGCTGTATTTGAGTGTGGGATTGACGATGGAGAACCAGCAACAACTGCTGCCAGCTCGGCAGTGAAAAGCATCAGGGAAACACTGCCACCCGGTGGCCCCAGTGCTTGCGTTCCTACACTCACGGACAGCTGCTGCCCTTTATACAGGTGCAGCCATCAGAGAGTTGCCACTGGAAGGCTGTGTATCATTCCTTGCATATTGGGAACCTAGCTAGATGTACCCCTCTGTTCTGCACTTAAGCGCTAGGCTCATGAAAAAAAAACTCAGTTCTTTCAGGTCAAGCACCTGAAAGACAATGACCATCCAAGGAGAAACTCGTTCCACAGTTTTTTGAATTGGTATTTACAACAAGAATTCTTCCAGATACTGTCATTAAACAAACAATACTGAGAAAATAAAACCTCTAAAAATAGAATGAAATTAAGATGCACCCTTAAAGTTATATAGGATGACATCAGATAAGAATACTATAGTTAACTAAGCAAAAACAGTACTTTTAAGTGAATAAAACATGGTATTTATACAGAGTGTAACAACTTCAAAGGAAAAATGGTAAACAGAACATTATGTGCTGCGTTAAAATAGGCACTGTGAGTGCCAAGGAGGTAAGAACTCCATGGAAGCTACCTCCTGCAGCCCATTCTCACAACTTCTAAGTGCGAGGTCTTCAGACTGATACCTATGTCTTCAACTGGATCTCAAAGAGCTTAAGCTAAAGAGAATTATAAAAATTTATCTACATGCATGTGTATTAAACTAAAATACACAGAGTTTATTTATACTCACAGGCCACGGTTGAAGATTTTTTAGACCTTCTTCTACTTTTTCAATATCTGCAAATTTTGTAGCTCCATCTGCATCTGCCATAAGAATTTTTTTCCCTCGAGAAATGAAGACACCCTGCAATCAAAACAGTCAATAAAAATCCACACCTTCCAAATGAGTATTTGTCATAAGCTAGCTGCAAACACTACAAACACCTGATGTAGCAACCCGAACAGTGGTATCTCAAAGATTCAACGCAACAGGCGAGGCTTAATATTCTGCTACTAACAACAATTTATTATTTTATATTGTAACAACATCTAAAGACTTCACACACTGCACTGTCCCAAAATGACGGGGAATGCATAAACACGAAAAGTTAGCAATCCCTCTCCAGAGAAGCTTGCAAACTAAAAGCTTTACAAACTGAAATTGTGAGACATGACAAGTTGCTACCGTCAGCTAAACAGGGGAGCACAAAGCAGTAATTAGCAGTTGCCACCACACTGAACAGCCTTCCTTTGTCATTTAACTATGGAAAGGAGGATGCAGTGCTATTTTTTTCAGGAGAATTCAAAAGAGAATCTTATGTTAGTTCTGAGAAATAATAAGTCTTAAGTCACAGTGTCACTGCAAAACATACGTGATGCTGCAGGTTTTGTCACGTTCTTGGTCAGAGATCTTTGACAATGTTTGATGGGGTCCAGACAGGGAAACAATTAACGGTGGGTTTGCCAAATATATTGTCGTAACTGAAAATGTGTGACTTTGGGAAAAAAAAAAACTGTCAGTGAGGCCCCACTACACACTATGAAGTGCAAAACTGTATCACACACAGAATCACCATATAAAAGAGTTTTTTTGTAATTGTTCTTCTCAGGAATAAAATAGTTTCCAAGATCTACAATAAGCTTCTCTTATAAAGAGTTTTTGTTTTAATTCATGGAACCTATACTCATTTTTCTGGCAATCATTTTGTCAATATATTGAAATCATAGTGTAGATCAGCACAGCTCTACCTTCTGCATATTTGGGCACAGGTAGTTCAGACAGAGAAGGAGATGAAAGTACAAATTACCATCCTGACTGCTCCTCCTTTCCCTCGATTTTTTACCAAAGAAAGAACTCGCACTTTGTCGCTTCCATATTTCTTGCAGTACTTCATTGCAACCTGATAGACATACAAAAAACGAGCATAAAACAAAAACAGGAATCAAGGTAGAAGTTTACATTTGCTCACCCTTTCTTTTTTTTTAATTTAATAGCACATAGCTATAACCACTTCAGTCTCCACAAATACATTGCCAGTGTTTGCTGGAGTCTGTTTGGGGAAATAAAAATCAGTTCACAGTCAACAAAAGAAGACTGGAGATGCTAGGCATGTTCAGTAGAATAGGATATTCCTCCAAGCAATTCTAAACCCCATTCACTCAAGTCCAAAAGACTCACAATACTAATGTAATTTACATCACACTATTTCAGACCCTTTATACTAACACAAATATTTAATCAAAAAATATGTATTTTTTACTGCTGCTACCTATTTCTCACTTGTCTTGCCGCTCTCTGTTGTCTTAAACAAACAAAAAAATCGGTGATATAAAATCCTATTCACATTGATGTGCAGGCTCCATGCTATGGGAGAACAAATAAATCAGCTTTTTCCTCTAATCTTTTCTAACAGCTGCCACAAGTCCTTGCAAGTCCAGAGGCCCATGGCCACAGTGCACTCAGTTAGAAATGATACTAGAAGGAATGCAAAGTCGATAAATATATATGAACAGTACTTAATGGACAAGCTTAAGCTTGAGAAACTTATGAAGAAAATGAAAAAGCAGCATTCATGTTAATACCTGACCCAAAAGTCTACCAAGCAGTAGTTAAAAATAATAATAAAAAAATCCCAAGTTGGCCACCTTTCCTTTCCAGTGACATTCATCAAAGTAGGAGGAGAAGAATGCAGAACTATTTTGAAAACACTGTTACTGTCACTGGGATTTTAAAATGAACAATGCCACAAAGGATACAGTAAAGAGCTACGCAATATGTCAGCCATTCTGTCAATTACAGTACGAATCTGCTATTTTAAAAGGCTTCTAATGTTTCCTTAAGTTTTTATTCACATCACTGTGCAAATATGGAACATTTTTGAAGTCTATTGAAGCTAAGATTTGAATTTTTACAATTTCAGCAGCAGAAAAAACTGTGTGGCCAGCACGTCAGCCAGTTAAGAATACTGGCATTCAAAAAATAATTATATGTGTATGCTCATGCATATGTGACATCCATAATGCAGGTAGGACAATGATAGAAAGTATTCAGAAACTTGAATTTGCATCGTCAAGTATTTCAAGTAACAAAATGTAAAGGCAAAACATTATTCCACAACTGCAATGTAAAAATCCATACCTTTGATTTCTTGGAAAGACACTTCTTTTTCTTACCTTTGTGGTTTGATCTTTACTTCCATCATCAACCACTATTACTTCATAAGTGAATGAAGGATCTCGTTTCTTAAAAACAAGAACAGAAAAAATGCATTTCATCCAATCTCTGAAGTCCATAGTAGGTGTTTTCAACATCAGCATACTTTACCTCTGGCAGTTTTCAACTCATTCATGTTGAGACAGGCACCAATATCATGCAGTACATTTGCTACGGTAGCAATTTTAGTCAAAGAATTTTGCCACATTTGACGCCTGTTCCATCATATTGGCTGTCATATTGTTCCTCAACTACCATTTAGAACTAAAAAAAAATTAATTTATAAGAGATGAAAGTTCAGAACAACATCACTGCTAACACAAACAAACCAAACAAAACCCACAAGGGGCTTCTTACCCAAATAACCAACCCTAATGAAAAACACGTGTTTAAAAAACTGTTTGGGACAAACAATTATATAGTTTAGGATGTTAAATGTATCATTAGTCCTTAGTCTCCATCTTGGAGAGATAGCATGCATCATATAGTAGTAATTAAATTTAATTAAAATGCCTTCCAGTATTCAATCTGAAAACAACTGATAAGAGACAGAAGTGTTACTTCCAAGTGGCTAAAATTACGCTATTTAACATACAGCAAAAAAAACAAAGTGAATAGATCACAGACTTATTACATATAGTAAATAAAGATAATATATTTTGAATGCAAAATAAAAATACCTGTCTTTTTTCCAGAAAATCCATAGCTTCATCCATCATAAGAGGTACTAGACAAGAAAAACACAACAATGAAGTTAGTAGATTTGAACACGCTAAACACCAAAAAGCATCTGTACATGCAAGCTGACAACAACCCCAAAGCTAAGATGAGCAAACTGCTTTCTTCATACCACACCAGCTTCAGTAGACAAGCTTAGCACCTGCAATTTTAAGCCCCATTCTTTGAGTGCAAGAACAATGAAAAAAATCACAAGACAGAAACAAAAATTTGTTTTAAAGATTAGAACCCACTTTCCATTTTAAAATGCAATTCTCTAAGTAGTATTAAAGAAAAAAATAGAATAATCTCCAAGACTGACCCTGCAAACCAGCACTGACTTTCGTCTATTTAAACCAACTGACAGAGAAATTCCTAATGCTACTTAGTCCCATGCCTTCTCCTACTAAGGCTGTTGGCTATGATGCTTCAGCCAACAAACTTACGCTATTTTTGCAGCTGATTTATCTGCACGTTAGAAAGACATTCGACGTTACGGTTGTCTTTGCAGGATATGCTCATTCCTGAGCACATCACCAGCGCTTATTCTGTCTCCAGCGAGACAACTAAATGAAAAGCACATGAAATATTTATGTTCTTGCTTACTGCAAGCACACATATGAGAACCAGAACTGAGGAATGCACTGGACTCAAGAAAGAGCCAGGCCTACTTTGTGTCCAGATGTACGTTGTTTGTCAACACCCCTCAAGAGAATCCCCAACAGCTTGGTAGTTTCACTCACCAAGAACAGAAACGTGCTTGTGCTATCATGTCAACCACAACTACAGCTCTACGGCTTGACAATTTCTGTCACATTGGAAAGACTTCACTTTTTAGTCTTATGTCCTCATATATATGGCGAAGCCAAAAGCAAAACAGCAGAATCAAAACCATCAGATCATCCCTTTCCTGCTTGTCTGAAACTGCTGCTGTTGCTTACAGCAAGTCTGAAATTAATTTTAAAAGTCTGTTTATGCACCTTGCTTTACAGCAACTACAGGGGCAATGAGTAGCTATCATGCTATACTTTATCAAAATAAAGCAGATTCCTACAAGTGCTCCATCCTACTTTTAGCAGCAGCAATCAAATTACACAATATCTTAGTTTTGAAATTCAATGTACTTGGACTGTTTTCTGGAAACTGTGTAGAAAATCAGATACATAATCTGGAGTGCTAGAGTCTACTGCCAACATAAACTGACCTCTGCATTATCAGAGGAACAACAGATAGATTTTCTTCTTTTTCTCAAAACAAGAAAAATCTTACACCGGTCTTCCTCATTGTATGAAGGCACAACAACAGAGAGTTCCTTTGTGGGGGGATCATGTATACTTGGTACAGATTCTTTCCTGCCTTCAGAGTTTATGAAGAATTTTTCTTCCTCATATCGGTGAAGGGCTGGCATTTTTACGGCAGTTATGTGAGCAATCACACAAACCTGTGATGAAAAAGATAAGCAAGAAAATATTTGAGCATTGTTTATATACCAGCAATGTATTAAAGGTTTATCTAGCTGCTAAATACGTTACAAGGGGCAACGAAACATATTTCAGTAATGAGATGAATCAATAGTACATTGCTTCATCCACCAAACTGCAATGGACCTAAACTTTCTTGTGCGAGTGTTGATCTGCTCGAGGGTAGGAGGGCTCTGCAGAGGGATCTGGATAGGCTGGGCCGAGGCCAACCGCATGAGGTTCAACAAGGCTGAGTGCTGAGTCCTGCACTGGGGCCACAACAACCCCAAGGCTGGCTATTAGGAGAAATTTCTTCACCGAAAGGGTTGTGCGGCATTGGAATGGGCTGCCCAGGGAGGTGGCTGAGCCGCCATCCGTGGAGGTGTTCAAGAAGCGCATAGATGTAGAACTTGGTAGCGCGGTTTAGCGGTGAACTTGTCAGTACTGGGTTAACAGTTAGACGAGATGGTCTTAAGTCAAGACTCCGGGCGACTCCGGATGCCCTTGAAGGGCTGGTCTAAGCCTCGCCGCACCTTGTCCAAATAATCTGTCAGCCAGCTGGCGCTGCCTCCGGTCCTGCACTGAGCCACTGGAAGCGGTGGCATTACACTGGAGCGCAGCACGCCTCTGTCAGAGCACTTCTATGCACAGCCGAAATACAGCTGGCACCTGTCTCCCCAGGTCCTGGGGAGCACCACAGAGGTAGCAGAGGTGGCGTGCGGCAGAATTTCGGCTTCCACGCGAAAATGCTCAACCTTGCTCCCCATTTTCGCAGCAGAGAAGCACACCCCTTGTCCCTGAGCGGCTGGGACAGGAGCCCCACTGCGGGTGCCTTCAGGAAGCGTACAACCCCCGGGACAAATCACACCCCTTGCGAGCCCCCCCCCCCGCTGCAAACACCACACACCCCGAGCCCTCCACGCCACCCCCGGGTGCTCTCACCAGGAGGAGGAGGAGGAGGAGGAAGGCGGCCAGCAACGCGGCGGCCTCGGGCAGGGGCAGCGGCAGCGCCATAGCCCACGGCGGCGGGGGGGAGGCAGCGGCTCGGCGCCCTGTGGCGAGGCTACAGCCACGCGGAAGCCGCCATCTCCTTTCCTTTCCCTTCCCTTCCCTTCCCCGCCCCGCCGTGCTGGCAGCCGGCCGGCAGCGGAGGCTTCTGGGCGCTCTAACCCCGGAACCACACCCGGGGAAGGGAAGGGAAGGGAGGGGAAAGGCAGCGGCATGGCGACGGCGTTCAAGTAAGCGCGGGGCGCCGGGGCGGCCCCTCGCGGCTCTGCCCCGCCTGGGCATGGCCCCCGGGGGTTGTAGGAGGATCGGGGAGCCCGCGTCTTCTCTCCTCGTCCTGGGACCGTGGGTTCTGCCTGCTGCGCGAAATGGGGTGTCGCGAGTGATCGTGGGTGGGTGGGTGCGGAGGGGTGCTGGCCCCTGTGGCGGGGCTGGGGGTGGGATCGGAGGAGCCCCCATGAGACGCGGGGGCTCCGTGTGCCGGCTTCCCTGGGGATAAGCGTGCTGCTCCGGAGCCCCCTTATTTCCTTCTGGGTACACGTTATAAAACGTGTGTGTGTGTGTAACAGCGCCGCTGTCAGTGCCTGCATCTTAACACGGCTGAGTGCGGGGTCACAACAACCCCATGCAGCGCGACAGGCTTGGGGCAGAGCGGCTCAAAAGCTGTGCAGAGGAAAAGGATCTGGGGGTGCTGACTGATGGTCGCCTGAACACGAGCCGCCACTGTGCCCAGGTGGCCAAGAAGGCCAACAGCATCCTGGCTTGTATCGAATAGTGCAGCCAGCAGGAGCAGGGGGGTGATCATCCCCCTCTGGTGAGGCCGCACCTCGAGTGCTGTGTTCAGCTTTGGGCCCCTCACTACAAGAAGGACATCGAGGCCCTGGAGTGTGTCCAGAGAAGGGCTACGAAGCTGGTGAAGGGCCTGGAGCACAAGTCCTGTGAGGAGCGGCTGAGGGCACTGGGGGTGTTTGGTCTGGGGAAGAGGAGGCTCAGGGGAGACCTCATTGCTCTCTGCAACTACCTGAAAGGAAGTTGTGGGGAGCTGGGGGTTGGCCTCTTCTCACAGGTAACTAGAGGGAATGGCCTCAAGTTGCTCTAGGGGAGGTTCAGGTTGGAAATGAGGAGACATTTCTTCTCAGAAAGAGCAGTCAGGCACTGGGACGGGTTGCCCAGGGAGGTGGTGGAGTCACCGTCCCTGGGGGTGTTCAAGGAAAGGTTGGACGTGGTGCTTGGGGACATGGGTTAGTGGGTGACATTGGTGGTAGGGGGATGGCTGGACCAGATGATCTTGGAGGCCTTTTCCAACCGTAATGATTCTATGATTCTAAACAGGAGAAGGCTTTGTTCAAATACTGAAACAACACTTACGAGTTCTTTTTACCTTAATGTTGTGTGCTTAAAAAAACAACGCACAGACTATGTTGGCAATATCTGAGTAATAATAAACATAAATTATTTCTCAACTGAAGCATGAAGCATTTATTGCAGTTTTTATTTTTTTGTAAAGATTCAGAGAAAAATGTAACATTTCATGTAGTTGTGTTAAACTGTTCTGTGCATCTGAATGCAGTCATTGAGCTACCAAATATTTCAGATACTGTAATAAAATTACACTTTCTGCAGGTCTTCAAAAAATTCTATATTCTTGCTTCAGAAAACATTCACTTTGACCTTAAAACTAATAGGTATTTAATTAATATTACTGAGGTGAAAGCTAGTAGCTTGTGTTAGGTGTATGTGCATGCAGATTCCTTATGGAGAAGAAGTATTTTGGAAAATGAATGAGAAAAAAGCTTTGTGTCTTCATCTTTACTGTTTCTTAGATCAGTCTAGAGTTTCCAAGTCTTTCATATTCGTATTTCATATTGCTAAGCAGCTTTGCAAGCCATCTTGATTCTTAGATTATTTGTTGTTGTAGGATAGCGCTTGCTTTTTCTTTTTGCTCTCTCTCCTTGGAAGCTTGTGTGTAAACATCCTTTCCTATTTATTGCAGAACAGTGGAACCGTTGGAATATTACAGAAGATTTTTGGTGAGTAAAACATGATGTGCATGTATAAATTGCTTGCAAGCAATTCTTTATGTGTACTCAAGTTTTTTTAATTTGCATGGAAACTTGAAACTGTAGGGGAGAAACAACTCATTGAGTTGGGGAAAAATGCTTGTAGCTCTTCAGAACTTGTTTTTCTTCCTGTCTCTGTCACTGTTTCCGTGGCAGGTTGTGTTCCTGTTTAACTCCAGATGTGAAAATGCTTTTGTTGGCCTCAAAAGGAATCTGAGTTAAATTTGACCAAGGTGGTGGTGCAGGCTTGTGTCTAGTGCAAAGCGACTTGGCTTTCAGTTGCTACTAAAAGTAATAAAAAATATTGCTACTAACTGTGCTCACTGTAACTATGAAGGAGAGCCTTTTTTTTTCCTGTATGCTTTACACTAAAATACTACTGACTTGGAAATGAGTACAGCATTACTGCCATTAGTTTCAGTTCTTGTAATTGAACCAAAAGTTTTGATTTGAGAAGCTTGAAATTGTGATGAGTAATAGTTCAGATCTAACGTGAATCATAACAAATTGGTGCTGCTTTTAACTGAAGGTTTAGGTTCTGTTGAACAACTTCTGACTGACAATATTTAGAAGTTTGTTTTGTTTTGTTTTGTTTTCACTCTAATGTTCATTTTGAGAGCTCCGCTAGGCGGAGTTAAGGGATGGGAATTGCCTAAAAACTCCAAACAACGCATACAGGTAGAAACTCTCAGTTTAAGTTTCTGAATCTAGCCTGTAGTACTTATCCTTGAAACAGACAATCAATCTATTGTTACATTTATTTTCTAAATCAGTTACAATAAATAAAAAAACCCTGAACCTGCAACCACAAACAGGGCATCTGTTGATGAAAAACTGTCTGGATTGTGATTGAGCTTTTCCTAGCAATTTTGTAGCTGTGCATTTCCACCAAAATGGAGAATGCTTTTTATATAAACTTACTGATGTGTTATTTGATAAAATAAGTCTGGTGTGTTACTTGATAAGAATATGTTTTCTAATTTGAAATTTGTAATTTCTGTGTAGAAAGAGAACTGTCGACCTGATGGAAGGGAGCTAGGTGAATTCCGGGCAACCACTGTCAACATAGGTAAGTAGAATAATAATGATAATGTGGGTATTATTAATCTCACATTGCAATAGCCAGTACCCTTAATGACTTGCTGATCAGATTTCTTGGTGCTTGAATTTTGAAACAAGAAAGAGGAAGGATTTTTATTTATAGTTCCAACAAACACTGAAAAGAACGCATGGTACAGTAATATTTTTGAACATTGTTCTCTGGTCCTGCCCCGGGATGGTACGCACGGCAAAATTTAGGTGGTCTTAGAAGTGTGGCTCCTCCTAAGACCAGCAGCTTCATGTTCTGGATGCTGAAGGCAGTGTCTGTCCACATCCTGACCAGTGCACAGCCGATGCCTGGCATCTTGAAAGGTGCTGACTCCTGGCCTGCGCTTTGTTCTAAGCTCGATGAGCAGCTGGCTCGAGTAGAGGCAAGATGCCTTATGTGCAGTGAGCAGCAGGCCTTAACTACCTTTCTTAGACCTTGCTGTGGTTTCTGAAAGAAATATGCAGGTTAGCATGCGCCACCACGGAATGATTGCTGGTTATTGCTGAAACAAATGCTGCAGATTTTTTCCATTGTACAGTGTTGCCTTTTCGTGAGGTCTAGCTCTAAGTCAGTGAAAAGGTAATCTGGTGATAACCGTCCTTGATTACTGGCTTAAAAGTTTTCCATTGATAGGATCTGATCTAGAGCTGTTTTACCTGTTTGTGTGGTAAAAGGTACGTTTTCATCTAGTAGAGCATTGAGTGCTATTAATGTCAAGGATATTATTAGTTCAAGTTTGCATCAATGTACAAAACACAATCTGTTGTACATGAAAAAAAATTGATCAAGCTAATAATGAGGCAAGCTTAATCTGTAATATTTTGGGAGAAAATGCTAGTAGTAAATTTTGGATAATGGATTCATCAATCCTTAGCTTGAATTTTAAGAATGCTAATAATCCAATATTCTGACTGTTTGATAGAGAGAGGGGATCTGTTCCCATCCTGGATTCATCAAGACTTTGCTTAGCCTGCGTTTAGTTTAAAATGACAGAGATGACAGGCGGATGTTAATTAATTTGAATGAAAGAAAGATTTTTATCGAACTGCACTTTTTCTCTTCAGGTTCAATTACAACTGCGGATGGGTCTGCCCTGGTGAAACTGGGAAATACTACAGTAATTTGTGGAGTTAAAGCGGTATGGTTGGTTTTGATTTTAACTTGTCTGTTAGCTGAATTTGTTTATTTTTCTGTAGAATGCATCTCCTGACGAATTACAATAATATGCCAGTCAGATACAATTACATTATTTCATGAGTTACTTTCGGGTCTCAGAGATAATATTATTTCACTGTCTAGTGCTGCTTGTACATTCTGAGAATGTGTATTTTTGTGGTGTGTACTGCATATGGGGAAAGATATGCACAGAAATACAGAGCTTTTATCTAGAAATAACAGACAGCAATTGAAGAGTTTCTGCAGACTGATCAATAAGTGGATTGGTAATTAGTTGGCTGGACTGTGAATTGCCTTGTAGCCTCAGCTTTACTGGTGGCCTGCCGTGAACCCTGGGATAAATCACTTCACACCCCTGCATGCAGTGAGAGGTTTTCCCATTGGCAACATACAGACGGTTTGCTACCTATGAACTTGCAACTGATGAAAAAGAGCTCTTGTAAATCTAACTGCAATGATAACTGGCAAGAAAATGACGCTTCGTACTTAGAATAGCTGGAGAATCTTTCTGAACAAAATTCAGCTCTTCATTTCTTCCTTTTTTATTCCAGGAACTTGCTGCACCTGCGGTAGATTCTGCTAATAAAGGATATATTGGTAAGCTTTTTGGTGTTGTTCTTACTCAGATTTTTTTATTGCTTTAGCTAAAAGTAATGATGGGACAGATGAAGCGTGCTGTGAAGGCCTCTTTAGGGAAAGAAATTGGGTAAAGCTGTATTACTTGCCATAAAATCAGTTTTCAAACTGACATTCAGGAAGTGGTACTTCAGAAATTTCAGAATTTCCCTGCTCTGCTTGTGAGTTTTCTATGCAAAGCTACTTTCTCATTCCTGTTTCCAGACCGGGATGAAAATAAACCCTCAGTGAGGGATGTTTGTTAAGGGGAGAAAGGTAGTTCATCTATGAAAGATTGGGCCATGCAAGGTTGTGCAAAGGCACGTTATCTTTTGTCTTGAAGTCCCAGCAGACAAAAAAGGCTACACAAACTGCTTATTTCTCAGGGAACTGTAGAAATCCAGCATCCTCACTCCTGTGCAGAGTTTCTTGTGAAATAAAATCATTCAGTGGAACAGAGAGCTTATGTGAAATCCCCTTTTTTATAAGGTACCTCCAAAGTATGTTGTTTTCAGTGAACCTCATTATGGTCTGTGGATTTTTTTTTCCACAAAAGTTTATGCATGTTTTTGCTTCCAGTCTAAAGCATCAAGTTTTAATGGTTGATGAAAAGCAGATAGCATACCAGTAAAGTGACGCAGTGGGACGAAAATGGTGCTGTTGCTTTATCTAGTTAAGAATGCTTAACACTAAGGGAAGGGTTTGTGTGAGGTCATGATACTCACAGAAGGAATCCAAACAGAAAATGGTAAGTACAAGTATTTGCTTTTCTGTGGAACATACCTTTTCCAAGTACAGACTTCTACAAGCTCTTTAGTACAAACTCAAATGTAAGTATTTTTGAGGGGAGAAGTAGGAAGGCTTGACTGAAGAATTCTTGGTCTTGCTTTTCATTTGAAGCACATAAAATGGTATTAAAAGTGCATATTGTCTTATTTCTGTTTTTGATTTCCCATGCCATGATTTCTTTAGTTTATAACTGATGATTTTTGTTACCCAGTTCCAAATGTAGAACTGCCATCCCTCTGTTCAACAAGGTTTCGCTCTGGACCTCCTGGCGAAGAGGCTCAAGCAGCAAGCCAGTTTATCGCGGATGTGATTGAAAAGTAAGGACCATCTTACTGCAATTACACCACAAACAACTCTGCAAGACAGTTTTCTATTTGCTGTTTTACTTTCTCGTTTTATTTTAGTTCACAGATAATAGCAAAAGAAGATCTGTGTATTGCAAATGGCAAGGTAAGTTGTATCTCCATATAAAGAAGGGCATACTAGCAAGATCATGGTGGTTAAGATGTTAAAGAAGGTATTGGGGGTTGTAGTTTTGTTGTTTTTGTTGTTTTTTCAATTTAGATAGCTTGGTTTAGGTCTAAAGTGTAAAATTTTGTTCTTATGAAAGAAATAAGTATCTTTGTTTGTGTGGCCAGTGTTTTCTTAGATATTGCACCATTTGCTTAGCTGCTGTAATAATTCACGTGTGCAAACCTTTTTTGATAGCTTGCTTGGGTGTTATACTGTGACATCATATGTCTGGACTATGATGGAAACATCTTGGATGCCAGTGCCTTTGCTTTGTTAGCAGCATTAAAAAATGGTAAGTCTTCTCTAGAGTAAGAAACACACTCTGATTGCTGTTGCTTGGAGAAATACGTTAGTTTTTAATCATGAGGGAAAATAATTGCTTCACAATTCCTTAACTCTGCTTTTTGCTGTCACCTAAATTCCTAAATTGGGAATACAGAGTGGAACTGATGGTAAGGATTCCATAGATACGTAACAGCTGGGCAGTAAGATCTTTTTGTACGTATGTTCTTGCTGTCTTGTAAGATTAATAGCCATTCTGTGTGTTCTGTCTCAGAAATCGGAACCTTTCAGCAGCAGTCACAAACGACTTTAATGTCTAGTAGAGCAGCTTACCTTGTTCATCTGTGTTGTGTAGGCAGAACAAGCTGCTGGGAGCTTAGCTTATTTTGTCAAAACACAATGTTTGTAGCTTCATGCGTTATAGTTTGAAAGTACTGTTTTCATGCATGCTAGATATGTATGATTATTCACAAGGTGTGGTTTATATACGCATGTAGGAGACAGCATAAAGAGTTAAGAGAAAGGCTTCCTTTTCTAAGCATGAATTGCTTGCCTTTGAGTTCCCATAGCTAATTTGCTCTTGATTTCCCTGTCTCCATTACTGGGTTGTTAGAGTGAGAGTGATCTTAAGATTGGATTGTGCTTTTTCTACAGATGTATAAAATACATGAGATGAGACTATATATATATGTTTTTTTTTTTACATGTCCTGTAGGCATTTTTTGGGGAAAAAATGCTTTTTGTTCCATTTGAGACTAAAGGTGTTGTAATCGTACAGTATTTTGGAAGCAGAAAATGCTTCCATGTAGGGAGGAACGTTACTTTCAAGAGAAAAGTGAAATAGTTACATGAACAGCTAGTTTTAAGCTAAACACTTTCCTTGGATTCAAAAAATGTAACACTAATAATGTAACCAAAACCCCCTTCTCATCTGCTTTCAGTGGCTTACCAATATGGTAAGAGGACAGCTTGAATATTTCAGTGGTCTAGGACATCTGTAGGCCTATTGAAAATAGCAGTGTTTAATATTTTACTATTGTCATTTTTTCATCTCTTCAGTCCAATTGCCATCTGTTACTATAAATGAAGAAACTGGTTTGTCGGAAGTTAATTTAAAACAGAAGAATCCTTTGGTTATCAGAAAGCATCCAGTTGCCACATCCTTTGCTATATTTGATGAGTAAGTTCCTAACTGTTTTGTACTTATGAAAACAACTGTGAATCTAAAAGAAATAGTGAAAACGTGAGGATGCTACTGGTGTTTCTGCACTTCTCATCCACTGCTGCTGGTGAAGGACGCGAGGGTTCAGGCAATGCTGTTTCGCTTGCTCTTATATCCAAGGTGTGTCTCGCTGAACTGATTTCTAGTTCTGCAGTATAAATGAGTATGCAGCAAAAAAAACCACCAAAGTTTGTCCAACTTCCTCCTGTGACTTCAAGCAGAACTGTTTCCCAGCCTAAAGGACAGGCATAAAAGTACTCTAGGGTTGAAGGTTTTGGAGAAGGTATTGATTTATGTTTATGCAGTATCCTTGAGACAAATGAACGCAACTAATAGAGTTAATCTTGTAAAATTTTATGTACATAGCTTATACAAAAGACAGTAGTTTTTTGAACAGATTATATGAAGGGTTTAGTCAACAGAGGAAGTAAAAAGTACCGGTCCACTCAAAACAATAAAACCTCTGGATAACTGAAAACATAATTACCCAAGATGAAGTATGACCAGCACTCTTAAGTCATTGTTCCTGTACGTAAAGAATCTGATTATAAGAAGTCAAAATAATCCCATCTGATAACTTGACTCCTCACCTGAAATTGTTTATTGGCTCTTCATTAGTGTAAGTATGTTATTTAAGTGTTCTGTTGCTGCATAGAAGAAAAGTAGAGAATCAAAAATACGGTATTTACTGTGCTATCAATCCATTTAAATATTTAGAGACGTCAGGCGTTTACGGCACATTTAGCTGTATTCACAGAAATTACTGATAGGCCCTTTGATTCAACTGTGGGACGGGGTGAGGGGAGTGCTAAGCTCCAATGCTGATCAAGTGATTACCAAATGAATCAAAGCAGAAAGTTACAGGCGCGCTGGTGCAGAGCACTGTGGAGCTCCACAGCATGATCCCTGCGGAGTCAGCCTGTACATAAATAAAGAGCCAGGTCTGATGCATCCAGCTCTCGGTGGGTTCAGGTTTCCTTTGTCATGCTGCACAGGACTGATGCTGCACAGCCTGTGTGGGTAGAATAAAAAAGTAGCATTTTTGAGTAGCATAGCTAAGGACTGTTATTTTTATTACACTGTTGCACTGAAAGAGCAATCTGAAACTGTTGGTTAAAGTGTAAATTACCCAGGAGAACTTTTTAAAAATTATGCATTGCTGCATGAGTTTAAATCAAAAAATTATTCCAATTATTTAATGGGCATATAGCCTTACTGCTATTCCCCCAGAACTTGCCATAATCATCCAGTCTAGGTGCACTGTAGCTGGTAGGTTGAAGTCGATTGCATCAATCTCTCACACAAAATTTAGTTAACCCACGTGAACTGAGGCTTCATGAAAACTTCAGGTATAGTCCGTTTGGCTATATCATAACTCAGAAGCGAAACGTTTGTAGTACCATTTTTTTTGTTTGTTTTGTTTTTGAAAGAGAAACTAAGCCTGACGTGTTGTTGTTTGGCTTTTTTAAGTTCAAGCTCTTGTTGTGCAAAGTTGTCTTTTAGTTGATATCCTTTTTTTCATTGGTTTGCTCAATTTTTAACTTGAAAACTAGTATTTTCTCCTTTAATGATCTGCATTGTCTGATGTATTTGACAGCTTATTTTGATTTCCTTAAGGTACCCAGTAACCATTTTTGAACCATTCACAGTCTGAGTGATGTTAGAGCTCTCTGACAAACAATTGAGAGCTACTTTGGTGAATTTACAGTAGGAAATATATTTTGCTTTAAGGTCTGATATAGATTAATGAAGGCTACACCTAAAAACATCGTCTTTGCTTAACTATGAAATAAGTGGTTGCGTACTGCAAATAACAATTTTAACGGTATTTTCCTGCAATACCACAGGTCTATAAAACTTGCACATAAAGATGTATTTTGACAGCTGGTATTTTAACAGACCTATACACTATTTCCCTTTTTTTTTAAAACTAGTACATTGTGGTAAAAAAAACACAGATGAGTTTGAACACTAAATCAATCTAAATTATTTTATAACACTACATTAAAATTAATTAGCAAATGTATTTTGCAGCCATGTTTAAGGAACATCATGTACTAACGTCCGCATATATTTTCCTTTCAAAAGCACCTTACTCGTAGTCGATCCAACTGCTGAAGAAGAAGACTTAGCAACTGGAACAGTAACCATTGTAACTGATGAAGAAGACAGACTCTGTTCCGTCCATAAGCCAGGTACTTCCAGGCTCATTGCACAGTAACCTATGAAGAAGATGGTCTTTTCTTGACCTATATGCTATATAGCCGCTTTTCTTTGTAAAATGTGTGCGTTTTATGACAACAGATTGCTTAAGTAATGATTAAACCACTTACTCTTGAAATTCATTTTGAAAGAGGTGGCATGAGTGACATTTAAAAGTCATAGCTTATCCTGCACATAGCAAAGGACAAATCTTGAGCGTGCCTACTGTTTAGCTTCAGCGTGTTTGTTTTCTGTGCCTGAGGCTATAGTTGAAGTTGTATACTCTCTTAGGTGAAAGTTAGTTGAGAGAATTACTATATTAATACCCTGACTTGGAAAACACATGTAAGGATACTTAACTGAAGCATAAGTGGAAAATCAAATTGTTCCTTTCGATTCTTAGGTGGAAGTCCTCTGACAGGAGCCAAGCTTCAGGACTGTATCACCAGAGCCATAACAAGACACAAAGAAGTAAAGAAGCTGATAGACAAAGTAATAAAAAGCATAAAGCCGAACTGAACAAAAGGCAAGATCTTTTCAAAAGTGGATTTGTAAAAATTGTATTTGTTACAGTGTTCACAAACCTTTTTATACTAAATAAACAAATACCAATACTACATTTACAAAGTTCATTTTTTCTAAAATGCTTTTCACCCTTATACTATGTACAATGCTGCTGAATGGTAAAAAATACAAGATAAAACATTCTGTTAAAAAATTAAGTGACTTAAAAGGAAACCGGACCCTAGCTGCTTTATCAATGAAGTCGCCACGTTATATAGGGGTAGCTTCCAAAACCAGTTTATTTCAGTGTAATGTCAAATGGCCGGTTTCCCACCAGTAATATAAAACACTGATTTGTTTTTAAGCTTTCTCCTTTTTGAACTGGAAAAAAAAATCACCTTTGAATCATTTTTATAGAGAAAAAAAAAAAGCAAGTCTCAGGATTTTGGAGGGGCTGGTGTGCCTCTTTTCCTTTTACTTTTTGAGTGGCTGCCTGAATGCTGTTGATGTCGCAGGTGAGCTGCTTGTGCTGCTGCTGCTGCCGCCATAGCCATTTGATGCTGCAAGAATCGCAACTGCTGCCACGAAGGAGAAGGGGGAGAAAAAGCTTGTTAGTGTTAGCTATGAAGCTATGTTTCACATCAGAAAGAATGACAGGAAGGTGGAAAAAAAATAAACTGAGGAGGCACTAGGTTAACAAAAGGAATACATCATGTACTTGGGCAATGAGTACAGTCAAGCAGCACCAGTGGCACAGAAGCCTGCTGAGGGCATATCTAACACTACACGTTCTCAGACAGCTGTTTCTTTGCCCTTTCTCTCCATTGCAGTAACTGCAGTAACTCAGCAACTTCAGTGAACATTTGGTGACAGTACATTTTTAGCATCGTACCTTTTCTGTGTATGTAGTGTTTTCTTTGTGTATCACAAGAAGACCGTGTGCTAAAAGTATTTTAATATTTTCGTAAAGCATCTGAATAACAGAATGCTAAAGGAATGCTTTGTCAGAGATGTTGTATATACTGACTGTAGCTGTGCTACACTGGAACTTACAGGTGCTTCAAGTGTCTTTATTTTGCAATCCTAATGGCACCTGGCAGAGCTTATTTAGTAATGTGCCACAAGCACTCCTTGAATGTTATCAAATCAGGAAGGTGGATGGCTTAAATGAATAAAAATAAAGGCAGTGCTCCAAGCTGAGAAAACTACAGATTTCAAGTCTTTCATGATAGTTTGTCTGAATTCTTTTTTTTTTTTTTTTTTTTTTTAGTTTTAGACTGTAAAGACAGTTTTTAAAAAAAGGAGATTTTTTGTTTTGGAGCTGAGAATTCTTTTTTTTTTTTTTTTAAACAGAGCGAAGTTGCTGGATTACTTGTATCTGTTGCTGCTGCTGCTGCAAGGCTTGTTGTTGTTGCTGTTGTAAGGCAGAAGAGAGCTGGAGTCTCTGCTGAGGAAGGCTTTGCCCAGGTCTGTTCACGGCAGAGCCAAGCTGAGACAACACTAAGAAAGGAGAAGGGGAAAGCAGGCAGGTCAAAGAGGTCAGGTTGAGTTTGTCAGGGTTGGGAAAGGAAGGCATAGGAATAGAGTGTAACAGAAAGGGAGGATCAACAGAATTAGTTTAAGTAAAATTGGAAACAGTGCAGAATAAAATATACATGATATACGTACTTGGTTAGTTAGAACATAATTAGATTATGAAGTGCTCGTGGAGACACAAAGAGGTTTCTCATACTGGATGTTAACCACACAGTTAAAGAAACATTCTTCAATGAAGTCTGGAATGGAATTTTCCTGTATTTTCTTATCGTATCAAGTGTGACTTACTCATGCGATATAACCAATTTATTACACTTAACTGCCAAACAAAGCAGAGAAGTGCACGCGTTGGTAGTGGAAGTCAAGTATTTCTTGTATAATTCATGTGCTGATAATAAATAGCAAGTTGTTCTTTAAGACTTCCGTAAGACCAAACTTCATTTCAGTGTGAATTTATCAACATACACACTTAAATACAAAAGGAGGCTCAGCAAGCACATACCTGTGGCTTGAGGTTGCATAAAATTCCCTACTCCAGTCAGGTTAATAACAGCAGCTTGTTGGGCAGATAATGCCTGATCTTGATTGGATGGACCTTGGTCAGACCCCTAGCAAAAATGAAAAGCTTGATCCTTATTACCAAACTCAGTACCAATAAATAAGTAAAGCCAGCGTGACGACAAGCTTCCGAAGTGCCATTTAAAAACATTTAATTCTACGTTTTACAGTGCATGTAGATACAGGCTACAATGTAGCCCCTACTGAAGTATAACAAACGGATGCCGAATGCTTCCAAACAGCTGTTTGGCAGAAACGGAATTATGGCAGTGACTCAGAAGTACCATGCAGATATCTGCTTCCCTGCTGTCAGTCAGTAGAGATTACAGTTTATGGTTGTAATCTTAGCGCATTTCCTCTCCTGCTCCCCACCCCCAAAGCCTTCAGGTGACACCTGAAACCATCCACATGCAAAGGTCCTAATCATAATCAAAACGTGAAAAGTCTGAAAACTTACATTCACATGTTCAGACTGTCATATATGCCTTAATGTCATTAAAAAAAAAAATGAACTCTGCTTTTAAAATTTTGCTTTCAGAACAAAGTAGCCCCGACACTAAATGGAATTACTGGATTCTGATCTAGTGTTTACTGACATTAAGAGTGCTGAATTACGACCTTTTCTTGCATTGATCCAAATAGCAGGGAAATAAAATATTACACATGATTTAAGCAAACTGCATGGCTTATCAGTCATAAGGAGGGAAAAAAAAAAAAAACGAGTTTTTGAGCTGGTGCATTTCCAGGAATTGCAATGCTTCTTTAGAATGACCACATGAAATAATACCGCTAAGATCTAGGTAAACTCGGCCAAAAGACTGAACATCAAGACATACATCATCATCTTGGTGAAGACAATGAAGACAGACTAACAAAGTCATAGAACCAGCATCTGGAAAGAAACAACCCTAAGTACGAACAAAGTAGGTATACTAGTGGTAGCACAGATTTTTTTTTGTCTTTTGGTACTAAAGTTTTTTCCACTAAGCACTTGGATTACAGCACTGTGAACATACATGTTCTTGTCCTTAGAGTGAGTTAAGGAATCTAGTGTTCATAATAGCTCATTTTAACCTAACAACCTTAACCCTGAACTATAATATGTAGTAAGAAAACCATTCCTTATGGCAAGTTAGCCAATACAGAGATTGATTTCTTCCAGAAAAACCTTTCTGCCACAGAAAGGACTTAGGCTCAAATCAGCCTTTGTGTAAATGTCCTTAAAGTTAGCATGTAGAAAATAAAACACTAGAATATGAGCTTGAATTATATATATGTATGTATATAGTTTGTTAATCCAACTAGTAACTGACATTTGGATTCTGAGAATAAGTCTGGAAGTCTCCTATTAAACCGTCACACATTTCAGAACGAGGCCTGTGACACAGGAGACTATACACCATGAAAATATTTTAAAGAGTCATCTTATTTATGAACAGTCTACAGCAGCACAAGCAAAATTATGACAAAGCGAGTTGTGTATCCACAGAGACAATTTGGTAAACAAAAGTCTTGCACGTTTGGGGAGATGAGAGCTTGTGATTGTAAAGAACACAGAAACTGAGCAGCTGGTTTTCCCAAATTGCTGCACCAGTGCTGGAAAGACCTTTAGGCACAGGTAGAACTAACCACTTAAAATTTTTCATTTTGAGAATAAAGCGGTTTCCATCAAGTCTTTAGACTTCAGAGATTAACACCTTTAACACTAATTACAGGCAGCAGATCAGTAAGTGTCTTAAGATAACTTTAAAGCCAACTGATGTATTTATTTCTCTGGTGCAGAGAGAGCAGTTTTGTTACACTACAGGAGTGAAGATCATACACCAGCTCATAGCAGTTGTGAGCTACGAAGTTTTTGTTACTCAGTGGTAATCCTGTCTGTGTTTCTTCTCTGTTTGTCTATGGTATCTGCTAGTTATGATAAACAGAGCAAGACTAGGCTAATTTTACACCACTCACAGTGGGCTGGCTCTTTTAATGTTGGAGTGAGGCAGTGCTTAGCTGCTTTGTTACAGCTCTTCTATACAGGATAAAAATAAAGGAGTATAACCCAGCTCCAGCCACGGCAACAAAGCCACTGCGGTCTTTTGCAGTTCAACAAGGTTTTGGAGGAAGACTTTCCTCCCTCTCTGTTACAGATCTGTTGCATAAAGGCTCCTTTATTGTTGAGATGGTGAGAATAGGAGAAACTGATTCCTCCATGCACCCCAGACTGAGGGCTGTTAGCAACACACCTCTTCTCCCTGAGAAGAGCTGAGGGCTACAGGTTGTAGGCTGCTGAGACTGCTGCTGCTGCTGGAGCAGGTTAAAAATAAATGAACCACCTGGAAGCTGTTGAAGATTAAAAACAAAAGGCGTAATTCAATCAAACTGCTGCATTTCCCTCTGTCCTAGGATGAACGTGACATTGATAATGATGTATTCCTTGGAGGTTTTTTGGAAATCCTTTAGAATGAATCGGTTTGCAACAGCTGTTTTGTGAGGAAGCCTCATGCTCAAAATAAACCTGCATCAATTGTAGCTGGATTATTTTTTTTTAAACAGGAAAATACTTTTTAATTATTCTATTTCAACTAAAATAGCAGAGATTGTACCGATACTGGAAATGTAAAGGATGGTCTTCAAAAGCACTGTATAGTAGTTTCACATTCTGAGTATGTCACTGAAGTTTAATAGATGCTTCCAAAAAATAAGCTGAAGGTCTGATGCAAGAACTGTTAAAGTGAAAAAGTCTCAATTCCTCTCCCTTACCCCATTTTAATTGCAGTGATTCCAGCCAGATTATTGTTGGCTTTTGAGTATCAGAGGTAGCCTGACAGGGCATACTTCAATTTGGAATTGCATAAATACAAGCAGTTCATTTTAAAGAGCTCTACACTGCCTCCTGTGCCTGTCCTTTCCCATGTTTCTGGAGTGTGTACAGGAGCGGCAGGACGAAGCAGCAAAGCTACAGATGATCTTTTACTGGTATCAATTTTCTGAAGCATGGTGCAACATCTGTGGCATTTTGAAGCTGCACCTCTGCAGCTCTAACTTGCAGGCAACTTCAAGATCCAGGAATTACACCCAGTTCCACTCCCTGTTCTGCTTTTTAATGGAACTCAAACGTAATAAGCACCCTCTGCTCAAGTTTCTATTTGTATGTATGCTTAGAGCAAATGAAACATTTAAAGCCTTTTTGAACATCCTATCTTATGCAAACCTCTACTTTCATTACCAGCAGCTCTTTAAAGTTATTATTGCACCTACCTGTGCATGTTCAGCTTAGCTTTTAGGCCTTGGATGTGTAACCCTGAGTGATTCTGCTGTACTGTTTTGTGCTTTTCATATCACAACTTTAGTTTCAAGAATGATTTGCAATAAAAGCTTAGGCAAATCCAGAAAACTGAAGATGGTATTTTATGATTAATCTCTTGAATTCAAATGTCAGCATTTTTACACTGTTACTGAAAACTAGCTGCTTTGTTGTGAGCTGAGAATATCATTTCCACCTGGTATCTTTATATAAGTAACTTCTTCCTCATTTTAAGTGTTTTAAAAAAGCAAATGAAATTTGCAGTAAATGGTTTCATCAACTGGCTTCAAAGATCTGTGGCAGCCAATACTGTAAGCAGTGCTAAGCATGTCTCTAACGAAATGTAAGAAATTATTATTATTGTGTCCAAGTATATCAATTACCTGTAGAAGATTTAAGGGCCGAAGATTTGATGCATTTTTCAAACCAAAAGGGCTGCCTGTTAAAGAAAACATCTTTTTATTAGTAGGAAGTCTTTACTTAATTATATATGTGTATTGCAATTAATACACCTTTCCACTGGGATTATTTCAAACATTTGGAAGCTGGAAAACTGGCAAGCTTAAATTTTGTACTTTAACACAAATGCTGCATTTTCCATGAAGATGACAAGTTCACAGTTATCCAGATTCAAAGTTAAAGAGCTGACTGAGCAGAAAGAAAACTATCACTGTCAAACATTGTATATTGTAACCTGTAACTTGTGTATGCATTTACTACAAAGATGAACATGGAGAATTTCGTGGCAGTTATTTTTTCAGCAATTCTCTTTCTGGCTTTGAAAAGTTTTACTGTTTGTTCAGTAAACCTAGAAATGTCCAAGGACAGAATGAAGTAGCAGGTTCCCAGTTTCTTGATCATTATAACAAACAAACAACCCTGTCCAAAATCTTAGCAACTGTACTCCCCTACAAGGGCGCCTGCAAAGAGACATCTGACTTGGAGGGCTTTTGGCATTATTCCACACAGCACTCCTCCAAGACACACTAAAAAGATGTATATGTAATTATCTGTGAGGTGGGTACAGAACTGATTTAAATGCTCCAGTAAAACTGTAGCTGTCAAACAGAATCCCCACTGAGGTCTGCCACAGACCTAGATCAGCTCTCTACTCCCATTTGTTATGTGGATGACAGTGTGGAGTAAAAATCTGTGACAAAATTGGTAAGGGTTGATAATGCTTGAAAGGACAGGATTAGAACTAGAAGTGCTCATAAAGAATTGAAGAAAAGGTCTAAAATCAAAGACAGTGAATTCCAAAAAGACAAACAAACAAGTACAAAACTGAGTTAACTATCTTTGCATCTACACAGCAAGAAAGGATGTGAGAAATTACAGAAGTCACAAACATATCTGAATCACCCGTACCACAAATTATAGAACACACAGAAGAAAAGAACTTCACACAGTTTACATATATAGAACTGTCACAAGATGCTGCAGATAATAAAAATACAAAAGGGCTCAAAAACCAATTAGACAAGTCCCCAGAACAGAAGTCTAGCAAGGGTTATTAAGCAAAAAGATCCACATGGGTATTCTTCAGCTGAGAAAGTCTCAAAGCTGGAGACTGCCAGAAGAGGTACAGCTGTATACCAAGGGATGTACTGCTTTACGTTTGCCTGGACTTAAATTTTCCCCTAAACGTCCTCTAATGGGCCACTGTGAGAGACAGAATATGAACTGGATGGACTTTTTGGCCTAAACCACTATAGCCCTTCTTAGGTTCATGTAATGCTGTTGCAAAAAAAATATGAATAAAAATAGGCAGACCTCACTTGGGGAAATGTTAACAGGAATGTTGTGAAAGAGATGAGATGCAGTTATTCTGCTGTTCTCCACAGTGGTAAATCAGCCAAGCTCAGGCTTGTGTCCAGTTTTGGGTATCACATTTTAAGAAGGATGTGAGCAAATTGGACAGTCTAGAAAAGAGTGACAGGGTTATGAAAGGTTTGAAAAATACAACCTATCAGAAAGAGAAGACAAATGTGGGACATGACAGCATGTTTCTGATACTTAGAAAGTAAAGAGAAATAGCGAGCAAATACTTTTCACATCTGCAAGGAATAGGAGAAAAAATAATTTAATTTGCAATTAAGGAGATGCACTGTGATTAGGGGGAAACATTTTACACAGATAATGAACTACTCCAAACAGCTACTGAAGGAGACTGGAATCTTCTCCAGTGAAGGTATTTATCGAGAGTTTAGTATGGGTTTAGACAGATTTGACTGTCTCAATGTAAGGGATGGATACCTTGATGTACCTTCTATCCTTTTGATTCAATAATCATGTATTAGGGTTCTCTGTCTTAGTTTATTTTTTTCTGAAAATGTAATAAAGAATATAAATGTTGCTTTAATGAATATTGAAACATACAGATTAATATACTCATATTTAAAAGCAATAACAAACTAATTACTTGTCCGTCTAGAATAAAGGAGTACCAGTGGTAGAATGAAATACCCTGCACATTTAAAAACAGAGGCCTCCTAAATTCAACCATGTCTTTTCTGGCAGTCATCATTATCAAAATTGCATCTGAATTTGGAGTTTATCTCAAACATCCTGCTGGGCATACCAAAGGTAATCTGGGTGCAGAGTACATTTCCCCACTCCAGTTTCTCAGAGAAACAATCTCAATCATAGCTTACAGTTAGACTGCAAAAATATTTATGTTGTTCCTAAGTTCAAGTCATCAAACAATAATCCATTCACACAATGGCCACTTTGGTCCATTGTCCTCACAGTAGGTTTTACACTGTCCCTCTCTGAAGGATGGCTTTTCAACTTATTCACACTAACCTGCTTGAGAGGCAGACTGCATTGCAGCGGGCAGTGCACTTGGTACCAGACCTCCTGATGGTAAAATGCCACTCAGATTTATACCTGCAGGGGCTATGGCACCAGTGTTGCACCCCAACATAGGGTTTGAACCACTCATCAATGTCTGTGCTCCACTGTAGAAGAGGAAAGACAACACATCAAATCCAAGTGGTACAAGCAAACCTGAGTAACTATGTTTTTGTCCTCTGTCTTTTGCTAATTAAATTAATTGTTTTCTGCAAGTAGGATTGTGGATAAAGCATCAAAGCAGCTTAAAAGATCATTATGCTTAGTGTAAAACGAATATGTACATTCATATTCTCAAATGATTGTTTAGTATAATCCACTGAAAATAAAACTTAAGTGGTTCTTTTATTCTAGAAACACTGAAAGATCAGTCTTCAAAACAGTTGTGCTACAGTAATAAAAAACTAAGGAACAGGTTGGTGCTTTCCTTTTGCGTCATAAAAGTCTCTTCAATTAACCAACAGAAATCAACTGCTGAACATCTTAAATAAATCAAGTGCCTGATACCTGCATTGAAGCACACCATGTGTCTTACACTGAGCATCTTATACTGACCACAGAATTTTATTTAGTCTAAAAGCAGCTCACTTTATACCATATAATCTACACCTGCCAGCAGCATTATTTTTTAAAACTGCTAAATGAGTTTTACAAAGAATATTTAATCTAAGTATTTGCCTAAATTGTTAGAAAACATATTTACTCTTTTCTTAAATTTCACACACCTTTATTCATAGCACATTTATAACGAATTTCTTTCCATTTTTCATTTAGTGGTCTGCATACAACATTCCACCTTCTCTCTGATTAATAAAAAGTTTTCAACATTAAAGAGCAAAACCTTAAAACACACTTATATTGAGGCACATCTTATGGAATTAAATTATATGCATCTGAAAAGCTCAAAGTACAATTTTCTTTATAGACTTCTTTCAGTATTCTCATACTAGATGCTTTCAACTTTGAGAAATGTAAGTAGCTTCTAGTGGCTTTTCAATTCAGAATTACAAGGTGAATGGTCTTTTTGTATCGCAGATTCTGAAAAATATCTACCCTACTGGCTGCTGAACAATTCTGTACAGCCAAAAAAAATCCAGCAACCAACCACCAACCCACCCAGGACAAATTAAGAAGCCGTCGTAACAAAGCACTTACCACACAGAGCCCACTACATTGATGAAGTTAAGTCCTGCAGGGTTTGCCATGACCTGGGTGGAGGTTGTTCCTGTAGTAATGGATGTTACCATGGTGGAAAGAGGAATGGTCATTACAGGCAATGCCTGGCTCAGAGACATTTGCTGCTGAGCAAACGGGGTTAACAAAGTGGGCTGAGGGGTGAAGCCTGAATCTTGGGGAGTAGGGGTGGCAGAAGGGGTAATAGGAGTTGAGCTCTGAGCATCAGGAGGGTGTGGGGTCGATGAAGGGGTGTTGGTTGGAGTAGGAGTAGATGGTTTAGGAGTTCCAGACCCTGCTCATTGAGAAAAATAAAAAGTGCTAGTTTGTTATAAAAGGCCAGTCCCTTTCTGTATAATAAGGTTAATGGAATCTTATTTAGCACTGACAATTTGTCCCATTTCTCAAACTGCAAGTGTTAATTTCTACACGACACGAGCGTTGCAGCACGCACTCATTGTTAAGGATGCAGTACAATCACACAAAAACCCGTTCTCCAACCTTACTTCTTTAAGCCAAACACTGTTCTGCATCCTCCATTAAGTTCTTCCATAATTTATCGTACAGTAAGTCTAACTCTATATTCAGTAATACTTAACCCAAAATAAAGCCATTTCTTAGTGACCATTTTACCCTAATTAATGTTTCTGTCCTAAAATGTTAAACACATAGTCTATATGCACTGCCTGCACAATAGCACCATGTTAAAAAACATATCATGGAAAACAACAGATTCAACAAAGAACAGATACTATTTCAGTAATCATGGGGGTCAGTCTAAATTTTATCAGATAACTAAACTCCCATTTGCCAAATTTTGATCAAATAAAAAGAATAACTTTTAAAAATAAGAACCAGAGGATAATACTGCATCTTTAAAAGCTACTGTGTAGTGCCGTCTACTTAAATGTAGTATGTATAGCTGTATTTGTTGTGGATGCAGTAAGCACAGCTCATCAATACAAAAATGAAACAAAAACAAAAAAGCAAAAAGCTCAAAGTGTTTTTCTCTCTCTCTTTTTTTTTTTTTAAGCTTTCATGTCCTGCAGAAAGAAAGGAAAGAAATGTGAATGTCCAGCTGTTGTGATAAGGGCCTTACTTAAAGGAACAACTGTGAGCAGTAGATTTACACAATCCATAGCACTAAAATAAGCACTGAGTAAATCTGTTAGAAGAAAACTTTTGTCAGCTTTCTATTTTTTCTTTGTGCAAAACAAGAAGGCAGAGAAGTTACACCTTTTGAGCTATCCAGATTTTGAATTATTTAATGAAAAAAGCATATTATAATACTGTGCAGGATATTGGAATGTGCAGTACACAATAATTCATTAAAAATTGAATAACTGCAGCTGTGATTTCTTTGTACAAATCTTTTCACAAAACGTCTCAAGACACATACATATTTTAAAGACTGCATATGATCTATAGCTACGATTACAACGATCCTGTCAGTGTTAATGAAAATAATTAAACTAGGATGTCATTTATTATTGAAATTTACATTTTAACACCTGAGAATATGGTGCTATCATCAGCAGCATCACCACCACACTTGCAATCAGCAATGATTTGTAAAACAGTGCAGGAGTGTTTTAAAAAATCATCTTATCGTTTATTGTATCACCACCTTGGGACTAATCAGATTATATACATACATAGAGATACAACTGCACCAGCTCCTATAACATTTAAAAAACCAGATGCTTAAATTATGTAAAGGCAAACTGATCTAACATACTGTTTGTACACTGGAGGAAAAATCTACACTTTGGAATTTTATCACATCATCTACCAGCCTTTCATAAAGAGGAGATCATACTAATTGCATAAAATGTATTAAAACGTATACACAAAGGGTGCATACATATATACAGAAAAACGAACACAATTACAATAAACATAAAAATACATACAGTGAACAAGAGACCTGCCTAAAGCTGCACAACTTATACAATTTAGGGTACACTGTACACTTAAATTTCATCATTCCACAGGTTAAGAAGTTTTATCTCAGGAAGCATTTAAGCAAAAGCCTAAGATTTAATGGAGAATTTAGGTCGTGACTCACTTTGTGAAGAGCTCGCAGGAGACATGGCAGCTGGAGAGAGCATGCTAACTTGATTAAGATCCATAGATTGCTTCCGAGAAAGACCAGGTGGCTTAGAAGGAGGAGGAGGAGGAGGAGGAGTTGGGGATTTTAGATGGCCACTTGACTGCTGTGGACTAAAAATATTACCTGAAAAAAACATAATTACAATACATTATTGTTCTGTGAATACAAGTTAACTCAAGTATTTTTTAGGATACGTATTCGTACAACAATACAGTCAGAAATTAACAAAGTGATACTTTGAAAAGCTCTTTTCACAGATAAAACACTGACTTTTTTAAAAATAAAACTTTACTGAAGGGTCAGCATATCACTTTACAATAAGCAGAACACAGAAAGGAGATGCTCAAGTCGATAAATAATTACCTGAAGAGCTACTTCCTGAACTTGAAGGTAATTTGATGGGAGGAGGTCGGTGTTTTACACCTTTCCCCAGTACTGAAGACTGAACAGAGCCTGATATACTTTCTGGCTGCTAGGAGGAAAGAGAAATTAACACTACCAGAGCAACAATGCGAGCTTCCATATATTTGACAGAAGACATCATTCAGTTAATTTGTGTTATAATTCTCAAAATCATAGCAAAATTACCTTGAAATATTTCAGATTTTTACATATCTGAAAAACAACCTAGGACTAACTCTTTTTAGATCACGACAGTTTATGAAGAAATTCTAAAGTTCCAGTAAAATTTAAACTGAGAAAAAAAAAATTAAGGAATTTGTTTTTCCTAATTCTGAAGTCCTTCTTAGTAACTTTTCACAAATGCAAGTGACAGATGCACTTTATATAACAATTTGGTCTTGAAAAAAATACATCATTCCATTCATTCACCAACTGAATCATCTACTATTTCCAACCCTGATTCTGGGAGCAGGAATTTGAATACATTCAGGAAAATCCTCAATGCATACAAATCACTTTGTTTTCTCATTGACTTCAATGGGATTAGAATTTCCTTAATCTCTTTAATTTAAAGGTATTCCCTTATTGTTTGTTCTTATAACATACTTATCAGGATGTTTAAACACAATTTAACTTCAGCTAATCAAATCTGTAAATCTTAGTCACTCACAACAGACCCTAAATTCAACATAATTTCATAATTTCAACAGCTGACATCATCAAAAGACTCAGTGAAACACATTTACCATTACAGACTATATTTTCACATATAAACCATATATCCCATAAGTGAAAATAGTGTCTAAAGCATGCAGTCTACAGACTATCTGAAACTAGAAAATCAGGCTCTCTGTATAGCAAATAGAATATTTCAGTGCTGAACCTAACTTAGATCAACATGAGCTGGCAAATCAGAGCATCCACTATTGTGCAGAATTGATCTTTCTGGAGAGCTTAGCCTCCACTGACTCTCAGTAATAAGAGAAACTCCTTCCACGTGTTTGTAGTTGTTTTCTCATAAAAAAAGACTCTGAGGACTAGCTCTTTCTTCTTCTATGAAAAACTCTTTTCTTCATTTTCAGAATAAAAACGAATGCCCCATTTGAAAAGAGACAAGATCATTAAACAAAGTAATCTAAGTAACTTTGGTCCAGCTTCCAGTGGGGACTTGCACAGCTGGACAAGATAACTTTTCGAAGTATCCTCCCAACCTAAGTTATTCTGTGATTTTACAGTGTGTGTGTGTGTGTGTGTACACAGTGTACGTATGTTGTGTATACTATATATAGACATGCATGCAGATGCGTGTACTTGTACACACACATTCATATTCCTCTCTAACTAGTCTTCAACGTACTGTTCTTCTGGCTGACACAAAGAACCATCTCTTTCAGAGCAAGGTTACAGCATTTCAGAGGATGTATTTACAGCAAAGACACAGCAAAGCAAATAGCCCCTGCTGTCACAAATTCATTTACTAGTTGGAGCTTAAATACAGTTGACCACTACAGTACTGAATCTGATCAAGAAAGCCAGCAGAAGTAAAACACAGGGCAATGAGAATTCAAGCACAAGCATGAGAATTCAGGAATTTCTACCACATGCATACGAAAGCATATACACTTCAAAAGTTTTTTTTGTTTTGAAAGTTTTCCTCTTGAAATTAAGGGGAAAATAAATTATAAGGGTAAAAGAAATGCTCAGCTATTACATCTACTTCTGTTTTACTGATGTGTATTATAAAATGCATGGCTGCATTTTACTATACTGCTCTGTGAAACGTTTATCTGAACAGAGAAAAATGCTCTAACAAAACCCTGGAGCTAACTGTACTATACAGGGCCCTAAAAAAGAAGTCATGGCTAAAAGATACAACATCCCAGTAAAACATACAGTAAAAAGAAAAGTGCTTTCCTCTATCTTTTCTGATATACTCACCCTGAATGATTATGACAACGTGTTTAAAAATTAATTCAGAATGAATTTTTAGGTTATTTTACTTTCAAATATGAACAACAAGGATTATTCTAATAACTCGACAAGTGCAAATAAAAGAAATACATAGCTCAATAAACTCACTTCCATTTCCTTCCCTGGAGAAAGATGACTGAGATTGACTGATCCACCTGAATTATGAAACATTTTCACAGGACATTTAGCTTCGTTTTGTACTAACTCCTGATACTGGTTCACCACTCTGAAACAAACAAATACACAAAAACAGTTAAAGATCAACAACTTTGAACCTATATATGTATGTACTAACTACAGATATTACATAAACATATATATATATATAATTATGCATAAAATATTTATCTATAAATATACATCTGTATAAAATCTAGATAAACACACAGAACATATTTTTATATATCCATCTTTCTACTTTATGTTCCCGGGTTCTGTGCTTGGATTTATTCTGTTTTAAAGTTTTGTGTTTCTTTGTTTTTTAAACCACTGATTTTGATAATGCCAACTGCAAATGCTTAGATGAAGCAGTTTCCTGCAGTAGGCTTGAATCAGTCAAACTACTTTATCTAAGTTTAAGAAACACTCTTTTAGAGGAATATGCAAAACAGTAGACCTAACAGTTCCCTTCCCAAAAGGCAGTACAGTTCTTTGGGATGTCAGCCAGCCATTTCCTCCACGAGTCCAGAATCTTTTATAGAGCTGCGTCCCCTCTGCTATGTTCGTTATAGAACAGTCAACCCTCCTTTAACTTGAAGTCTATGTCAGATGAAGACTCCTTAGAGCAGGGGAGGTTCATAGTGAAGGTATATCCAAAAATCACTTATCACAGCACAAGTGACCACACTTTCTTCTTTGAGCACTGGGACAGCAGAATTTTATTACAGGAGACTAGCAAGCAGTGACATACCCAGGAGTGTAAAGCATCAACAGCATCAGACAAACAAATGCAGAACTGCTCTAAGAAATCCAATGCTACATCTCTAGTAATTTGAGGGAAAACTGTATACTTGGCTCATGGCTGTGGTAAAGTAACCTAGCAGACCTGAAAATCAAACTGAACCTTTGAGCTGGTGCTTATGGCCTGAAGAATTGCTGGAGCATTTCCATTAGTCTGTACCTAAATATGAGTATAGCACTGATGTAATATGCTGCCGTAGGCAAGGGTCCCAAGATGTGCCTTTTCCAGTACATAGGATCTAGACAATTTAAAGTTACAGTGGAATCAGAGCAATAAAGTGCTGTGCGCTCAGAAAGGTGCTGCTGCCCTCCTTCCTCCTCTGATACGTCTTGAACTAGACCCTGAAACCCACCTACTTTTCCTGACAGGAGGACTTGTGTAGAGTGGCAAATATGATCAGGAAATGAATCTCAGTTAAAACTAAACCCCATATTACCGTTGCACTGGTTTTCAGCCAACCAATTCCCTAATTTAGCTTACAGCACAAGCAACAAAAGCCTGTATCACCACAAAGAAAGCAGGAGAAAAAAATAAGCATGTAACTTATTGATCAAAATTATCTATTAAAACGGAGAATATTGATATTTTGACCAAATCAAGGGTTCATCTCCCTGCCAGGCACACAAGAAGAGAGAACCACATAGTGGGGAATGGCTGTGGCATGTACATCACCTCAAAGTCTCCTAAGAAGGCATAAACATGCGAGCAGCTTTGTGAGAGTGCTTTTAACAGGTTCTGCCCTCATGTGCAGAGGCACACGGGTATCTGTAACATGATGCTTACAGACAAATATTTGAAGAAATTTGCCATCACACAGTTATGACAGGATTGCTAATCCTAATTATTCTATGACTTAAATATACTAGAAAACTGATTTGTTTTTTTTTTTTAAGAAAGCTGAGTCAAATAATGAAGAGCATACCAAAAAAAAAAGTCCTATATCACACTGAGCTCAAATTAACAATTCCACGATTGCCAATTTACCATACAAAATCTCAAGATGAAATCCCTCTTACGTGCTTTCAGAATTTTTAAGTACTTGTATAATCAAGAATAACTGTGCAGCTAAGTAACAACATGCTTAGGACTTAAGTAGTGGGACAAGCTGTATTTACATACTTGCTTTCCTATATACTTCCCTGCTTGTTAAATATAGGAATTGCACATTATCTCCCACTTCTTATTATAATAATTAACTCCTCTTATTTTTCTTATCTGTTCAGCATCTGTTTCCATAACCACAACATTAACAGTCATAATAGCTAAAAGGAACAAAATTCATTATTTGGCATTAAGACAGTTAGTTCTATATCCTGTATTAATTTACCTTTCAGCATCAGTCTTGGAACCAATGAGGAACCTGAAATTTAGAAAGTATAACACATTTTCAGTCATGGCTCATACTAAAATAATGTTTTTATAATTACAAACTGAAAGAACATCAATGCTGTTCTGTTTTCAGATCTGCCCACTGAAAAGAGACACCTGATTCATTTGATAGACTCAGTATTTAGTACTTGAAATAAAAACTTGGTTTCATAACAGTGCACAATATACATGTTGTCTAATATAGACTCCTTTAAGAGTAAATTACCTACAAAAGGCAGAATATGGAATTCTTGTATTTCTATTTTCAAAAAATGGAAGTGAATAACTGCTACAGCATTGCTACTGTGAAAAGTAGCAATGGTAAAGTTATCAAGACGCCAATCTGCTCACCCACAAATACAAACGTAAGCGTCCTGTGGGTATGTCAAAACCAGCCCTACCTGTATTACTTAAACATTTAGTTTCCATTGTTTGATTTCACTTGTCCAAATTCCAACTCCTCACGCTTTTCCAGAACTAAACATTTCTCTTTTGCTTAATGCTTATGGCTTGCAAATTATCATCATCGTTTTTTAAACACTACAGAACTTCTCAGTTTCTCCAGCTCAAAATGTGTATTAATTTTTAGTAAGACAATAACGTCTTCTGCACTTTTCACTTCCTATGATATGGTTTTATAGTGAGGAAGACAAATTTTGATGTACATCAATGGGTAATGTCTTAAAAAACAACAGACTAGAACAGTCACCCCCCCCCCCCCGAAAAAACAAAACAAAAACAATAAAAAACAACTCTTCAAACCAACAAGCAGCTAAGAGCTTTATATTCCTTTTAATCCCCAGCCTTATTACAATTGTAAGCTAGCACTGCTGTTCTAAGTAGATCAGTAATAAGTACAGAAAAAAAGTAAAATAGCTCAGACGCTAGGGATAAGATACTCTAAGATCCTTAGATTTTAATAAGAACAGTATATAAGAATTACATACCAGACAACAATAAGAATAATTTTTTGCTAACAGAACTACAGTTTGCTCAGGCTAACTGCTTCCCGCCTTACTGAAATTTATAGGGTACACCCTGCTGCACAGGTTCCTCCATACAAAGAAGTGGCAGACACAACAAAAAGAGTTAAGAATAGAGAATCTTCACAGAGTTGCAGCCAACAGTAGCTGATTCAAAACAGTAGTATGAACAGGAGGTAACTTTTTTGCACCTCTTGTTTTCCTTTATTTACTTAGCCTAAAGTTCTTTACATACGGGTAAATGCAATATAATCAAGTCTATTTTTTTTACAGCTTTAGGCAGATTTTGACGCAATGATCAAAATTATGAGTACCACTGGAAAACACATGCTAACAATGTCTTGCAGTATGAGACACTAAGATTTTCACAAGATGAGATTTTCTTAAAATATTGCTTTGATGTAAAAGAACATTTAGATTTACTGTAAAAGAACATTTAAGATATGATGTTGGTTGAATGTGTCTTTTTTCTTGTTAGAAAAAAAATTGAGGTTTATCACCTGATTTTTTTTTTTTTTAAACAAAAAACCTCTTAAAATCAGATTTATAGCTCCTGCATATTCTTATACCTGAAAATGGTAAGTAGTGGTTGTCTTCTTTTATCTACTGCATCATACCACATTTTAAAAGAACATATAACTTACTGTGATGGAGTTAATAGGCTGTCACTTTCCTCATCACCTTTGAGTGTCTGAATTTTACCATAGTACAACGGATTGCCAAGAGACTGAAAAATAGTCAGCTTTGTTTTTTGCAGCTGATTACCAACTTCACATTCAAACACATAATCGTCTTTTATTTCCTAGAAGAAGAAGAAAACCAAATAAGTCTTACAAAAGCAGTAAGAGAAAAAGCTAGTAAAATATGCCAGTTCTATACAATACAAAAGATAAATAAAATAAAAGATGGGGTGTATTTGCTAAAATGAAAATTATTTGAGAAGAAATTATCTGAAGAGATGGGAGGAAAAGAAGTTTACCATCTATTAAAAATCCAAAAATATTGCAAACCTTAAACCAATCATGTTAGAAGATACCAAAAGCCAGACTGGGTAAACATATATAGAATTCTATAAGTTACAGCAATACTAAAAATGTTCAAAAAAGATGTCAGAGATGAAAATTGAGTTCTATGGGGAAGTATTACTTTTTGGTAATACGAAACTACAGGGATATCATGATACATGTTGTTAATAAAAATGATAAATCAATTCAGAAATTACAAAGAATTAACGAACTAATGTATGTCTAATTATGTTAAAATGACCTCTCCTTTTCAAATCATTACATTTGTGTGAAATCTTAAGGTTTGACTACAACAATTTAGAAAGGGCTTTCTGTATTTAATATTTCATGATTTATTTCAAAATTTACCATTTTGATTTTGACAGAAGCCTTTTTCTGTTAATCTTTATATAAGTACCTGCATGGTGAAAGCAATTTATTGATCGGAGTACTTGCTCCCTGTAAATTATTGTTTTATTTATTATACAGTGACAGCACATTACTTGGGAGATTAAAGGTGTTTTTCATCACATTTCTGGAAAACTTGATGAAATTACAACACTGATCACTGCATGAAATTACAAGTTTCTGTAACAAACTTTCTATGTCTATGTAATACATGGAAGGTTAATTCAATTGATGGAAGGAAGACTATTCCCTATGTTATTTAGATTTTATTGAAATACAAGACATTCTAACTAGAGATGGAAAAGTTTGGGCAAAGGTCTAAATTACTCACATGTGCTGGCCAAACAGTTGGTTGTGAGTCGTCAGGCTTGATAGACTTTTCCACTTTGGCGTATTTTTCCACCTTAAAGAAAACAGTGATTGAAAAAGAAAACAAAAAGTAAGTAATAATGGTCATCTTGGGCCAGAGTTAATGTCAACCTAGTCCAGCTTCTTGTTTTAAACAGTGGCTAACAGGAGAGTCTTCAAAAATGAAGAAAACCTCATCTCTGTATGCATTTTTCAGAAAAAGTAAATTGGAGAACCTTCAGGACTTTACATTTACTCTGTTACATCGTACTTGATGTATGAAACTTAAGCTACGTTTCACACTTTTGTTAAGAGTACAGATTTAAACCACTGCCTGCAGTGTGGAACGGCTATAGAATTTCACAACAGTAGTTAACTCCAGACTCTGATTAGGTCAAACACAACACTGCTGAAGCACAAAGGTAGAGAAGGCATATGCAAACTTACAGCATCATTCGATGTGTAATGTACACTCCTGCCACCCACTATTAAGCCCAAACCTACAAACTCAGTTAATCCACTGACCCCTACTGTCTGGTAGCAGTATACATTCTGACAGTGCCAAAAAACGAGAAGGTGCACATCCCTGAGATGTGAATGCACACAGACTAATCAGAAGAATTCTCAATTAGAATTCTCCATATAAAAAATTAAACTATTGAAAATAGTTTATAGTATAGTATCCTATAGTATAGCAGTCCTATAGTATAGCATGTCAAGAAAAATTTCTACCAGGCTGAGAAGTAACTCCTTTTAAAACACATTCCTTAACTCTTAAAAAAAAAAAAAAAAAAAGGAATATTATCAACAGAATTTCATATGGACATTGATCCTACAGATCAACAGTCAGTTTGCCCTGTTTGTCTTATCCAAACTATCACACTGCAGTTGCAATGTATTCCAGTGTAGCTTAGCTTGTGTTTTATCTTACACTACAGAAAATTCATTTCAAATGTTAAAATCTTTAAAATTCTTGTTGTTTGATCCCAGCTAGTCTTCAGTCACTTCCTTCTTTATGCAATACAATGTTGAATACAATTGCTAATAAATTGCTAAAGATAACAACCAAACTTACATCCACTTCAGAAGGTGCAGTCAAGTAGCAAGGGTTCTGTTTCCACATATCTACACACTGGAAGACGAATAAAGTGGTATTAGTGTACTAAATTTGTAAATAAACAGTTAACAAGTTCACCTACCTATGTCTCAGAACACTTACATTTCCAGCTTTAGAAATTTTGAGGTCATACTGCTGGGTGCCTTTCCTCTCCTTCCTTTTCTGTAAGTAGTCAAGTATTCTGAGCTGTGGTGGCGTTGAATAGTGACCTACTTCCTGCTGCCTGTTCAAAGATGACCTTGAGTACCTTTTGAAACACCTAAGGTAGAATAACAGATAAGACTGTAAAAACATCAAAACTGAATTTCCCACTGCCTAAGTACAAGCACAAAAACATGCAGGGAAATGCTATTAACATTGAGACTAGAAAACAGCTTTTCCATATTCATTTAAAATCACAATTCTTGACTGTACAACATAAACTCGATTTTGTATTTTTGAGAATAATATACTAGTATTCTGTTCATATGTTTCAGTGCTAAGAATGGGGTTATTTTTGAAATGCATAATTACATTGTCAAAATAATTAACTATATAAAACGCTACTGACCTTATAAGATTTGTATATTACCAAAGATTTTAGTCCTGCCAAAAGATCCATGTACTGCTTACGTGACTAGGAAGTTATAAATACAGGAACTACTCTTCGTTCTTTGTCTCAAACCCAACCCTTTGGCACATTAATGCTATCCGGGACATCCATTTAACACCTCTGCGTACTTTTGTAATGGAATGCTCGTTGACCACTATGCTCTAATTTTTAAGAGCAGCTTGATCAATTTGTCTATTTACAATTAGCACCACTAGTTGTACATTAGGATAATACGTCAATGCGTTCTAGTTTTAAATATATTTTGGTAATTCTAGCAGACCATTAGTACTTTTCATTCCACAGAATGAACGCACCTCTTTTACTAAGAAAAATTAAACCATTTCAAGCTTTTGTGGAAAAAAAAGTGAACCACCAGGCACAGAAGTTAAACAACTTCGACATTTTGTACATAGCGTGTTCCACATTACTTATAAATCTATTAAGATTCTAATATGTCAACACTTCTGTTTAGCCTATAAACCTCAAAAAATAAATAATTCCTTTGATTTCCTTGTTTAGCGTTAAAATTTTACATAGTTTTTAAAGAATCAGACAACATGCAACACATCCATTTATATACTTCATATTGAGATGCCATTTGACTCATTTTACATATGAATTAAGCAAAAGGACAAGATCGAAACTGCCATATTATGTCTTATGTTAAAATAACATACACGCTTTTGATATACAAAAATAAGCATACTGCAGTTTCTATTACTAAGCGAAACTTAGTAATACATACTTACACTACAAAACTGAACATTTGAAAATAAGATAATCTCACTAGTTCCAATATTCCAAGTATTTAAGCAGATATTGAGCAGTGCTTATGTTTTTCTTTGAAACACCCCCATAAAAACTTTAAAGAGTCTCAACATGCTTCACACTACGAAATACCTTTTCATGGGGCGAGTATTCATTTTCTGCTTGTTGTACAGGAGTCTGTTTGTAGTACAGGTCACTGCTATTGAAGGATCAAGACACAAAGGCTCTGCTGTAGCCAAAATAAGTTGGCTCTCAAGTAGAAGTTTGTCCTCCTGTAATATATAGAATTATTAATAAATGTAAAAATAGGAAGACTTTTACATTAAGTTAATATACACCTATGCATAACACGCACGTTATCTTAAATAGAAGAAATTATTTGCTGATACTCAACAAGAGAAAATACTCAACACTTAAGTATCACTAACAGTTATTACAAGTTACAGAACTTTGTTTGGGGGTTTCTAACAGAAAAAAAAATATTTTTCAGTAGGTTCTATTTTCCTTTCTGTTTTTCAATAACAGTAATGGTAACAAAGTTAATTTTCTCTTAGTGATTTATCTTGATGGACTAGCAATAGTGTCATAAAGATTATCTGCCTGGAACTTTAGATTACAATTTGAAATGGATTTGAGCAAGATTGTGGGTCTGAAAGACCAATGAGTACGCTGCCAGCACCATGCTCTTTAGCATTTAACTAACTCTAATTTTCCAAGCCTAGTTACCAAGATTCTCTTTACTATAATAATATAATTAGGAAAGTGCCACTAGAGGAGCAACTGGAGGACTAGAGGAGCAATTAGACAATAACTGCTGCTCTGGAGCTTTATATTGATGACAAACGAAGTAAGGTAAACTATTTAGAGTACCTGCAACACTGTCATTCTGCATTACCAAAAAATAAGGTCTAATTCTATTAACAACTATTGTTTTCTGTGGCATCTCAGGGAAAGATACTACTGACAAACAACTCTCTGGTGCATGTAGCATGCACCACTGCGCACATCACTAGCAGTTTGAATAAATCCAGAATATCAGTTTTGCTTATCAGATTTTATGAAATTAAGTACATTCACCACATCACTGTAAATTATTAAAATAACTGTTGACTCACCTGTGTCCATTTGTGGTTGTCACTTGTTATAGAATGCACATCACAAATTAAAGTCTGATGAGAAAGACATAATTGTAGTTAGCTTTCAACAAAGTAGGAAGAGTTCTTAATATATATTCAGTAACAGCTCTTATCAAGTCTGGGAACTACCGTAACACTGAGAAATGACTTAAAACACTTCTCACCTGCATTGTAGGACGCAAAAGAATGTGCTTGCTTTGGTATGTTGGAGATTTCATGTTACCAGACTGCCTATAGTCACGGATTTCTGCTATGACACATCCACAATGAAAAATATTAACCTAGTTGAAACAAAGAGCAACTTGTAAATACTCAAATATTTACTCATCTGCCTCAGCCCTGGCCTCCATATAGTTTGTTACATATTATATAGTATTTATTGATACTATGGATAAAACTACTAATTTTGACAAAATCATAGGTCTTGGCAAGATCATAGGTCAACATACCTAAACAGACCTGACATACAAGCTTCAAATGTTTTGTTTTCATGTATCAGCAATGTAGTTTTAAGAAATTCCCATGCCAAATATTTCATGACAAAACAGAACAAAGGACATTTTGCTAGAACACAGAATCCAAGTTGTCTGGCAGCCTAAATAATAGCAACTCCTTCTATTCCTTTCTCCCCAATATTTAGGAATTACCTTTTTATAGTTATCAATCAAGTATTTATTTGGGGCATTAAATATTTTGGTTCCAAATGAGCAAGTGTTTCATGTTTTGTTGCTGGAATCACGTATGTGAAGGATTCATAGTTCAAAGTCTATCTAGGTACAAAACAACTTATTTTTTAAAAACAAAACTTTCAAACCTGAGATTTTTCTAAAAGATCAACCAGAATTGGTGGTAGCTCCTCTGCATCCAAATATTCAAGCAGTTCGCCTTCCTCATAAGGCAGCCGTATGGTCTCAGAATCTGGATTTGAACAAAACATATTGCTTTTCATTTGCCTTTCAAGTTCAGACTATAACAATGTGAAATCTCAAACAAGCTTGCCACAGAACAAAGCAGGGCTTATGGAAACTTATTAAAATTGCTGCTTTTTTTTCATAATATTAATTTTTACATCCATTTCTGTTCTCAGAACATGATTTTTTTTTCTTACTGAGCTAGATAGCAATGCTCCTTTATAGCTCAATGGAACAAATTTTTGCTCCCAAGTGAGACACTATAGATTCTTATTGCCTACTACAGTACCAGGTAGCGTGAAGACGCAATCAAAATGGAATGTCTATCCTTTCACTAGACTTAAATAATTTCTTTCACTCTTCCTTACAGAAGGTACATGAAGTGAGAGAAACTCAGATAAGGAACTCAGGATGAAATGGGAACAGATACAAAGCTAGGTGGAAATAAGAGAGGAAAGCTATCAAAAACATTCATACGTATGGATTTATAGTACACTGCTAGAAACTGTTTACAAGCGCCTCACAGCTGTATGCAGATTTGCACTTCAAGTATAGGTGTTTTATTTTTAAACAAGGAATTGCATTATCAACACTTAAATATATGCAACAGCAACACAGTCCAACTATTTACAAAGTATTCTGAATAGTTTTAAAAATTAAATAGCAAAAATATTACCTGAACCATTTTTTCCCCTGAGCATAAGTGAGTAACCCTCATTTCCCGGATAGAGGTTCACTACCAGACATGACAACGTCTCCTGCATAACCAGCTTCTCAAGTAAATTCACATTTCGCCTCAGCTTCTGCTTTAAAAGTAAACATTGCTCATGAACATAATACTATCAAGTAATTAGAAGCATTAAAAACAGTTGCCAGAATCTGAGTAATATTTATTTTAATGTTGAAGTATGTATCAAAACAAGCCCAGTTAAATTTAGTTTAGCAGAATTCAATACAATGTATTATGTATTATTGTACATACTTACACACCTTTTTTTTAGAATCACTCCTTTCAATTCAAAAAACTTTAAGTGCGCACAAAACAATTAGCAAGAATGGTCCTTGGCTAAGATTTACAGTGTTGCAAATCTATGGTGCAACTTTATTTGGTATCATTATTATACATTATACACTCCTTGATAACAACAACAAAGTATTTACTACTCTCAAATATTCCTAACAAGCAAATACTCCTTTTCCAGACTAAAATCTTACTGCCTTTTACAGTTTAGAAATAATGCAAACTACCACAAAGGAAAGCACGATATCCTTGTCTCTAAATTGGAAAGAGATAGATTTGATGGATGGACCACTCCATTCATCCCTGGTGGATAAGGAATTGGCTGGATGGTTGCCCTCAAAGTGTTGTGGTCAGTGGCTCAACATCCAGGTGGAGACCAGCTATGAGCAGTGTTCCTCAAAGGTCAGAATTAGGACTGGAGCTATTTAACATCTTAGTCATGGACAATGAAGAAAATTGAGTGTACCCTCAGCAAATTTGCCAACAAGCTGTGTGGGCAACATGCCAGAGGAACCTGGACAGACTTGCGAGGTGGGCCTGTGCAAACCTCATGAAGTTCAACAAGGCCAAGTGCAAGCCAACAGTATCCTGGGCTGCATCAAAAGAAGTGTGGCCAGCAGGTCGAGGGAGGTGATTCTCCCCCTCTGCTCTGCTCTTGTGAGACCCCACCTGGAGCCCTGTGCTCAGCTCTGGGGCCCCCAGCTCAAGAAGGACATGGACCTGCTGGAGCGAGTCCAGAGGAGGGCCACGAGGATGATCAGAGGGCTGGAGCACCTCTGTTATGTGCACGGCTTCAATTTTCAGAAAAATCACTGAGTACAGAGTAGAGCTATTGCCTCTTCACTTACACCTAGCATGAAATATCCTGGGATACAGTAACTGCCCTTTGAAAACAAAGTCAACTCTCAACTCCTCTGATATCTTCATTCTTAACAATTGAGATACTGTCATCTTTTGATGGAAAACTTTCGATTTCCATGTTGGAAAGATCACCCATTTCATATTTAGTTGTGCAATGGTATTAGGAGGGAAATAGGAAGGGACTTGTGAATTATGTAAGACTTGATTTAAAAAAGATCACCAGGTTATGTAAGGCACGTTAAGAAAATTATTTGTAAAATTACGTTTAAAAATTAAAAAGCAAAAATAAATCCATTTGGATCTCACTGGGACAGAATTAAAACAGCCTCTAGAAGTTACTAATAAGACTGTTAATATTTCTAATACAACTTTATTTTCATGAGCTTAATAAAAAAGATTATTCAGCTAATGACATTATTCCATGAAATCACAGGCCCAGAATTATTTAAACTGACTAGCAATCACTAAAAAATTCTATAGAACAATTTACCTTTTTTCCGCAGAAATTTGTTCACATGTACAAGAAATAGGAAAAAATTATTTTTACAGGAGGCCTCTGCTCATTAAACCTAAGATAAGTAAAATATATAATGGTAATTCAATTGTAAAAATTATTACGTTGACCTAATCACATTACTCAGTGAACAACATGTTAGGTTTGTTTTTATTTTATTTTTATTGTTCAGTAACAGTTACCCAGTTATGACTTGGCAGGTCTTTTCTTGCCTTTTTTTGGGGGGGGGGGGGGGGGGGGGGGCGGAGAATGGCAGAAGACCAGAGAAAGGAAAGGACAATCAAACAGACCTGAGAACATTTTTGGCATTGCATTCATATGAACTAAATTTCTTAGGATGGATGCTTAGCACGTTTTAAAATAATAATGCCTCTCCAAGACTTTGGAGTAAATTGGTGTTTTTGGTGTACAAAAAATGGCGTTCCAAAAATAATTAGCAGGTAAAATTACTTTTCAGTAAGCACGAAGACGGCAATAGCCACAAAAGGACCTTTCTCCTTTGAGCTGGCTTTTGGAGGTAGTAGCTCAGAGCGGGTATTAAGCTCAGATCTTGTCTGGAACCATTTTAAAGATCAAGAAGTGGATTGAGGTGTATTAAACTTCTCAAACGTTCACCGCAGTATGTTGCAAGGATTCAGACACAGAGGCACAAGGCAGTTACACTACCTTGGCTGCATCAGCTAATAAGCTAACACTCCTAACCCTCTCTGAATCAGCAGAAAAGCAGCACTCCTCCCTCTGTGAACACACTGCAGTGACTGTGTAATGGGTGGGAAGTAGCACAGAGAAAGCACAGGTGCTGTCTTCCTCTTCCAGTGACTTATGAAGACTACCACTGAATAAAGAATACTGAGTGACTCCTCTCTAAGAAGACTGAGACAGTGTTTTTATGCTATGCTTGCTATTACTCCATCCATGGCTATGTTTGTAACATTGCTTTAATATCTTATCCTCTGACAGTGCACCATTCTTGCACAAAATTCTGATTTTATCTTTATTATGGCTGCTGTTCTTGTCTCTCACTATAACATCTTAAGTCAATTTTTCATTGCCTGTTTTACAGCTTCTGACCAATTCTTCAAATTGATCATCTCCATAAAAAGCTCTTGCGGGTATTTACCATCTTTATGAAATGCAAGCCTAAAAAAAACCCTCAAACCCCATTACCCCGGGTTCTTCCCTTGACTTCTGACATATTTCATTAACCCCAGCATCACCTTACAAATGCATAGAACATGCAAGAACAGATTCCCTTTTAAGAGAGAACAAGATTCAGATCAGAACAGATTCTTTTATTCTCTGCAGGGCCTGACAAGTGAATAACTTGTCTATTAACAAGAAATTGTCTGTGCTCACGATCATAATCTTCTATAAACTCATGAGTTCATAGTTTCTCTGATTTTTCAGTAATTAGAGAAAATCAGAATTCAAAGTTTTTCATGTCTGTTATTTTTACCGCAGAGTCATCAGTTTATGGCAAGTTTGCTGAACAGCCATCATAACTTTGGTGCCATCACTTTTTCAAAATCTTAGAGGGTTACAGATGTCACTGTATGTACCTTGTCCCAGGGAAGTGGTGACATCACTGTCCCTGGGGGTGTTCAAAGAAAGGTTGGTGGTCATGGTGCTTAGGGGCATGGTTCAGTGGGTGACATTGGCAGTTGGGGGATGGTTGGACCAGACGATCTTGAAGGACTCTTGCACCCTTTATGATTCTATGACTTTTCTATTCTAAAATTTAAAAATTACTGTCTTGTTCTGTTCCTTTCAATCTGCAGCATTGAGGAAAAAAACAGCAGACAGACTCAGGTTTTTGATTTATTTTTTTTTAAGTGAGTATTCAGCATTTCCTATTTTCAGGGAGCAGATGCCTTCTAAGTGTTTTCTTCTGTTAGATAATTTAAGGAAGAATTTTGAGAGGTCAAGATTTGTTCAAAGTGAAATCACAAATCTTATACTCAAATTATTTCAGAATACTTCCTTTAGGGTAAACATTTAAGAATTAGTTTTCACATACGTTTCTTCTTATGTCATAGATGTTCTTTTCTCAGGTACTGAGAGGCAGTGGTGGCGGTGGGTATGGATTGAAAAACTCATTCCACAATTATGCAGTTCTGATGGCTTTATATGAAGTCTACCATTTTCAAAATGCTTAGAATAACCCATATACTGAAATCTACAATTATTCTTTGAGGGAAAAAAGAGTAATCATAAGATACCCAACCCTGGAGGCGTTACTTAAAGACTTCCTAAGGTATAGCAGCAGCGTAGCTAACTACAAGTCAGTCTCAGTGCAGGAATTACCAGGGGAAATTACATGGCCACTGTTATACACAAAGGAAGATTAAATATGACTGGTTGCATGAGACAAGGTTCTGATCTAAGAGCAACAAGGATTATTTAGTATTTTTGTTCTCTTACATAAATATGCAATTATATATTTTAATCAGAGAATTAAGCATTCAACATAAAGAAATTAAGTATAATATTATAACCTAAAGATTATCACAACGTTTTAAACAATTCTTTAAAATTTAAAATTTCACATTAGTAAAACATATGTGATTTCTTCACATCTAAGAACATACGACTATTTTTGCTTGAAATTCAGAACCAATTTCTTTCCTCTCTTCGCATGGTTTGTTCAACAGAGTCAAAGAGATCACAATTTTATTTTCTCTCAACCTCAACAGAAGTATCAACTACGTGAAAATTAACTGTGTGAACCGTGACAAGCATTGTTCTTTCAGAAAACTGAAAGAGCAAAGCAGAGTTTTGTATATATTGACAAAAAAACCCAACCCTACAATTCAGAAGATGCCTCCTTTTGCGGAGGCATTATTTGGTTACAAAACACAAGGAGTATACTGAAGCCTAAGGATGTTTGTGACCTCATTGAATCTAAATCAGATTCTTAGAGAAGACTGCAACTACTAGATAAGTGCAGAGACTAGTATTATTGTAGCTATTAAAGACAAGACCCACAGAGTCTCCACAAAAGATTTCAGTTTCATAAGTAACACCTAAGATAAGCTTTAACAGATCAAACTTGAGGAATGCTGTGATCTAAAAAGGCTGTTTCACACTAATGAGGTTTGGTTTTCTTCAGAGTAGATTATCATCGCCAAGTGTTACATCACCTCACACGTGCTAGTTACATATAAGAAGATAACATTTTACACAGCTCCCCAAATATATCCAACAGTGTGCATCATTATCATTAGAGACTAACCAAGGAAAAAAACAACACCAAAACAAAGAAAAAGCCCTCACCATTGTGTGGTGAGGTATCATGTTCAGGTATCATTGTTACTCATTCCCCACATCTGCCAGCGTGGGGAACAGTCCCTAGGAACCCTTGTATACCAAAGTAGCAGATGTACTATTTGTTATTTCTGTACTAGTCCAACATGGAAAATCAAATGACTTAATTCCAGTGATTTTCATTAACACTGTTCTGAAACTTTCATTACTTTGAGATATTTTCATGCTTGCTCACTGATGTTGCCCTCTAACAGGTCCACACAGTAGCAACTACCTACCTAGCCTAAATCCTTCCAGCCCAGAGCCCAAGTCTCTTTCCACATTTGTGCCTACAACAATTCCAAAATTATTTTATATTTATGTCAACGTTTAGGTACAGCAGTACTGCACAGGAATCTAAAGGACACAAATTGCTCTAGAGAATCACTTCAGCATAACTACTACTCTCACTAGCATGCATGTGAACAAATGGGAAGCCTGGACTAATAGAGGATGAGTAATTTATTAGTCCTTTGTGAATGAGTGTGGAAAATTTGGTGTTCCCTATGCACACCAAAAGCAAACAAGAATATAAATGACCAAACTGCAGGCTAGGAAACATGAACATGGGAGAAAGGTCGCATTACAAGAGTTAAGATACAACTGAAAAATAACACTCAGTATGAATGAAAAGATTGCTTCTGAATGGACAACATACTTCGAATTTGTATCATCAAAGTGATGCAGTAGTGGAACAGAAGCTTTGACAGTTCTGTATATCAAAACCTGTAAGGTCATTGGCCAGTCTCTAGTCAGAACACTATTTCCTTGTTGTAAACTGAGATGACCGAGCAGTCCATACTCATGGATGAGGTTTCACAACAGCACTGTCTTCCAAACTTTGCATCTCAATCTTTGAGCTTCTCATTTTCAGTAATTAGAATACACAACGTACGACCAAGATAACTATCTTGGTTGGTTAACTATCCACATCTTAGTTCTGTGAAAAAGGGGTCTAAATAGAAACTTTTGCTCTCATAAGCTTCCAATACCTCAATAAATAAGCCACTAAATAAAGATTAAGCAAGTTTTAATTCAGATCTTTATCAGCAATTATCCACTTCATCTACTGTGGTGCTAAAACTTTCCTCACTACTTTAATTTTATTAGAGTTGGGTAAGTTTGCTGAGCGCCTTCTGATTTAGCAACTATAGTATTAAAACCCTATGTTTTTCCAAGATTCCAGTCTAGCAAGCCCAATCTTCTCCCTGCTGCTCAAATATCTCGTTACTTATTTGCTGTTGATGGTTTAATCTTCTCACCTCTGTATTTTGCTTAACATCTTACTCACATTTGTGATATGAATCAGCATCATACCCTAAATAAAACTAACTACGTCAGAACCATTAAAAGAACTGCAGCTGCTCAATAATTGTAACATTTCATGCCCACTTCTCTTCCGATAGGTTTTTACTTCACCATGGGAAGCAGCAACACAACAGATTCCACAGCTGATTCTTCTCATTCCATTTGATATTCACAGTTCAGCAAAGTAGCTCACAGATCTTACACCTTTGATTTACTGTAGCTAAGCACGTCCAAGCTTCCTTGCTTAAGTTAAGATTTCACAAAACACTTTACCAGTTCACTGGTAATCCCAGGAAACAAACAAAAAACCCAACTGAATTTACAGCAGAGCACAGATTCTCAAGAAATGGTCTGCACATTTTTTCCACAGCAGTCATGCTAATCAAATGATTCAGAAACAGTGATACTGACAACAATGCTTGACATTTGCTTGCAACTGTGTCAGTGATGCACGACTGAAACAGAATAAACAGGTCACTCAAGCCAGACTAGGTCTTACTATTCACATATTACCCAACTACTTTAATAGCACTATCTGTTGCCTAATAAACTTCTTACACCTCTCCATTCTAGACTGTTCTTTTGAAATTTCTTTTTCACATAACAAAAAGCAACTCAAGAGCAAAACTGTCACAAGCCTATGCCAGCATTCTACTTTATTACCTTTAGGAACAGATTTAGGTTTATCAGGTAGTCACCAGCCCTCCCAGCACCATGTTCTTATTTCAAACTGAATTATGATGCGATAAAATACACAGTCAGTTTAGTCCACAAAAGTCATTAATTGTTGTTACTGAAGTCTTAGCCTTCACTAACTACTACAGCCACCAGCCTTCATTTTTTTTCAATAAAGGAATTAAGTGAAAAAGTCTATTCTGAACTTGCCCCATTAGACAGCAATGAAAAACCGTTCAGCAATTTCCACTTACCTTTATCTCAGGCTCTTTTTCACATTCTTCTATATATAAATCATAGAGTTTTTGAAATACAGATTTTCTGGAATAAAAAAAAAAAAAGCTTAAAATGTAACCAAAATCAAACCAAATAAAAACTATTTAAAAATTAAATACCAAAACTCTTACTACCTTCCACTGGATAAATATTTTCTTTTGGGAGGTCTCTGACGGGCACTTTCAATGATATACTAAAAGAAAAAGAAAGAGATAAACTAAAATATAGTACATATATTACAAAGAAATGTAATTCTAGCTACCATGCAACTTTAGATCATTAATGGACATTGTTCTATGCATACAGTAAATAATTAACAGGGTAAATGACTAAAAATGTACTAAATGTGATCTACTGTATGCTATACTCAGTAACAAGGAAGAATCTCATTTTAGCAGTGAAACACTGCATTTCATGGCTGTAGCACGGCTTGCATGCAAAATCTTGATTTTACATCCACATTTTATATTGGAGTAGCTAATATTTGCTTAAGTTAACGTGCTAACATACTGAAGCTAACTTGCTCAGATGTAATCAATTTCATGTGTACTGGCTTGACAGTATTTACATATCAAGTATTCCCCAACATAACTAGCTGAGGGAGTTTTTTATTTTATCCTTGTCTTTTGCACTTATGCCACGTTTCTCTATTTTATAGACCTGCATATTACAAATATAATTTTAATTAAAAAAATACTAATAGTGTTCAAGGCAGCCATTACATCAGATGCCAGCATGAAAAGTAAAGGCACTTGCCTTTTCATTCCAACTGGGCTACCCTTAAAAACACAAACAGGATTTTACAACTTACTTCTGCCAGCTGTCTCCGAATTTAGAGCAATCACCACTGTACTGCTCTGTTTATTTCACAGCACACAGATTTGCTTGTTTCAAAAGGGGAAAACTTAAGTGCTGCAAGGTTTATCATCACTGTACCTGACAACATTCTCAGTTCAATGGGTAACAGACAATGACGTGACCTACCAATTTTAGTGAGAATTTTGCAAAACCAGTGTTACATGTATGGGTTATTATTTATACACACACCACACACATTTACATGAACACACCCCCCTGCTTTTCCCAGCTGCATTTTTATATTTCTTAAGTGTGAGCCCAACACATTATATGCAAATAACTATTCCTTACCTCTGCACGATCCAATGCCAGTTCTAAAGCTTGTTGCTGCAAGAATTATAAACAGGCTTTTTTTAGAATGTTAGCTGAAAAATCTCGTACATAAAAGCCACCACAAAAACCTCTATTACTACTGATATGAATTAATAGAAGATGGGCTCAAACATTCTTTCGCAGATACTAAACCTAGCAACTGAAACCTCTTGTAACTACATAAGCAGTAATTAATCCCGCTACCAAGCATCCACACTTGCAATGTTTTGGCTACATTATGAAATGTTAGAACAATGAAAGGCAGCTAGAATTAAAAGTGGGAATGGGAATTATGCCTAACAAAGATAACGATGAATATTAATCAAAATAATTACATACAAAAAATATAAAATCTGTTCTCCTTTAAGCTGGCTGCTATCTCCACATAAAGGTTAGACCAAAGTTTTCCTGAGCGGCAGCTCAGCAAGAAAACATTTAATGCATAGGCACGGATGCCAAAGATCAGGCATTTTTCTACAAGACATAAATGAAGATCTTGCACTCAGAACATTGCAATTTAGGAAGAGTTTCTTATTACATACTGTTAGGTGGTTGAAAACAAAGTCTCCGCTCCGAAATATCCTCCAAGAAAGAAATATCCGCTAAGAAATATGCCTAAACCTAACACACCAACATCCCAGCAAAAGCTTCCCTATATCCCATGGCATAGTATACTCAACAGCATTTATTTTAACAGATTTAACTCCTTTGTGGTGTCTTTGAAAAATACTTACTCAGGCTTTTTTTACCATTCACCTACAGTATCTCTAACACAAAATTTCCTCCCCATCCATGGAGAAAAAAGCACTTAATGATGTGCTATTACTCATTGCAACCTATCACCACAGGGCATTTTTAAAGTGACATTTTCATTTGAACACCTAAACAAACATTTGCTATATAAGCCCATCGGATAACTGCATGATTTCAGGCATTCTATTCACTGACTGCTTAACACCAGGTAAAATCCATGGTAATACTGGTATTTGTCAATAGAAGAATACTAAAAAACAGTAGTGTGGAAGAAGGACGTGCACTTTGTACCCACTGTCTAACACTATACATGACTGAAAACACATCACTTTATGTGATGATTCCTGTGATGCAATGGACAACGAGTAAGTATTTAGGAAAAGTATTCACAAGCTATGAAAGAACATCACCGAAAAAAATGACAAAACTCTGAAGCGATAAGCAAAATCGGAATTTTAAGAAAATCAAACATTAATGGCTTTCTTTTCATCAGGCAGACAGGTAATAGGCTACAAGGAAAAGATCTGAAAATACATTCTCTGAATCATAACTTACCATTGTAGTTGAAGCCAGGTGACCAAGTGGCAAAAGAAGTACTTAAGAAGTTTGGTGCAGTTGGTGAAGAATCATATTTTATGGTCACACCTGGGGTACTGAAAGATCAAGGAGAAAAAAATATCACTACAAAACTCATCATTTTATTCAAACACATCTTAAATGGTTCATTGCACTTAAATCTCATCTGTATAGCATCTTCTCCTCCAAAAGCAAGAAAATTCTGTTCAGTCTAAGTGCAGAGGTTCCTATTCTAATGGCTGCTACTAATTTGCACAACCATTTTATGCTAGTTATACTAAAGTAATAGCAACTAATTGAAATTCCATAGCCAAGAACACTTTTCTGTTGTAGCAGTCTGCCTAGACACCCCTAACATCAAATCCAGAGATGCTTGACTCTTTAATGACAACTGGCCAGAATATTTAGCATACCCTATTAGTTTTTTGTTTTGCTTTTATGAAGGTATTATTCCACAGACAACACCTCCACCTGCAGTGCCTCCTAGCACTGTTTTGAGATGTTATTTTAATACTGACTCACAGTAGGCTGTCAATTAGAAAGCGAATCAAATTTGCACAGCACCAGTGTGTCCCTTAGATGCCTTTGCCCTCAGATACTGTCCCTATGCCGTTTCATTTTAAAGTATGAAGAAAAAAAACAGGTCACAAACTCTGATTTTTAAATCCTGTCTTTAGCAGCATTGTCAGTGAAGAGATGGGGAAAACTGAAGTCAATTTTACTTTGAAATTTGAACGTTACAGCGCTCCAGTATATGTGAAACGTTTACTTAAGTAATCCCACCGTGCATAATGTCAGTTTGGGGAAACTCTTTCTGTCGCATCTGCCCTCCACATCAGCCTTGGGTTGGGCGGATGCCTTCAGGTGCCACCGCCTGCTCCCTCCCGCCTCCCCGAGCCTTTACTCAGCTCCTTCGCCGCGGTACCGATTCCTCCAGACAACACCGGCGGAGTGACTCAGAGCTGGGCACGGCTGGGACCTGCTGGCAGCCGCCTCCCCCCATCCCCGCCGCTTTCCGAGCAGCCTCCCGCCCCCCCCACCCCGCCGCACGCTGAGCCCAGCCCCCAGGCCGGAGAGCGGCCGGGCAAGAGCCGGGCCCGGCCCCACAGACGAGCGGGGCCAGGCCGCGCCGCCCTCGCACCGCCCCCCGCGGCCCTCCGCGGCGCCGGGGGGGCCGCCCCCGCCCTCCCGGCCGGCCTCAGCCCCCCGCCGTCCCCCCGCGGTGGCGGTGCGTGCGGCGGGCCCGCTACCGGCCTGCCCGTTACCTGCCGGCCGGCCTGCCCCGGGGCCTGCCCGCCGCGCTGCGGCCCCCGCCGCCCGCTCATCCGCCCCCGCCTCAGCCCCCCGCGGCGCCCCCCGGCCGCTTCCGCCCCGCCGCTTCCGGGTCGGCGCCGGAAGGGGAGGGAGCGGTCGCCGTGGAGACGAGAGGGCGGGGGGAGGGAGAGGGAGGGAAGCGACTCGCGGCGTCGCCACGGAGACGGGGGCGGGGGCACGGAGACGCCCCGCCCCTCCACGGCGGGCCCTGCCCTGTCCCAGCCCCATGCCGTTCCCTCGGGTCCTGTCGCTGTCCCCAGAGAGCAGAGCTCAGCGCCTGCCCCTCCGCTCCCCTCGTGAGGGAGCTGCAGGCCGCCATGAGGCCTCCCCTCAGCCTGCTCTGCTCTGGGCTGAACAAACCAAGGGGCCTCAGCCGCTACTCAGGTCTCTCTGCAAGGCTTCTCTACCATCAAAGGAGTCAGCAGCTCTTCCTAATTTAGCGTCATCTGCAAACCTACTTAGTATGCATTCAAGTCCTGCATCCAAGTCATTTATGAAAACAGAGAGAACTGGCCCTGAAATGGAGCCCTGGCAGTAACATGCCTGAAAACCTTTGTAGGCCAAAGGTTTCCAGTCGCTATAAAGATCAGAACAGATTTCCTTATGTCCCAGCAGCCCCCCCTACTACCAAATCCTTGTCATGTAAACCCAATGCATTCCTCCCCTTGCCTCTGTGAAAAGAATACTTAAGAACTATCAATAAAATGTACTCTTACATCACAATCATCAAAATCTTCACAAAGTTCATTTGCATCAAAGAAAGAGAGAAAGAGAAAGAGAAAAAAGAGAAAAAGAGAAAGAGAAAAAAGAGAAAAAGAAAGAGAAAGAAAGAGAGAGAGAGAGAGAGAGAAAGAAAAAGGAAGGAAGGAAAGAAAAGAAAGAAAGAAAGAAAGAAAAGAAAGAAAGAAAGGAAAGAAAGAAAAAAAAAGAAAAGAAAGAAGAAAGAAAGAAAGGAAGGAAGGAAGGAAGGAAGAAAAAGAAAAAAAGAGAAAGAAAGAAAGAAAGAAAGAAAGAAAGAAAGAAAGAAAGAAAGAAAGAAAGAAAGAAAGAAAGAAAGAAAGAAAGAAAAAGAAAGAAAGAAAGGAAAGAAAGAAAGAAAGGAAGGAAGGAAGGAAGGAAGAAAAGAAAGAAAAAAAAAGAAAGAAAGAAAGAAAGAAAGAAAGAAAGAAAGAAAGAAAGAAAGAAAGAAAGAAAGAAAGAAAAAGAAAGAAAAGGAAGAAAAAATGAAAGAAAGAAAGAAAGAAAGAAAGAAAGAAAGAAAGAAAGAAAGAAAGAAAGAAAAAGAAAGGAAAGAAAGAAAATGAAAGAAAGAAAGAAAGAAAGAAAGAAAGAAAGAAAGAAAGAAAGAAAGAAAAGAAAAAGAAAGAAAAGAAAAAAAAGAAAAGAAAGAAAGAAAAAGAAAGAAAGAAAGAAAAAAAGAGAAGAAAGAGAAGGAAGGAAGGAAGGAAGGAAAGAGAAAGAAAGAAACTCACAACAAAATAAATATAACATCATCACAACACCAACAAAATGGACAATTTACACACATTCTATGTCTTGTCCCTTCACCACATTACTACAACACATAGTATTCACAATTATTACATTGGAAATTCTTCACAGTTATTTCATTCTTAGACAATGTCCGGTCCATGTTTTGCCCATCACTACTCTCAGTTATCACTATTATCTAAAAGTCATGTGAAGGCTCATGTTCTGCGTGTCTTTTGTTTTTTTTTCCCCCATTTCAGTTCAGGCTGGTATGAGGCAATCTAATTTCTCAAGAATGGTGTTATACACAGTCATGATCTGCAATAGCACTCCCCAAAATAGCTTATATCCAAGGCAGAAATTTCTTCTCAGCCCTAGGCAGTTAAATGTGCTATGCTGAGCCCTCTGGAGGGCCTACAACCTTCCCCCAGCACTGCCTCCAAGTTAGGTTATATCTGGACTCGAGGATCTGGCCACAATCTGGCCCCATCTGTGTGTGGGTTTCAGCTTGCCTAACATAACACTGCTGTGGGTGAGAACCAGCACATTAATGCTACTTCAGGGTGAAACTTTGTTTACAAAGGCATCTCAGTGTTTGGTTTGGAAACAAGCTTTTTTCCTAAGAGAGGGGTTAGATGTCTTAGAATCACAGAAAGTTTTGTATACTCTCTAAACATATTGCTCCTTTATGCTCTTTTTGTCCCATCACCAGAAACAAATCAGTATGTATTCCTTATTATACACAGATGGAATAAATGATGAACATATGGGGAACTCTTGTACAGTGATTATAATGATAAAGACTGTTGTAATTGTGTAGCAAGAATCCCTTGAGAGTTTTATCCATGCTCAGATCCTCCTGAAAAGGTTGCAGGATTTGTGATGATAGTTTTGCGAGAGAGAAGGTTGGTCATGGAGATAAAAATCCTGCCGTATGTTTCTGGCATTTGTTACACTTGTTTAGAATAAGAAATTTTGCATTTAGGGATATTTTCCAGAGTTCAGTGATTAACTGTGGATCACCAGACCTGTTTTCTTTATCATTTAGCCATTCATTGGGCTAGGTGACCACCCTCTTCCGTTCTGAAGCATTCTGAGTATCAGGCTGAGATAATTTGAAATATGAACTTCTGAATAGTCTTCTCCCACTTGAATGCCCTCAGTCAGATTCATTATGAAGCCTGTCCTCCCCAATTACTTGAGCCTTTGGAAATCATAAACTAAGATGCCATACATCAAGTCATGTTTTCTTGATTTCCTTTAGCTTAATCCAGTTGTCTTTGTTTTCTCTCTGTGCTCTCTAAATCCATGTTGAAAAGCCCCAAGATTTTGAACCTAGGTGTTCAAAGAAAGCTGGAGGTATGGAACTGATCTAAAAACCTACAAAATTTTCAGTGAGAAAACTGGAAAATTAGTCCCAAGGGTTGATAGTCCATCCACACTGCCTTCCAATTTGTTCCATCTATCTTTAAATTTGTTCATCTTATTTTCTCCTTTGTGCACCATGTGTCATTTAAAAAGCCATCTTTTAAAACTCCTTGATTACCATTCCTCCTACGCATCCAGAGCGTTTGAAGACAGATGCTGCCCAAGAAATTATGCTATGAGTCATATTACAGTTTACTGGAACTTTCATCAAAAGTTCTTGCTACCAAATGATGAGTTTTCTTTCTCCTTCAGAATAGGGAATGCTGATAATAAAAATTAAAGTTGTTTCCCCCCATCCCTTCATGATTTAATTCAGGTCTCCCTTTTTAAATGTGTGTTCTTGTATTCCTTTTCTCTGGAACCAATTAGCTGAGAACAGTCCCACAACATTATTTCAGGATGGGCCATTTCAAACACTGTGGGCCTAGGTTAGGCTCTAGCTTTGCTTTGCTGTGTTTATACTGTAAAGGGAAGGCCTTGGGGAAAACAGGCATTCTATATTTCATTTGCTGCAAGCCCTTTTAGCACTGATTTTTCTGTACTCTCACATCTGCAAGATCCCACCATTTTTCTATACTTTTTTTTTTTTTTTGGCTAACAAGGTCTAAGTTCAAATTTGTGAGGTAAATGTAAGGCAGTAGCTGAATTTAAAGACCAGGCTTTCCAGGCTTTTCATGTTTGGCATCTTCAGCTTCTGAAAAGCCAGGGTAAGGTTCTCCTTCAGATTCAGATCCTCCAAGTTTGGGTTGAAACTAACCTTTATTTATGTTGGATTCCACCTGCAATTTTACTTCTCAGTCCCTTTTGAGTAATAATTTGGTATTATATATTTTTGCCACCTTGCTATTTACTCACCTACCCAACTTGTTTATGAATGTGTTGAATACCACAGATTCCTGCGAATCCCTAGTGGTTCACTGTGGAAAATAGCTATTTTCTCCTTCCTTTTGATTCTTATTTACTCTGAAAAGTTCATGTTAAGGCAATCCAGTCATGAGTCCTCTGGAGTCCTCTGTAGATGGGCGCAAGCAAATGCAACTTCTGCAATCTTATCTGTTGCTCTTAGGCTCTAGTCAACACAGCAACTTGAATTAAATCCAACTGAACAAGAGTTGTTGTCCACTTAGTCTTCCAAATTCCTTCTCCTTGTAGCAACATAATCCTTTCAGACCTCAGCCTTTCATCTGTTTGAGTCAAGTACTCTGTCTGGTGTAACAGATAAGATGAACTGATTAGTCTCCACCTGCCCCATGCTTCTACAGGCCAATTTGTTTGATTACATAAAAGACTCTGCAGTGGAGATCCATCACTTAGACTGACTTGTGGAATCTGGAATGATAATACAGGTTTGTTGATCATTGTTTTTAAGTTCTCATATTTGAACAGACTTCCCCTTCAGGTCTATCCCTCCTGCATTCCTTTCAGCTGTAGTGTGGTATGGTTCTTCTGCCTCGGGTCTGCAAAACTGATTTTGTTCTGTCATACTGACAGAACTTCACATTTCACACTTGACACTTCTAAATTCTCTCAGCGTTATTTCTTCACTGAATTCAGCTTTGAAATCAGCTGATCCTATACTTATAGCCCACAGGAGGAACAGGAACAGCTACGCTGCTGCAAGGCTGTTTTGGAGGGTGATCTGTGATAGAAGTATTTGCAATGTCTCTTCTGTTTCCTTCTGAATCTGAGGAAAAGTTAATCCATTTACTCGGAAAGATAATTTCCTGCACTTGCAGCTTCAGGTACCTTCCTGGGACAAGATCCATAACTCTGTCAATTCGCTTTCTTACTTACCTGTTATTCCAGATGGACAAAGCCCTGAGCCCTGGTGTACCCCCACTGCTGACCATGCTTTGAATGGGAGGTTGGACTCTTCAGGTCCCTTCCAGCCTGATTTATCATACGAGCCAATGGCTTTCACAAAAGAGACCAACAGCAGCTCAGATATCTATAATAAAATCAGTGAAACACTCACTCTGAGTCTGTGATGTCTATCATTAGATTTTAAAAATCAGTGTTTTTCAAAATTTCTTAGACAGGAACCAACTTTTAATATGCACGTTTCACTTTGCTGACTGTGTATAACAGTAAAAATATAAGCCAGAAAGGGACAGTTCAAGAATTTTCAGATCAAAATATGGGAACTTTTTTTTAGCTTTAAGCAAATCTGTGTAGGTGAGAAGTCAGTCTCATTGTTCATCTAGCTAAACTGGATTATTCTTTAGCGATAACAAACCTTCATTCATAATGTTTAACTGTCTATAATCAGATTTGCTTGATTTGTGTGTTTGATGCATGCATGGGAATAGAGTATCTGACTTCTGTAGCTATAGTGATGCACTTGTCCCAACAGAAAATTGGAAAGCTGTTTTTCATTTTCCTGTGCTGTTTCAGAGAAATGGCATGAAGGCGTATCAGTCTGAAACAGATTTATGTGCTCAGGCTGAGGCACTTATTCAAGTATGGCCCCTCTCATTTGAGTACAGATGTAAAAAGAAATGACAGCATGCTCATGAGTAGAAACTCTTTATTCAAGTCAGACAGACTGTGGGCATGTAAGTTAAACTTAGGGCAAAGAGCCACGAACTCCTGAATTCTAAATCAGTTATGTCACTGACTTTCTGTGTGAGCTCTCATAAATCCCCATGGCTAACATTTCCGATCCTGGGTATGTACATCCTTATTTAGGACTCAAATGATTTGCAGACATGCTGAAGACCCACAGTTTCTATTTATTTTTAAAGATATATACACCTTTCAAGTACAATCATCCATTCTTTTTGTAGGCAGATATTTGTAATATGACTGTTAAAATAAAATTTTACAGTTGGAAAAAAGAGATGAACAATATTCTTATGCAGCTTATGTTCAATTTGTTGTCCAATCATCCATTTTTCCTTCATGAAAGCACACACAGAAAGTTACAGAGAATCCCTGTATTTGTTTTCAGACAGTAGAGGTGAAGAAAATAGGAAACACTGTGAAAAAAAAAAAAGTTTTCACAGTGACCAGGTATAGGATTATGTACATAATTAATACACAAAAAGTAACTATTAGTGACCAAGGAGGGTAGGCATCTATTATACTACGTAAAGCCTAGAAAATCAATCCAACTCACTCTAAAGTAGGTATCTAGTGCCTTTTATGATGCACCTGAAGTATCTTAGACTCTTTTTCAGGACTGGCAAATATGACACAGAACTCAAGTGATATCTGTATTCTTCAGCAGGAGACAATGAGGACGCATAACAGAGTCTAATATGGTATGAGACCCAGTCAATGAGCCTAAGGCTGGTCGGCTGAGTCACTCTGTTTGACTTCCTTGGCTACTGCACTGACAATGGGAGAACTGAGAGATGTAGATACCTAAAATTAGGTGTCTCCTTCTCTGACTGTCTTCCTCCATAACATTTGCTGATGACATTTGCTCCATGACAGGAGCTCTGGTGCATCAGTTTTGGGATGCTCAGCCAGAAACACCTTAAAAACAGACCTGATTTTCAGAATATTCTGATTTATACTCCAAATTAGACATCACTGTTGGTTCTCAGATTTGATGACTAAAGAAAATGAGTTATCATTACAAATTATTTGTGATTTCTATCAGAAAAACAAACACACACACAAAAAAAACAAAGAGCCGATGCTACTCAATTCCAAGTACATGAGTTATTTTGAATTTGCTCTTCTGATTGCAACTGCAGTAAGACTTCTTAAAGCTGGATCGCTCTGTCTATGCTGCAGGACATTATGGTGGCTTAGGAGAAGGAATAGGACATTCACACTGCAGATGTGTGGGATACTTGGAGACAACCTCTATTCCACAGACCACTTCAACTTCTCCAACATCTCCATCTTACTCTGTTCTTGTCCTGAATTATTTTCATTTCTAATACTTTACTTCCCAGTCCTACACAAAAGACTGGCTCACTTCTACCAGCATCTCACAAAACAAAGGAAGGTCAGGCAGGGCAACCCGGCCCAGATTACCTAATTACTATCCTTTCTTCATTGCTTCCACCTTGCTTGAACCTGGCAGCTCTCACGGGGCACAGCACAAAATGGTTGATAGGAGATGAAATCATGGAATCATAGAGTGGTTTGGGTTGGAAGGGACCTTAAAGATAACCTTATCCAAACCCCCCTGTCATGGGCAGGGATACCTTCCACTTGACCAGGTTGGTCAAAGCCTCATCCAACCTGGCCTTCAACACTTCTAGGGATGGGGCATCCACAGCTTCTCTGGGCAACTTGTTCCAGTGCCTCACCACCTTTATAGTAAAAAAAATATTTCTAATATCTAATCTAAATCTGCTCGCTTTTAGTTTAAAACTATTAACCCTTGCCCTACCACCACACTCTGACAAAAAAATGGTTAAGGATATGCTGAGATTTCTGTATACCGAAGGCTGGAGAGCAGAGACTGAATTTAGGAGGTAACATCATCCTCAAAATAGCAAATAAAGCAAGAATGTTTAACAGCAGACCAGTGGTAAATCTGAAATGTCATGGGCCGGGGACAGTAAGACAGAGGCTGATGTTACTACGAGTAACCTCAGTTTTGGATGCAGTTTTTATTTATTTATTTATTTTGAGAAAGGGGGGAAGAAAGCAGTGGAAACTGGAGAGATAGAGCATGGTCAGAGTAGATCAGCTCCCTGATCATCTGGAGGCAGGCAGGCAGGGTGAGCTAGGGGCAGAGAAAGATATGCAGTCCAGACTATATTTTATATAGAAAGGCCGCTGGCCTTCCTTTTTTTTTTTTTTTTTTCATTCCCTTTGCTTACATAGAAACAGTTAGGAGAATGACAAAACATGCTTTTGATAGTTGATGTTCCAGGATTCTGTCTGAATTCTATGTCAAAACGGGCTACCAGGCAGCACCTTGCTTTCAGTTGGAGTTGGGACAGCCATCTTTCTTTGTCCAAAAGCCAAGGAACCTGTGGATGGAGGTGTGTGGTGCCTGAGGAGTTGTGCTGGAAAGCATTTCAGGGCCCAGAGATTATCAGGCTGAGCTGACTTGTGCTGTAGAAACAAGCTTGTGGAGAGATGCAGAGTTTGGCATTGAGGGCACTTCAAGGAGGACCTAGGGCAATGTTGGTACAGACAAAAGTTTGAGTCTATGATGCCAGGCTTACGCAATGGACATGCTAGCATATGAAGGGAAGAATGCATCTAAACCATCTCTTTACTCTTTGAGTATTTCAAGGGAAAGAATTTGTCCAGTACCTGTTGGTACATCACGAAAAATCATGGTATGCACTTTGGCTTTACTAAACAGTGAGGTTGCCATGATAAACCATATTGGAATAATAAAATGGGGCCCTCTAATTGAGGTGATGATGTTTGAATGCAAGATTTTCACCGCAGCAAAATCTGGGAGAGCCTCAGGAGTCCCTAGAAATTATTGTCAAATTATTCTTCATTTGGCAAAATAGATATGCATACTTCTATTATGAACAAAATTAATGTGGATATTGAGGTAATTAATCTATAATAATGATAGAAAGAGGATGGTTTCTTCTTCAAAGATTAAAAAATGCATCTTTTATTGAGCTGCTTCTGTATTAAATAACCAAAGAAATGCACCATTCCTACATAATCAATTTTTGGATGAAGTGTTTTGGCTTAGTTTTCCAGAGTTCATAAGCAACACATTTGTTGGTCTTCTCTTGCAACACTCAGAGTCTGGAACACATATCTGCATATTTGGATTTTGATAACATACAGATGATGTGAAAGTGTGGCACATTTGTGACTCTTTGGAAGAGTTATCTTTGTTTTATTTTTTTATTTCATAAACGATGCTCTTGTTATTCTGTCTGTCTCATTTGACTTAATTCCCTTCTGCTTAGTTCGTGGCAAATCAGAACATTATTTACATTAATGTGGCTGCATATTGTGACCAAGAGAATCAGGTGTATGGATGCTTTCATTAGCACTGCTGTGCTGGGGACTGAAGAATACAGATATAGGCACACAGTTCAGTAACTATGGCTATCCTGTTAGTACCATCCATGTATCATTTATCCTGTGTCAGGAATTTGAAAGAAGCTGCCCTCATTCCTATTGCTTTGTGTCTTTCTTTTGCCTTCTATATGAAAATAGCGTATCTTGCATATTTTCTGCCATGTTAGTATAGAAGCCTCCCATATTTCATTGGAAAGTCATTGCAGCAGTCATTTCAGAGCTCTGGATTTAATTTTCACTGTGGGACAGAAATAGCAGGAAGCCTAAGATCTTTGAAGTCTGGTGTGTATCAGGGAAGTGTTAAGTGCTATCAGTTTTCACTGAATGTAATAGGGGTTGATAATGCTTCACAGCAATCAGGTATGCTTAGATTTAAAAAAATTGCAATATACTTATCCCTAACCTGCCTTATCTGTTTTTCTGAATATAACGATAGATACCTCTTTGGCAAAAGATAAGTGAACTGGAAAAAGATAACCAAACTATGCAGATAACTAAGAGACTAATAATGGGCTTTACACAAAGCTCCCAACAGGAATCAGCATTCATCTGCTGAGCATCATAAACACCTCATCAATCAGATAGATGTTGCCATAAGGCAAACACAGTACTGCTGTTGGCCTGTAATTAATTTTCATCTGTTTAATAAAATAGCTAGTCTTTGGCTGCTCGTCGGGCTTTGTTGGAACTTCTACATTTTCCATCTTTAAATGAAAATATTTATGGAACCAAATTAGCATGTTATTCTGCTTGCAATGACTGTTTCACTCAATCCACTAGAGGTCAGGGATGTACTGTTATGGTAGATGGTTAAAAATCAACTAGAAAGAAATCTCTTAAGATGTTGACAGAAGTGAAAATTCTGTCAGACGTTTCTAAATTATAGAGATTTATAAGATGATATATATATTATTCATTTAATATTAATTAATCCCTCATATTTAATACTGGAAAAGCAGTCCATTCAGCAGATCTATGGTTATTAAAAACTTATACAGATCAAATTAGCAATAACAAAAAAATACTAATATGTCTTGTAACCCATAGATCCCCGCCAAAATTGATTTCATTGCTGTTGAAGCTTTATTTCCAGATCTGTGATTGCATTTTATACACTAGTTATTTAAGTATCTACTTAAAGAATATCAAAGACAGATATCAGGAACATTTCTTACTTCTGTAGAGCAGGGGCTAGTTCCAGGCATGTAACCTTCTCAGCTGCGTTTTGAAGGAATGGGTTAAAATAGTAATGGTTTGTAATCAAAAGAATGGGCAAGGTCTTTGAAATAACCTTTCAGTTTGACATCCAGTCCAGGGAGTTTTGCTCTTTACTTGCCGGTTATAAGAACTTATTGTATCTTAGTATAAATGAATAAAGCATAGTACATGATATAGCTTGTTAATATAATTATATTCTGCTCTCTAATAGCATCTTTCTGGTAGAATTCATACAAATTAATGTAAAAGGAAGCCCGAATGCTCATGGCAAATCTATACAAATGGTTAATTACACTGAACTGTGAGGGAGAATCAGTATATATCCAAACCAAGGGAAGACAGTCAGGGGAGCTCGCTATTGCGTTTGGTATAAGAAAGGGGACATTCTTTTTCCTGCTATATTGACTAGAAGTCTGAGATCCTGGAGGACCGGGACGGTGGGGATGACAAACTCCCAACCGACCCTGAACGTGTGCGGGATTTGCTACTCCACCTGGATCCCTACAAGTCCATGGGTCCGGATGGGATTCATCCCCGGGTGCTGAAAGAGCTGGCGGACGTCATCGCGGAACCTCTCTCAATTATTTTTCAACGATTCTGGGAATTTGGAGAGGTCCCGGTAGACTGGAAGCTGGCAAATGTTGTGCCGATTTACAAGAAGGGTCAGAAAGAAGACCCTAGCAATTACAGGCCTGTCAGTCTCACGTCAGTGCCTGGTAAAATCATGGAGAAGATGGTTCTCGAACTTATTGAGGCGCACCTGGGGGACAAAGCAGTCATTGGTCCCAGCCAGCATGGGTTTGTGAAGGGCAGGTCCTGCCTAACTAACCTGATTTCCTTTTATGATAAGATCACCCGTATGATGGACCAAGGGAAACCAGCTGATGTGATTTTTTTGGACTTCAGCAAGGCTTTTGACACGGTTTCCCATAGGATCCTACTGGACAAAATGTCCACCATACAGCTAAATAAAAACATCATACGATGGGTGAGCAATTGGCTAACGGGCAGGGCCCAAAGGGTTATGGTAAATGGGGCTGCGTCAGGCTGGCGGGCGGTCACCAGTGGGGTCCCTCAAGGCTCCATTTTAGGGCCGGTACTTTTCAATATTTTTATAAACGATCTGGATGTAGGAATAGAAGGTATTTTGAGCAAGTTTGCTGATGACACCAAACTTGGAGGAGTTGTGGACTCGAATGAGGGTGGAAAGGCCTTGCAGAGGGATCTGGATAGGTTGGAGAGCTGGGCGATCACCAACCGCATGAAGTTCAATAAGAGCAAGTGCCGGGTCCTGCACCTGGGACGGGGAAACCCTGGCTGCACGTACAGACTGGGCGATGAGACGCTGGAGAGCAGCCTAGAAGAGAGGGATCTGGGGGTCGTGGTAGACAGCAAGTTGAATATGAGCCAGCAGTGTGCCCTGGCGGCCAGGAGGGCCAACCGTGTCCTGGGGTGCATCAAGCACGGCATCGCTAGTAGGTCAAGGGAGGTGATTGTCCCGCTCTACTCTGCGCTGGTGCGGCCTCACCTCGAGTACTGTGTGCAGTTCTGGGCACCACAGTATAAAAAGGACATGAAACTGTTGGAGAGTGTACAGAGGAGGGCTACGAAGATGGTGAAAGGCCTGGAGGGGAAGACGTACGAGGAACGGCTGAGGTCACTGGGCCTGTTCAGCCTGGAGAAGAGGAGGCTGAGGGGAGACCTCATCACAGTCTACAACTTCCTCGTAAGGGGGTGTCGAGAGGCAGGAGACCTTTTCTCCATTAACACCAGTGACAGGACCCGCGGGAACGGGGTTAAGCTGAGGCAGGGGAAATTTAGGCTTGACATCAGGAGGGGGTTCTTCACAGAGAGGGTGGTTGCACACTGGAACAGGCTCCCCATGGAAGTGGTCACTGCACCGAGCCTGTCTGAATTTAAGAAGAGATTGGACTGTGCACTTAGTCACATGGTCTGAACTTTTGGGTAGACCTGTGCGGTATCAAGAGTTGGACTTGATGATCCTTAAGGGTCCCTTCCAACTCAGGATATTCTATGATTCTATGATTCTATGATTCTATAGTTAGTTCTTCCTTGTGTCAAGAGAAGGAGACCTGAACAGATGAGAAATTAGTATTCATCCTGAGACTAATAGTGGCACTCACTCCTTTGTCATGCTATGACATCAGTGTTTAAAATATCTAAAACATCTCTCTCAAGTGAGCAGACTTCAGACATACAGGATTCATTTGTCCGAGAGGGGTGTCTGCCTCTGTGATGGATATGTGTCTGCAAGTGGGGGTGAGCAATAAAAATGAATACATAAAAACAAAAACATAAATAAAACCAGATCAGGGTGACACATGGCAACCTACACATGGGGCTCTGAGTAATGAAGCTGCAAAAACACAAACTGAATGGGCCATGGCAGGGCCAGAAGAGTGAGTGTTAAACTGGCAGGTCTGCTAGTACTGACATTTAACATTCTTAGGGTGAAACCTCCCTATTTCCCTAAATTTTTGAAAAAAAAAATCAACAATTAAAAATTTCATATATGCAGTTGTGTATTTATCCAGAACAACTAAACTATGTTCCATAATATTTGGCTTAACTATTTTAGAAATCTCACGTCTACAGAGCTTGATTAAATTTTACCAAGGAAGTTGTATTTCTGAGCAGCTATGATGACAGTATTTGTGGGAGAATGCAATTCAATGATCTTGCACATTTAGTAGTACTCCATAGCAAAGGAAATCCTTTTGACTGGGATTTGTCAGCCTTCTTTTTGCACCTTGCCTCAGAGAACTGAATTTGGGAAAAGCAGTGTGCGTACTTCTTAATTCTTCACAGAACTACAGGATGGTGCAGAACAAACGCACCTATCTCTGTCATCAGGAAGGATAATATATACTGTGACAAGAAAAGGCAGAGACCCTTTTCTGTAAAGTTTGTGAGGAGCATTGTAAAATGACCTGCAAAATTTCTCACACCTTGAATTCTACCAGATTCGGTATATAGTTTGCTATGCTGTGCGTGGAACTTGTTCACTACAAGTTCACATTGTACAGCATTATCTCTAGAAGACATTTCGCAGTTTTAGAAGGCAGGGAAGACAAATAAGGTGATATAAGAGTCACTGACCAATTGATTATTTTGTATCATAGACTTAATTCATTTTTTACTATAGCACATTATAGTGCTTTTCTCTGGGGTTTTTCCTCAACATTCTTGCTTGTTCTTTTCCCTTGTCTGGTTTGAAGAACACTTTATGAAGAACGCTCCAATTTGAATGGGACTATCAAAATTAGTATTTCCTCCAGTCTTCCCTCATTCTGTCTTATGCTATAAAGCACATTTTCCTGAACATCCTAAAGCTGTGGGGAGGGGACGCTCTGGGAGAGCAGGAACAGTATTTTTAGTCACCCAAGCAAGGACTGGACTTAAATGCCCATCATCCCCATCTTTGGTAATTGCACTGACCATGAAGGTAATGATGGAGAGAAGGACACTTCATTTTCCTTTATGGAGAGATTGATCAGAGTAATCCACTGTGTGTGCTCTGAACATACAAAATGAATTGAGCTCGTAAGGTAACAGGCCTGAGACTGGACGACCGCCTTATCTGGTGTATGCATGAAATAGGTGCTGAGCTTCTCAGAGCTGTCAGGATTGTATTTCTTCTGAGGATTCACAGAGGCAGCATTCTAGACATCAGTTGAACTCTGCTATCAGAAACTTGGCCAGCTATGCAGTTTCTGTCCCTCCAAACTGAATAAATACTGAATGGTGATTTTGCTGGGCTTCAGTTCCAATTAGCACATCAAAAAAGGCAGTCAGGCCTCATCTACAAGAAGACGCAGGCATTTAAGGAAAATCTGGATTAAGCTATTTGTTACTTATTTTAAGTGCAGTAAAATTTATTACTAATCAAAGAAATATCTGAAAGCAAGGTCCTTCATTTTATTTTCTAAAGCCCAGAAAGAACCCCATTATTCTATGCTTCGCTTTGTGTGCCTCAGAATGACAAAATTTTCAATATGCCTCTGGTTTAAGTCAATTTAAAACATCATTTGGTAGGATTAATATATTTTTCTGAAGAAATAGTTCTGAAAAGAAGTCAGATTGAATATTGCTAAACTGATGTAGCATGGAAAAAATCACCTGGTGAGAAGGCCAAGTATCCTTATGATGTAACTTTGTCTTATATATCAGGTCATAATTTTGTTTGAGAACATGTTTCTTTCCAGCCATTGGCAGTCTCTGCTTTTCAGCTTTATGAGCCTCAAGTGTGTCTATTAAGAAGAACATTGGTTCAAAGCCATTTTTGTTTTGTTACTTTCCAGATAGAATACAATCACTGCATCTTCTTTTTGTGTAGATAATCCAGAAAACTTTCCTATGGGAGTTTGCTTCCTTTTCAGTTTGGCTTGTTATTTTCATTCTTTCATTTATTGTTTTTGTTATACAGTATGCTGTAAATGATAAAGAAATCCAAAGCCCTGAACTGATACTGAAATCAAGAGTATTTGGCCCTCTCTTACATGAACAAAGCCAATTTATTCCATTAGGGTCATGAAAAGTTGGTTTGTAATTTTTGTTTATGTATTAAAATAAATGTCTTATCAATTCACACCCACTCCTCGTGATTCTAAAGATTTTTTCATATTGAGTTCAACTCAGTATTGGAAGACTGTATGACCAGGTAGGCTAACTGAAGAAACTGGGCAGCCCAAGGTCTGTGGCCCTGAAAGAATCACAGAGCACCTTTCACTATCTTGGGATCTTCAACAATTTGAGGTCTCTTTTGTTTTGTCTTTGATATATTTCACTAGGAATGTTAATTACTATGTGTAGGACAAACTGCTGCCTGGGGAATAGCATAATTTTTGTCTTTGTATGTCATAAATGTTTGTATAGTCTCCCCTGGATGACACTTTTAAGTATTGCCTAAGCCCTTGTTATGTTTTGAGGGCCACAACAAGTGCTTTGGCACGTTCATTTTACTAGTATAAACACACCGTCAAGTCCAAATTAGGAGGCGATAATCTAGCACACTAGATTTTTGGATACTTTTTGTCTTTTGTATTAATAGTATCACATTTGATATGGAAAACAGGAAGTGTGTCCTGGTTTCTGGTGTGTATAAGGAATGGATGTTTCTTGCTTAGGTCTTGTTGGCTTACAACTGTGGTGAAATGGGCTTGATACCTGAGAACATCCCAGAAGTTCCTACCTTTCTCTGCACTTGCAATCTCTCTGGAACTCCAGACAGGATGTGCTATTTCTATTTGAAAATCTTACATGTTTGCATTGTGTTTGTATCTTCAGGAATCCAAGACAGGAATCACGTTCCGACTATAGACACCTAGGTTTCTGTGTTTCAGAAGTTTCCACATACCTGTGAGATGCCTCAGATGCCAATACAATAAACAGAGATCTAACCAATACAACGAATGGGGTAGGATTCAGTTGACTACATGCAGCCCAACAGTCTTAGAAGATTGTTCAGCTGATCACCTACAGGTACATATTTTAAAATGAGCAGCATCACTCTCCAAATTCAGTTGATTGAATAGGCTTGTGGAAGATTTAGTTGCTTAAGCATATGACTTTAGTGTCCTTTTTGATCCTAGAGGTACATTCACAGACTTCATCTGCTGTTCTACAATTTTCCTGCAGGTCCTGTGATATAGGTGCAGATACCTGCACTGTGCAGATATTTTAGATAGTCCATGACACTGCAGATCTCTTTAGGCCATTAAATCCTAGCCTGGACCTGGTATGTGAACACCAAAATGTAGTTTTAAAAATCTGAAACTGATTCCAGGCTTTATCCCTCATTGTCCTGCTAATCACCTCACTGTTAATCTACCTCAGATTTTTGTGTTGTGCCCAAAGAGCTGGGTACTGGTTCTGCACAGATTTTTTAAATTTACGTCATGCAAATAACCTTACGCTAATGGTACTACTCAGTATAATGTTAAACATACTGAAAAAGTTTTAAGTTAGAAATTTGAATCACGGATTCTATAACTGCATGTTCTCCTTTTCAGAATTCATTATGAATAGTACAACATAATTTATCAAAAGTATCACTCTGTGCTGTATTTCAGTTATTTGTGAAGTGATTCTTGCAATTTTGGGATCCTACTGAATTAGTGTCATCAATGTCATTGTTATTTGCTTTAAATAAAGATTTTACCACCAATGCAATTTGTGTGATGATAGGGATTATAAATACTGGATGTCCCTTCTCTTGACTCCATAACCTCATCTTTTAAGCAACTCCAGTATTATTCTGATGTAGACGGCAACTATCCAGTTCTGCAGATGCTATGAACAGGCTTAATTATAAAACCTCATTCTTCTTCTCAGCAAAGAATATTCTGAATTGCTAGACAAAAAATCAGCTTTTGAAGTCAGTCCAGATGTAAGCTGGAGGAGTCTCTGGCATAACTACTTCTGTCTGAAATTAATACCTTCTACAATAACTAAGCTTTATATCATTTCAAACAGATACCTCTTTCAAATGCAGCATTTACTATATATGAAAAGGTATACAACATTTTAAAACAATAAATGAGGGAGCCTAAGGAACTAATAGAAATGCCTCTCTTGGAGTTTATCCAGGTTATCCAGTCTGCATTCCCAGACTTCAGAGAAAAGGGCCGAGGTTTGTGCTTATTGACAAGGAAAAACCACCTTTGGATTCAGTTTGTATTTTAGCATTTTGCTGAAGATTTAGTTGAGTACTTACTGACCCACCCCAAATAACACTCAAATAATGTCTCAGAGCTGTGTCACTCACAGTCCAAGATGTTGTAGGAAGACTCCTGGCAAGACAAACAGAAAGACTGAAGAGACACCACTCTTACAGGAAAAGCCATAAACACAAGAAATAAAGGTTTAGTCATTAGCTGTCCTACTAGTGTCCCAGTGGTCTCTATTTAATTAGCTTTTCAAGTCTAGTGGAACAGACTTTATGTGTTGTATATCACTAATTTTCCAATGTTTTCCCATTCTACTTAGGAAATTAATTAGGTTTATCTGCAGGAATGTGCTGGACTCGTAGCTTGTTACTGAAATTGGAAGGTTTCTCAGTAAATATTTCCAAGAGAGACAGTTATATTGATTATATGTCTACTGTGGCCCTGGGGAACCCTGTGTCTCTGTCATGGCTGTGCTACATCACGGCACAAGCAATTTTCTGGTGGCTAATAATGGTCAACAAATGGCTGAGATGCCCATTCTGAGATCTTATAGATAAATTTGCAGAAGTGCTGAGGACACAGCTGGATGGAAGTCAAGGGGAGCCATCCTTTGAAGTGTCACTTAATGCTTAATACACCCAGGAGACAGATACAATTTCAGTTACCATAAATAACCGTGAAAAATTACCCAGAAGCATACAGTATTTTCTTCAGAACAGTGTTGAATAACCTACAATAAATAATGCATGACAGTGACCAGAGAGTAAACAAAGCACTGAACAGTTGGTCATTGGCACAGAAGTCTGTGTGCAGAGTGAGTGACAGAGAATTTGATGGAAAATGAATGGTTACATGATCGGGTAATCAGAAATCATGTTGTAGCTGAGGTCACCTTCACTGCCACACCGACTGTGGTTTTTATCTCAGAGCATTGTTCCTGCAACACAGCGGCTCTGGCTGAGGAAAGTCTGTTCTCCAGATGTCAGCAAGCCAGCATCACTTAGCGCCAGGTTTCTCTTGTGTATAAAATGTACTTTTTTGCACAGTGTGTGTTTTTCTCCAGAAGCTTTTTGAAAAATATTCCTTTCTGGATTGCTTGGTCAATAATACATTGTTTATTTCCATATTTCCTCATAGTTTCACTAACCTGGTACTCTGTTAGTTTTATCATTATTAATTATTAGAGTCAGGAAAAATTGCCAGGTAACTGAATAAGAAAACATTGTTTAGCTAAAATTTCTTGCCCTGTTGGGAGTTCCTCATAATAATTTTTATTTCTTCTCCTCTTGATCAATGTCACATGCAGTGCCTCACAAAGGTTGTTAGCCCAGTCTTGATCTAGCTGCTCCCATGTAACAAAAAGTTGAAGAGAGAGAAGCTTTTTTTTTTTTTTTTCTTTCAGTTTAAGGTATTTTATTTTTACAGATAAGCAGTACTGAAATGACTGCACTGAAATACAAAGTAAAAGTAATATGATTATTGCAGCTGATTGATCATACATACAGCACATAATCAAATGGAATCAACCAGTAAAATTTGTCTCTTAATTTCATTGCTTTGGAGTTATTCTAATTATCCAAAGAAAAAGCAGTTGAAAATGTACCCAGTAAAGAACAATTGTTTCATCTTTCCAGGTGTTATTCCAGAAAAAAAAAAAAATCACTTTCTCATCAGTCCCACTTAAAGAAAAAATCACTACGTAAATGTGGAGAGAAATTAAAGTTAGCCAAGCGCTTAAAAGCTCAAAATTGCATGAAAGAAGGGGAAAGGTTTCAGTAAAAAGCAGATTAAGTTGTTCCCTCATTATACGTCTGATTTGCCACTGATAGATTTTCCTTTCCTGGCCTCCCAAAAATAGCACAGTGCAAATAACATGTGGCTTGCATAGCAGATACAGTTATGCTTTGGACAGATAAATGATAAAACTGCATAGCTTGGAACATAGTCTAGCTATATTTTCCAACTACAATTATCTTGCAAACCCAGCAAGAAGTGGTCTAAGTGGTTTAGAGTTCTTTTTCAACACTACTTTTGCCTTTGTTCTTTTTAGTCTTAGAATGAAATGTTTTTGTTTTGTTTTGTTTTGTTTTGTTTTGTTTTGTTTTGTTTTGTTTTATTTTATTTTATTTTATTTTATTTTATTTTATTTTATTTTATTTTATTTTATTTTATTCCTTCTACTCTTCTGTAAGTTTTAGAATGTCTTCGTTAGAAAAACGATAAAATTGCAAAAAAGAACAGGAAGAAAGAAAATGTATCTCTACATTGGGGGAAACTTCTGAACTTCACTCAGTTGTATTCAATGTTGGAAAGAAGAAAAAACATTTCCAGGCATTAATTTTCATGCTTTCTGAATACCTCTTGGTAGAGAGTCTGAGTACAGAATGGCTTTTTACAATTTCTCATTATACAAAAAGAGCAAAACTGAGCATTTCTGATGAGTAAAACGGATGAAGGATGACCTGTGTAACTGTTAGAAATGGTGGTCTAAATACAAAGTGGCTCAGCGTGTGCCTGATGATTCTGGGAACAAATAAAGTGTTATTAAAAGATCCTTATATATTTATGTTTTTCCTGCAGTTTTCCTTAAATTAGGTGCTAGAGGCCACTGTTGGAAACAGGTTAGAAGGTTAAATGAAGCTGTTTTCATAGCTGGAATGGCAATTCTTATATTCTTAGATTCCCACACTGCTCTCATTTTCAGAGTATTTTATTTGTTTGTACCTGCTTCAACTAACATTACACTTTTCATTCCATGCAGAGTGCATTATGAATGAAACATCATTCTTCGTTGTATATTTTCAGCGTGAGAGTAGGACGGGTCAGAGCCCACCCTTTGACGTATCTGTCCCAGAGAGACAGGTAGGAGTCAGTGCTGTCAGTGAACCCTCCGTGTCTCTGACTCACGTTCATCTGTGCATCATGTGTTTCCTGCTGAGTCACTGTATAGCTTTCTCGCTGCCTTTTCATCTTCTGGTGTTTTCATGTTTGAGTGGGAAATAATTTTGGCTGCAGGCCATATTTTTCTCTATTTCTACGTGCTATGTGTGATGAAGAAACTTGATGTGAAAAACTGGGGAAAACAGCCAAGGGATGATCACAACAAAGACTTTTTTGAATGAAACAAAACATTTATTTAAAAATTAAGGTAAAGCTGTTTACTAGTCTTCTTGTCATTGACAGGGCACAAGTTGGTGTAGTAGCTGGAAGCAATTAGAAATCAGTCTGCAGGTTGTCATTTGGACAGAAAGATCCCAATGATCTGTAGGACAGTGGAGCTATCCCTTTCTGAACATTGTTACCATGGATTACTTGACAGCGTTGTGCAAGAATTAGGGCTGAATGGAGTAAAACAAATTCTCCAAGAAGAAACCATACTTTCCAACCTATACAGTTGGGTTATTTTCTTTCATTGCTTGTTTAAATTAATTAGGTATTCATATTTATCTATACCGTCAATGTTTCTTACCTTTAGATAAAGCCCTTAAGACACAGATCTACTCAATTTGATGTAAGTAGAGAGGCAATTTACTTTTTGATCTGTTTCACACCAAGTCATGGAAAGATGTTCCCACTCATGGCTACTATGCTCTTAGGAGAAATGAAATTAAGAAATGATGTGACTTTCTTCCGTTGCCTACCACTTCTCCTATCTAAAATGTTTGTTTCAGGATGGGATCACCCTTCAGAGATGCTTTTCTTTCCCCACTGGGTGTTGAATGCATGTGGCTGCTCAGTTCAAATTTTTGAGTAGGTGAAAGACATGAGATGAGATACATCTCGTCTCAATAGTATGAAAAAATCAGTCCTAAAAGGGATCAGTCGTCTTGGATTGTTCATCAAAGACAGAGCAGATAAATCATGCCACAGAAGTATCTATTTTTCATCATACGGTGTTTCTGTATAGAGGTCTGAAGTTAGGTGAGATGGATCCCACATCTAGTCTCTATTTCTGATGCTCATATTTACTACAAAATCAACATTCAATAAAGAAAGTCAGAGTAAGTTGCTGACACCAAAGTCCATAGTGACAGAGGCTGAGAACATGGACAAATGTTGTTCAGAATAAGTGATTTCAGTATTAAAAAAGGTATTACAGAGCTTCTGTTGCTTTCTTCACTTCTGTGAATGCAGTTGTTTATATTTCTGGCAGGTAAGTGGTAACAATTCTGGTAGGATTGTTTTAAACTCTCTTTTTGCCTTCTCTTTGAACAGGAATGGCCTTTGGAGAGAAAGTTTTGGAAACCTGGAGATACTTACTGGTTTCCTGTGTCCCTTGCATTAGGGTGACTGTGTGTGTATCATAGATTTGTACCCACGCAGCTGGCACTTCTCTAGGATTTTTGGATATGCAGCAGTCGGTAGGTCACCTCTTTGAGCAGTAGAATGGCAGGGTACTGCTATAAGCTCTGTTATGTGTAACACTGAAAGCAAAGGCTGAGAAGTAGTCTGGATATTCACAAGCAGTCTGTTTCTCCATTGAGTCATAGCCCCAGTGCTTCCAGTGTCAGCTACATTGATTTAATCTGATCTGTGGAAGTTTGCAGCTGTTTCTTATGACTGATTCCTAGTAATTCTTTTATAGTATTTTATTTTTTATGCCACAGAGATTTTGTTATGGAAGAAGCTTAGCAATATTCATTGGCACCCTCAACCCTTTTCTATGTTTACTAGAATGAAGTCATTGACATATGGAAACATTTAGACGGTTTGAAGACAAGCCTGACTGAAAGCAACAGACAGATGTCCAATGAATTAAATATGTAAATCTTTTAATGAAAATGTGATTGTAAATGATGAAGTGATTAAAGCAATGAACTGATGAAAAATGACCATATTAAAATGACAGGGATCTGATCTTATTCCTTCTGGGAGAGTTGTTGTGAATCATATTATCATAAATGCAATGTGTTTATGTTTTAGTATAATTCTTGATGGTTTGCACATTCTTTCTTATTATTACACTATGCATGATTATACTTTTCTATGCAAAAGTGAAACTCTTAGGCAAGTACTTTCTGAAGATTCACTGTTCACATTCATTTTTATTTGGATATAGCACTAGGCAGATCCCAGTAACGAGAGTTTTGAACCATAGTTCCAGTAAATTTAAAATATCAACAACTGACCTCAAGATACCTAAGCAATGTATCAATAGTAAAATTCCACCTTTCTTTTGTGCACATATTTTCATCACTGGGACTGTGTGCAGGTATACAAGACTTGATGTTTAACCACTGAAGACTGCAAGGTTTTGCCACTGTCTGGGACACAGCTGGATTTGTGAGATTTAATATGAAATGCATTTAATTACAGCAGGAGGGATTAATTTCCGTCTAGTACACAACCTAGTCTGCATTAGTGTTTTAAACTTCCTCTACAGTCTGTGGAGAGAGGTAGACTGAGGTCACGGTCAGAAGCCTGCTTTAAGCTAACACGCCTTTGGGCTGCTGCTGAAGGAGGTGTCCTCTCATGCCTCATTCATCCCATTGCTCCTTCTGTGTCTCTGAGCAGCCACTGGAGTGAGTAGGGGCAGAGTCCAGAATACTTCATGCCTCCATGGAGGGATGCTGGAGGTTGGGGATTGTAGAAAAAAATGCTTTTGGTGGCAGTTCAGGTTTCTGTTGCATGAAAGCACCCATTTAGTCACAGTTAATGATGTATGGAATGAATTATACTGCCTATAGCAGGAGCCCAGACAACTAATTTACTTAGTTACCTAGAGAGAGAAAGCTAAGTGTGATGAATCCTGGTCTTAGTGTACTGAATACTTACCGTCAACAAAAATGAAACAATCAGTTTTTCAGTATCTACGTGGCGGGTTGGTGTGATAGTGTGGTCTGATAAACTTCTTCAGTACTTCATTCTTTACAACTACCCTATGAGATATGAAATAATAGAAGATGAAATGAACATGCACTCATAAATGTTGTTGATATAGTTGGTTATTTTCACAGCATCACAGAATGGCTAAGTTGGAAGTTGGACCTCTGGAAGTCACCTGGTCCAAACCTCCCACTCAAGCAGGGACACCCAGGGCAGGCTGCCCAGGACCACGTCCAGGCGGCTTCTGGAGATCCCCAAGGAGGAGACCCCACAGCCTCTCTGGGCAGCCTGTGCCAGGGCTCCGTCACCCGCCCAGCACAGAAGTGCTGCCTGGTGCTCAGAGGGAGCCTCCTGGGTGCCCGGCTGTGCCCATGGCCTCCTGTCCTGGCACTGGGCACCGCTGAGCAGAGCCTGGCTCCGGCCTCTCTGCACCCTCCCTTCAGGGATTTAGGGACATGGATGAGATCCCCCTGAGCCTCCTCTTCTCCAGGCTGAGCAGCCCCATCTCTCAGCCTCTCCTCAGAGGAGAGGTGCTCCAGTCCTGTGACCATCTTGGTGGCTCTCTGCCAGACTCTCTCCAGTACGTCCAGGTCTCCCTTGTACTGGGGGGCCCAGAACTGGACCCAGCACTCCAAGTGCAGCCTCACCAGTGCTGAGCAGAGGGGAAGAATCACCTCTCCGTACCTGCTGGCAACACTTCTCCTAAGGCAGCCCAGGAGACCAATGGCTTTCTTAGTGGCAGGGGCATGTTGCTGACTCATGTTTAACTTGGTGTCCACCAGAACTCCTTTTCTGCAGAGCTGCTTTCCAGCTGGGGAACCTCCAGCACCTCCCCAGGTGCAGGACTTTGCAATTCCGCTTGTTGAAAATCAACAAGAAAAATATTTATCAAATATTTATTTTAAACTGTTGTAACCACAGTGATTTTTTTTTTCTGAAGCAAACTACTTCACTCTGTCAAGTTTTCACATATTGCTCTTGTTTAGTTTGCTGTTTTTGTTTGTTTATTTGTTTGTTTGCTTGTTTGTTTTTGGTGTAGTTTTCTGAGGAAAATACAATATAACAACCTGAAAAGTGTAGTTATGGTGTACTCTAGTTTGAAACAATGTACGTCTCTTCCCTATATTACTTATAATTCTAAATGAGCTGAACTTATATTACTATCAACTGATTTATGAGGTTGCCATATGCTCTAGGAGGACCCTCCCTGTGATGCTGTCAGTCTAAAAACCTGTGTTCAAAACGCTGCCTCTAACCACTGACACTGTCCAGCTGTGAGTCTGCAGGAAAACCACCTTCCTTCCCTTGTTTGTCAGGCTGTTCTACTTTGAGCCTCAATTAATAAGGGAAGGATCAGAAAGCAAAATGTCTAATGAGGTTGCCCTCCCTCTCCTTTCACCTCCTCTGAAGCAAGGACAGCTAAACTTGTTATTTTTCAGTTGCTGGAGTGTTAAAATTTGCAGAGTCATGTTTTAAAGTAAAGCGTCACTAGTTTTGGTCTGTCTTAAGTGTCACAGCATTTACTGGAGCAGTTCACAGGGCGATTTGTGACTTAGCACTGTTTATTTTCCCCTCTGCTGAAGACAAGGTGGAAGTTTCACCAACAGTCCTCTTTTGTGATGTCTCCATCGAGCAATCAGAGCACTTAGATCCTAATTCAGCATTCACAGCAGGGTTTTTCTCTCATAATGTACTTTAATGTATCATCTACCATAAGAGGCCCTTCATGTTGCCTGGGACTTCCAGTCACTATGATAATACAAATAATAACAAGCTAGTGAACATCTGTACACGATTACAAAAAGGCACTATGTAACTGGGTTATTGTTAAGAGATTCCATTAGCCTATTTTCAGAATAAGCAAAAGTGCAGGACTTGGGAGTGTCCCTGCTTTGTGGAGCTGACTCACATGTGAGTACTTTCACCATCAAAATCTGAGCTGGGTTTGTACCCTAAAGACAGGATGTCTTCCAAATACTCACTTTCCAGTTGTTTGTGTTAACCAACAGTGTGGAATGATGTGGCTTTAGATATGGCCCATTGTACGCAATGTCACACATGTTTTGGTCCCCAGAAGACCCCCTGGGAGTTGCTAATCTACTTTTGTGGCAAAAATGATGCTACAGGAGCAGAGAATATAGCTGTATCTATGTGTATAATACAGCAGGAGCTTTATACTGGGTAGAGGTATTGATATGAACAGGAGTTTTAATTTATATGATTCCTTTTCCAGTTTGTTTTCATCATGTAAGCAAAAGCTGTATATATGTTGTGATGTGTTTTTTTTCCTTACAGTCTATTAGTCTGTGTTTGAAGGATTTATGTTTATTCTCTAAACAGAGAGGAAAATACTGGTTTCATATAAATTTAAGGGACATTTGCAAAAAGTAATTCTTCTCAAATTCGGACTAATTCCAGGTTATATAAGTTGTAACTAAGAAATGATTGTGTCTCACAGATGTAATATTTTGACTTTACTGTGACAGACAAATGTGAAGTATACTACAAAATATTTACCAGTGGGGAATAGTGAGCCTTGATGACTTTCTAGACCTTCCTAAAGTAATGTGACTCACCCTTATGTATTATTTTTTCTTAAATGATTTCTTTTGCATTGTATGACCTTGAAAATAATTCTAGCCAGTGAAAGCATATGTCTGCATTCTTAAAATATTTATCTGCCTAGGTAAACTGTAGGGGAAAAAAAGAAACAAAATCAGTCTCCATCATTTCAATTATTCTTTTTTTACAGCTAAAAAACTTTGCTTACTTGCGGTGGTAAGAAATCAGTTTGTCTGCAGGACTGATTCAGGCACTAAGGAAGACGGTGAGGTAGGGAAGGAGAGTGGAAGTGAACTATTTATACAAGAATTGGTCGTTGTAAGTTAAATGTCAGAATCAATCCAAACGCCACTTCTTATGAACAGAAAACCACATTTTCCAATAAAACACGAAGTTCTGACTAAGAAGTTTGGTACCTAATTATAAAGTTATTCGCTGTCTCCTTTTGTATTACATAAACTACTTTGGGGCCTAGCCAAGCAATAGCAGTGAATCCAATGTTAACCTTTTATTCAGGCATCACGAATACCACTTTTCTTAAGGCATTTAAAACACTACTAAGATAGTCAACTATAAAGCCTTAGAAAAAATACTGAGAGACTGTCAATAGTAAAACTTAATATCCTTTAACTTAAAGTAAACATTTTGATTTTACTAACCCATTTAGGTATGTAAGTTTTTAACAATTATTGTGTAATTGAAATAAGGGGAAATGAAGAACCAGTGTCAGTGCTGAAATTTCAATCAGCCTTTAAACATGTAGCCAATTTTAAGCTTCTTTGAAAATGAAGGAACATATGTATAGATTATAGATATAGATAACCCTATGTATAGATTTAAGTATTTTGTATTGAGGTCAGAGAAGTTCAGAAGCAGAAACTTTGATGTCCTGTCCGACACTTCAGGAATATGAATTTGTCTCCTTTGTCCTGATAATATTCTGTGTACTTCTATGTAAAGCTCTAGCTTTATTATGAAGGAGCTACCCCTCTATTTGCTCACACAGTCATATACATTGTGTGTGTTCATGTGATTGGAAGAGCCTGTACTGCTCTACTCACCCCATATGAGTATGACAACTATTTCCATCACAGCATAGTCTGTCTCATTTACACATAAAATTCTTTCTGGGTAATTTCTCCCTAGTTTCTCTCTTCTCGATCCAGGGAAGTTACAAAACATAAATTCTCTCCAATGGCTAGATTTCTAACAGAAAAACTCTAAAGCCAAATTTAGGCAAGCTTTATTTCATTTCAGATCTCCAGGAGCTATACATTCTCTACTAAGTCTAACCTGAAATGTATAGTTGGTATAGCTTCTTAAATTATAGCTGGTTCAGAATTAAGGCAGGAATTTGTGGAGAAAGTTCTTATTTTCAGTTCTTTTCACAAATAATTCTGGAAGAAAAAAAAACAACAAAGGGTAAAAAGCAGAGAAGCAATAAAAGTAAAATAAAAATGCCAAACATATTTGTAAACCTGACATCTATCTACAGCCATTGGCTTAGAATGACAGTAAGTGGTGCCAGGGACCAATATAAAACAAGTTCATTACTTGCATATGAATCTTTAAAGGCCATGTGTTAAGTTAATGTGCTGCCGATAGCTTATCTCATTTTCCGTCTAGACATCCAAGCTAATGGAAATGGGAATATTTTCATCTGCCACCCCCCTGCCCCCCGCTCTTTTTCAGCTTCTGTGCTACTAAGAATAATAATGGTAATTTTCTGTTAAAAAAGACAGAAAGATTCCCCCCTGTGGTGGTTTTACTCAACTGGGCACCCTAGATGCACCACAACCACTCTCTCACTCTCCCTCCTCAAAGAGAAAGGGGAAAAATATGATGGAAAGAGCTCAAGGGTTGAGATAAGGAGTGGGAGATCACTCATCATGGCAAAACAGACTCAGTATAGGGAGAGTAATTTATTACCTACTACAAACAAGCTAGAGCAGTGAGAAACTAAAAACAAACTAAAGACACCTTCCCCCCCAGCCACCTTCTATGTCCTTCCCCCAGGCAGCGCAGGGGTACGGGGAATGAGGGCTGCGGTCAGTCCCTGACACTTCATCTCCGCCGCTCCTTCACGGTCCCTCTCTGCCCCTGCTCCCCGTGGGGTCCCTCCCACGGGATGCCGTCCTGCCCGAACTGAGCCTGCGGGGGCTGCCCACAGGCAGCAGCTCTTCCAGAACTGCTCCCACACGGCTCCGTACCACGGGGTCCATCCCCCAGGAGCAAACTGCTCCAGCACGGGTCCCCCACGGGCGGCAGCTCCCCCCAGACCCCTGCTCCTGCGTGGGCTCCTCCCCACGGGCTGCAGCTCCGGCCCGGGGCCTGCTCCTGCGGGGGCTCTCCATGGGCCGCAGCCTCCTCCAGGCCACATCCACCTGCTCCACCGGGGGCTCCTCCACGGGCTGCAGCGTGGAGATCTGCTCCGTGTGGGACCCGTGGGCTGCAGGGGGACAGCCTGCTCCACCAGGGGCCTCTCCACAGGCCGCAGGGGAACTGCTGCTGCCTGCCTGGAGCACCTCCTGCCCTCCTGCTGCACTCACCTTGGGGGCTGCAGGCTCTCACTCCTCGCTCTCCCATCTGCTGTTGCACACCATTTTTTCCCCCTTTCTTCAATCTGCTCTCCCAGAGGTGCAAACAATGTTGCTTATTGGCTCAGCTCTTGGCAGCAGGGGGTCACTTTGGAGCTGGATGAAACTGGCTCTGATCTGACCTGGGGCAGCTTCTGGGTTCTTCTCACAGAGGCCACCCCTTGCAGCCCCTTGCTACCAAAACTTTGCCACATAAACCCAATATACCCTCCCAGCGTTTCGTGGTGTACTGTGGAGTGTGGAGCTTTAGGCACTGAGATGATGATATGTTTCAATCTGAAAGCAGTCCTTTTTTTTTTTTTCTCTCTCTTTTTTTTTTTTTTTTTTTCCATTCTGATAAAATGTGATAAGCTGTATCTCTTTAGACTGATTGTTGAGAGAAGACTTCGAACATTTAGGTCTTGTTTTGCCTCTGCTGTATTCCACCTGGATTACAGATGTGTTATTAGAAAAGAAAGGCAATTCTCCTGCTCTCACAGTAGGTTTGTATACTGTCTTGGAACTTCTCAGATAAAGTCCTGTATCAAGAAGAAAGGTCTTGAATTTCTACTGATTTAGCCACTCCAGCAAGAGGTTTTCCTTGAACTGTGTATAAAGACTCCTTCAAAAGCTCTTTCAGCTAGTAATGTTCCCCTGCCAAAAGATTAAAAAGTGACAGGACTGTGAAACATCTAAAAACACTATGGAAACCTCTCTTAGTTGTATCATTTCTAGCTGTCTGACAACATTTATAACATCCTTTGCTCTTTAACAGGTTTATTGGGTAGCTGTCTGAGTGCCGTTTACATATCCATGTAATATGTGCTTCCATTTTAGCCCATTGACAGTTTGGCTCATGGAATTGATTCCTTCTTTGTGGAATTGACGATAAATTTTCCTAACAATGAGCAGCAGAGCCTGGAGTGAAGGGCAAGAGCCTCATCCCATGGTACCCAAACGGAGCAGAGCAGGTATGCAAATGGTAACCAGGGCAGCCAAAGTTCCTGACTGCCAGACAAGTCCATGGTGATGCACTTGGTCTGAAGCCAAGCTGGGAAGGCAAGTCCGTGGGTCAACTTTCTCACATGGATTTTTCCCAGCAGCTTGACCCAAGGTTATACCCGCACTGTGCTAGAGCTGGTCATGAGCACCTGTAGCCAAAGCCTTGGAGGAGGGAAGAGGCTGCAAAGCATGTTGGTGTACTCAGGAGGCTGAAGCTGAGCAGGAATAAGTCAGGGATGAATGGAAGGCCAAGACCACTGGAAAATTCACAGTGTCTCTATGTTTTTATTTGTCTGAAGATAATTAGCCTCAGTTGGTCAATTCAGTCTGTAGTTTAAAAATAGCCTTGCCTTCTTCTGCCATGTTAAGGTAGGTGATCCTATCAACTATAACACGAAAAAATATGGAGAATAATGAAGGTTAAAGATACAAAATTGCATCTCTGCAAAGATAAAAGACTAGAACTCTTAATGTTGAAAAAGGTGTAACTGGGGGGCATTTGATAGCAACCCATAGACTGAATGTTAAAGAGAAGGTGAGTAAAGAGTGATTATTAATAATTTCTCACAATTGATTTTGTTATGATTTTTTTTTTGATAAATGGTAGCTTCAAAATAAACAAAAGGAAATAACTTTTTATATAATGAACAAGTAAATCATGAAATGCTTGAGGCTATGGAAGGGTAAGTTAGAAGTAGTCAAAAAATAATTCAACTAGTTTGTGGAGGATAAATTGGCAGATGGCAAGTAAACTTCATAATCTAGATGTGACTTTTGGCTCAGTAGACCCTAAGCCATTGTCTATTAGTAGCTGGAAAGATATGCTGGGGAAAAAAAATCTCTCTGCATCAGACATATTTGTTACATAGTGTAATAATGTTAAAACAGTTGAATGTTAATGCAGTTAATCATGACTTCATTGTATTTTTTATTCACTACAGCAGTGTAACTTAGCTGAACATGTCTTTTTAGCTCTTAGTATGTATGAAATAATAGAGTTTACTACTGCATGTCTTCTCAGTTATATAGGTGCCAACATCAAACTTGTCCTTCAGACAAACTGGCTTCCTGTGGCATTTTTCATCAGTTTCAATAGTTCACCAAGATACTTGGTGACTCAGGCCAAGGATAGCTAAAAGATGTCCTAAATCTCTAGGTTGATGATTTGCTTCTCTGCACAATGCAACACTCACGAACTTTTCCTGGCAAAGTCTGAGGATTTGGAAAGAAGTCATTGGGGAACTAAGGATCATTACAAATCTCAGCATATTTTGTTCTTTTAAACCATCTTTTTCTAAGATAAATACATGTCACTATGTATTTTAAAGAATAACATAATGCAATATGAAAATAAACAACCCCCTCAGAAAATTCAAACGTCAAACCAAGTGAAACCTGAATTCCAACAGGACAAAGCTGTCCTGTTTCTGGCTCTGCTCTTTGCTGCTCCTGGAGAACTGATGAGAAAAATACAAAACAGTGCCTGGCCCCTTTCTGTCCGAATGAATATAACTCAGATTGTACTGTAATAATCACACAGGAGAACAAGTATAAAACAGGACAGATGTCATAGTTTATGCCAAAATAAGTTATTACATTGCATTCAATCAGAGAAAAAGGGGTAACTTTTTTTTTTTTCCCTTTTAAGCAAGAATAAGTGGAGAGATTTGGAAGTCCACTGTAGACCCAAAATGCATATGTAGTAGTTCTGTGTGTCATTTAACTTTTACTTATGATTACTCATGAGTTGTCTTTACATTCTTATAATCTTGTTCACAAGTATATATATCTCAAATTTCTGTATCATGAAATAAATACAAAACTATTTTACTCTTCTAATTTTGTTTGTAGATGGAATGGTCTTAATGTTATCAGGCCAGATAGACAATGAAAGTGACCTGAGGATATATGTAGGTAGTCCAATACTGGAACATGCAAAAAAACAAAACAAACAAAAAACCTAAACAAACAAAACAAAACAAAACAAAAAAACATAAATCTGTATCATATCAGCTTACCCTGAGGATACACATTCCTTACACTTGAATCTCTCTAGCAGTAAAGCCCTGATATCCCTTGGAGGGAGAAATGGAGTCTGCAGAGACTCGTGATCTAGCTATGGAATTTTTAAGTTCCTTCTGGCCTCGTAACTTCTTGCTGAGCCACATGAACCTGAATTAATCCAGCCAGGCTAGCAGCTGCACAGTTTGCATTTGTGATAGGGAAAACAAAATGAAACAAAACAGCAAAAAACAACCAAACAACCAAAGTAAAAACAAACACCCCCAGCATCCTCCAAACTTATATACACGTTCAGTACATGTTCAATGTACTTGGTCCAGTAAGCATGGACTTTGTGATGCTATTTTACAGTAGACTTTCAAAGAGGATGGCCACATATTTAGAAAAGAAAATTGTCAGCTGGAGCTTATTTGATAGTTTATATCCTTAGTTTATATCCTACTGTCTCCTAGATTCTTTACAATAGAAAGAATTTATGCTGGAACACTATGTCAGTATCTCAGTATCTTCTCTTCTTCATTGCTACCTCTCAAATAAAGTCCTGTGATCTTTACAATGACTTTTGTCACACACATTCCTGTGATGAAGATCTCACCTCAAAACTGTGGACCAATCTCCAATTAATTAAAAATGCTGGAAACAGACGTGGGTCTACCACAGGTGTAAGATGTCATTTGTCCCTGTTTTAACTTCCTCTAATTTTTATGCTGCTGTGTTGGCTATTCACAATCTCTTAACAGCTGTGTGCCATCATAGTGTCTCTCTTGCTTCTGCTACACTAGGAAGAATGAATAGCTTTGTGCAGCAGATGGAAAATGTCTACTTGTCTCCAGCTTCAACCTGTGCCTACAGCCATGATGTTTTACACAGCTGGGAGAAGCAAATACAAACTGGATTTGCATGATGTGTGTGGCCTGATATGGGGTTACGAGATATGGGCATTCATACCACAGCTTCTCCCCTTGGATAGAGCTAGTTAAACAACATAGACTATGTGGACTACCAATACTTGGCTATGAACCTGCTGAGGCTGATGGACCTGTTTTGAATTACATCTAATACCAAGCATTCTTGCCATGAGGTATTTGGTTTTAGGTTTAGGTTTTTGGTTTCTGTTGATACTCAGGTCACATTCCGTTGATATTGTTTATTCCCTGCCTTTAATTTTCTCTAAGTAGTCAGTAAAAATTTCAGGGTTGTGTGTTGATGAGATGAAGTTATATCTCATTGAAGTTACATCTCATTTGAAACATTGGTTTTCCCTGAAGATTTCTGCTGTTTATTTCTATATATGTATTTCAGGTAGAAAACATTTCTAATAAAAAATTGTCATTAATAACATAAAGCCAACAGCATATATCTTATAAGCTCTCAAACTCCTGTGTTATGTTGGAAAATACTGAGATAGTGTTAAATAAAATAAACAGCATCCTGCCCTAAATATCTGCAGTATAACCTCTGATTAGGATTCTATCATTTCAAATTTATGTTAAAAACTGTATAAATTTGCTAGGGCATTACTCCCAAAACATAAATCATTAGCAGCAAGGACTGAAGTGAATGTGAGAGAATATGAGTAGATGTTTGGCCTAGGCAAAAGAAACCTGATGTTAAACGGCTGTAACCTCACTGTATGCTCTGTCCCAGAACCCACCATGCTCTGACTAATAAAATTTAATCTGATCTGACCTGATCTAGTGCTGCTAATTGACAGCTAAGACAACTTTGTGGACTCTTTACATCAGTGGAGTAGCAGAAAACATGTGGGGCTGATTTTTAAATTCAGCCCTAATAAAACAACTATCTCTGTCTTGTTGCAGATTAGAGGAACAAACCTGGATCTTACTCATCATAGATTCTGTGCTTTATACACATTGCAGTTTAGCTGGGTATTGATACAGCCATTTTGACTTGAAGTGAGGGCATATGATGCTGGTTTTGCACTTCGTGTGTGTATAGCTGGGCATAAAAACTGGTGTGCAGTAACTGTGCTGGTCTGCAGAAACACTGAGGTATCAGGAGATATTTATGGACTTAGTAAATGGAAAAGAGAAAGGTGTATGTGTTGCACATATGGAATCTATATGTTGCACATATAGAATCACAGAATCATTAAGGTTGGAAGAGACCTCCAAGATCATCTGGTCCAACCATCCCCCTACCACCAATGTTACCCACTAAACCATGTCCCTAAGCACCAGGTCCAACCTTTCCTTGAACACCCCCAGGGACGGTGACTCCACCACCTCCCTGGGCAACCCATCCCAGTGCCTGACTGCTCTTTCTGAGAAGAAATGTCTCCTCGTTTCCAACCTGAACCTCCCCTGGCGCAACTTGAGGCCATTCCCCCTAGTCCTATCACTAGTTACCTGTGAGAAGAGGCCGACCCCCAGCTCCCCACACCTTCCTTTCAGGCAGTTGCAGAGAGCAATGAGGTTTCCCCTGAGCCTCCTCTTCTCCACACTAAAAAAACCCAGTGCCCTCAGCCTCTCCTCACAGGACTTGTGTTCCAGGTGAAGTTACAATCAAATTTCTTTTCTGTCACTGACAAATAATTACCAGCTTATAAGATATGGTTTCTCCAGGAACTTTGAGACATCTCCAACAAAGATCCCAGGAACACCGACTCCTTATACAGCCAGTGCACACCCTAAAGGCACTGCCAACTGTTACAGCCCAAACCACATTGAAATCTGTTCAATCCATTCAGATGGGAATCAGACCAAGACCTGAATGAGACCAGAACAATCAAGTGTTACTCTTACAGTGAGTATGAAGAGGTAGTGTTTTGGGGTTTTTCCCTGACTCCATAAGGGAACTTTGCAGTGATGCCAGTCCTAAGGATATAATAATACTTCTTTCAATCAGTCCAGTCCAGATGCCTTTCAGTCTGGGTGGCGCTATGAAAGACACATTGCATTATGGCTAAGCAGATAAGGTCATCAAATTTTTCTGACGATTTTGATATTTCAATTTTTTTTGGGGGGGTGTGTGTTTTTTTTTTTCTTCATTTTCTATTCAGCATTTAACAAGTCTGAGGGGTGCTAGTGGACACTCTTGCAACCAGGGAGCCAGGATGATCCAGGGACACCACAAATGCAACCAAACCCCAGGATGCTAAGTAACTAGCGAAAGAATGACGCCCAGAAACTTAGGAAGCTCTAGGCAGGATTTCACAAATTGTTTTCCTTCAATCTCCAGCAAAAGCTATTCTCAGCTGAAGTATTCTGACGTGACTATGTGATTTGGGTAAATATTTCAGCTGAATCTGTCTAACCACTTTTAATTTGTACCTTTTAAAAAGGGCTGCAGAGAGCTGGTGTCAGCCCTGTCCCTCAACGTCTAGGCAGCCTGATTCCATCTCTACACAACTCAAACAATCATACTGAGAAAGGTAATGAGTTTCATTGAAGCTGTAGTTTCTAGTAAGCAGATAAAAGATTTGCTTTTCATTCTTTCTAACAAGTGAAATAGGGAATATATGTTCTTCCCCTGTAGCTAAAGAAATTTGAAACAAGTCCAAACAGCTTTTCTATTGAATTTATACAAACAGCAGCTATAAACTCATAAAAATATATCACTGTGAAACTTACAAATATGGCTTCATTTTATTACCCTTACAATGATAATTTAGAGCAGTAAACATTTTACACAGAACTTGTTTTATGTCTGCAACTTGGGTCATGTAATTTCCTTGGAAGTGATGGTGAACTATGGGAGAATTTTATTGATGAGTTTGGGGCGTTTGTTGTAGGAGCCAAGAATATGCAGCGAAAGTCAACACAAACTAGTGGAGATAAGACTCTGTTTTCCACCATGCCTTCTGCACTCGCTGTCCATTTTGCAAAATTTTAAAGCTAGTTTTAAAAAGAAAAAAAAAAAAGGTGTCATTTCATCTTTCTCTACTTATGATGACTCTGAGTGCCTTAGTTTAGGTGTGTAGTACAGTGTCAGAGACCTTGGGTCATTCATAGCCTCTTGTCATATATGCCAGCCCTTTTTCTTCAATACTGTAAGTAATTGAAATTGACAGTAGATACCAGTGTTATGGCCACTAAATCAGTATTTTTTTTCATACTTCTCGTGAAGCCAGTTTGGTAGCCTTGACTTTGACCACATCAGCTCTCCCCAGAGTCCTGACTTTTCAGTCATGCGTTTTCAGCAGGTGGTGGAGGCTGCAAGGCATCTGTCCAGGGCAGGAACTTGGGTTTCCCCTGCAAGAAAAAAAGGGCATGTGGGAGAATGAGGGGTGTAGGTAGGGACACACCCGCCTGGATGAGAGGCTTGGATGTGGACATCTGGGCTTGAGAACTGGGATGCATACCTGTCTGTGGAGACTGGGTATGATCTAGACTATGTCTAGACATGATCTAACAAAAAATACTATTTTTTTGGCTAGGGGAAGACAGCTTGAAATCTGCCCAGGTGGAGCAGTAGGGATGCTGAATCAATAACCCTCTTCCAGCTGCCTCAGAATATATTAGTAAAGGAACATGCACAGATATGGGAGTTTTCATGGCTGTGCTGGTGACCTGAGCAGTCTTGCCACTGCTGTGTGCTGGTAGCTTTGAACAAGATTTGTGGACATGAAATGAACTATGATAATTTATTGTATGATATATAATTGCTGAATTTGGTACGAAAACTACAGTTCTGACCCTTTATAGAAAAAAAATGCTGGTTTATACTTTGTCCAGGAAAGCATGTTCATGTGTATGTAAGTTTGGCTATTCAGAAACAAATATACACAAATAAACTATTCCTCCCCCATACACCCCAACCCACCACTTCCAGGTCATATTCAAGCTTCAGATGATACAACTCAATTTCTTTACAAACAAAGTCTGTCTGAAAGAGACAACCATCTTTTGTTTCAGTTGAGCTTATCACACCAAAGCAAACCACTGCAATAAACCTCATCATTCAAAAATGAGCTGAAGCCTGATGATGGAACAAAATGCACTTCACACTAGAGAGACTTCAGTTTGTCTTTTGGGAAACTTAAGAGGAATTTGAGCTAAAGGGAAAGAACAGAGGAAGCTATTTAATAATGACTATTCCCTGATAACATTTTTTTCACTATTTTTTCTTAATTGCCTAAGGACCTATGTCAGGATCTCGCTCCCATTACATTAGTCATCATGCTTTCACACAAGAAGGGTAATTGCTGGCACAAAGAGCCTGCATTTTAATTAACTTTTCCAGATCAGATGTACTTGGCCTTGCACCTTGTAGTGTTCTGGCACAGATTTCTAAGGGTGTAGTGCATGCAGAAAGTGCAGGAGCAACAAAATGAAAGTTTTTCAGATCCTTGGACTCCTGGAATGAGGATGTCAGCTCACTCTCTATTCAATTATGCTGATTTAAATCACAGGGCCATTGCAGAATACACTGCTAGATGGAACTTTTCTAAGATCATAGAATCATAGGATCATAGAATGGTTTGGGTTAGAAAAGACCTTAACGATCATCTAGTTCCAACCCCCCTGCCATGGGCAGGTACACCTCCCACTAGCCCAGGTTGCTCAAAGCCCCATCCAACCTGGCCTTCTGCAAACCAGATGAATAGGTCCAGTGTACCTTAGTTTACTGGAGTAACAGAGAAAATTTTCACGTGTCCTTAAATTTCAGGAAATTGTAGCTGTTTTATTAAAGTATCATACTCATTGATGTCTATGTGAGCAGCACTGGTGAGTAGGTCAGGGTGGGCTATGGGAAAATTATGAGAAGGTAAATCTGCTGGGTATCACTCCTTTAAAAGTACGTGCCTCTTTATTTAAGCATCCATGTAGAAAATCACTTTTTCCTGCTAAGAATTTTCAAACCTCTGTTTCAACAATGGTACTTGATGCCTTCCAAGAGAGAGATGTTATCATGAGAAAGTTGTTCACCAATGTAAGCGGGTAACCTGTGATTTAAAAGATAAATGAAGGAGAGCAACCTAACCCAAAGGTTCTGTTGCAGGCCTATGGAAGTATTTTCTATAATCCCATGCTCCCTTATCTGCTCTCCTTCTGGCTTGATGACTCTTGCATGCCTGACCACGCTGCAAGCTAACAGGGCTGGAGCAGATCACGTCTCCTGAGTGACCTGCAGTCCTGAAGTCCAGGACAGTCTAGTAAAAGGTATGGGTTTGAGCCTCTTCTGACTGAAGAAAGCCAGTTCATTGCAATGTTCTTTCCAGTAACTTACTCTGAAGAAGGTGGGAGATGTGGCTACCTTAGTGCTCCAGGTGAAAAGTAGGTAGGCAGGATCCAAAGTGGAGGTAGGTATCAATTTATGTGAAGACAGAACAAGGGAGCGACATCTCCCTCGAGAGGTTTTCAGGGGTTGTTGCAACTTTCTGCTGATATTCCAGTGTAATTGGGTGATAATTTTAGGAGGTCTGACTCATTTCCCAGAGAAAGCCACTGAACATTAAGTGAACTGAATGTGTAAGATAGCCAACGAATTTGTGCATTGCAAATTGCACCCAAGAGTAACAGAGGTCTTTAAAAGAAACTGTTCAAAACCCTGTCTTTAATGGGGTTTATGTAGGTTAGAACTAGTAGATTTGTACAATTCTTTCAAGTTCTAATTCATTTAAGAAGCTTCTCATGTTTCAGCTTCAGTTATTTCCTCATAATGACACATTGAACGCTTTCTGCGGCCTGCTAAATAATAGTGAGGTATTGATTTAAACAAATTTTAAACTAATCGATATTTCCTTTTTCTGTTTGCTTCTATTTTGCTTGGATATCATTTTTCACAGGCTAGACAAGGATTAATTTGTAGAAACACAAAGGGAAATATTTCCTCTGATTTTTTTTTATCACAAAACCTTTTCATTGTTGTTGTGGTGGTATCTGAAATTCTTTAGAATTAGCTGTTTATTATTTATTATTCTTTAGAATTAGCTATTCTCAAACAGCTCACTTGCTGTATCATTGCTTCCCTTTGATATTTATCAGGTACAAAATCTTCTAGATAAATCATACTGTTTAACTGAAGACAGATAAGGTGTGATAATAAGTGATAGACCTGTGTTACTATCTTTATCAGTGATCTGTAATTAGAGCTGAATTTAATCAATAGTGAACCTGTTTATCTTTCCAAGCCAGTCTGGATGGTTGAGTATAGTGAAGGTGAAATGGCAGTTTTCTCTTTAAAATGCACACTGAACAATACTGCAGAATTATTGTTACAATTTCACATGTAGATTTTGTCACAGTCACAGACTCACAGCAGTGTAACAGGTAAAGTGTCATTCGCCTCATCTCTTTATATGGCCACTGCTGTCCAATTGAGCTGATGTTCTGCTTCCATGCAGGTTTGAGGGGCACCCATGTATATGTTACTGAATTTGGTTGTCTTTGTTTTGCCGGTGGTGAAGGTGATTTTTTTTTTCTTTTTACTTGCTCTTCTTTGCAGACACACTGTAATTTTTCATGAGGATATCTGTGGTGTGCGCCAACTGTTTTTCATAACACAAAAAATGATTTTCTTTCCTGGGAGACAGGCAGTGATCAAAAGTCGCACACAGTCTGTAGCAGTTTTCATTGCAGCACTCACTTTACATCTGCATGGGGAAAACACAGCTTCTCTCAGGGGAAAATTCACTTACGCTTTCCCTCCCTGCACAAATCTCTGCCAGTCCCTGGAGTGACGGGGGTGTGAAATCACTCCCTGCCTCTCCCAGGCAGCCAGGGGAGGCTTGGATCTGAGGAAGCTGCAAGCTCCCTGTCAGCATTTGTTTAACCTACGTGTAGTATAGACACTTTTTTATGGACTGAACCACAGTTTATGGGACAAAGCCTTCCTTCTTTGCTCTGTGCAGCTGGAGTGGGGAGCAGAGGGTGCTGCGGCCAGGCTGCAGAGGGCCTCCTTGAGGTGCTTCAGGATAATATAAAATGGGGTGAAAGTGTTTACTTTTGCTTCAGTTCACAACTACCCAGAGGCTTTGAAAAGATTGCATGTTAAAATTAAAAGTACTAAAAAAAATCCAAACCTCTGAGGTGTCTTAGAAGCCATTGGAATGGCTTTATTATTTTTTTTTTTTAATGGGGAAAGGGCTTTTGGCAGGCTGCTACATTTTATTTATGAAATCTCACCTGTTTTCACAGCATCTAATCAAGAAACATGGAAAGCAAATGGAAAAAGTTACCATGGTTTTGTCAGGTTTCACACTGAGCTGAGCATATCTAAACACAGCGTAAGCAATTGGGTCTGAGAGGAAACCTAACCCCAGGTTTGGGTCCAACCACAGCAATGCGGATTCATATCACGTGGTGGTCATGCCACCTGATGGTGAGAGTAATAGCACTACAGCCCTGCGCTACATGATTTTGGGCAAGGGATTACTGGCTGGGCAGCCAGGCCCAGAGAATGGGATGCAATCCAGCTGGCAACCTGTCAAGAGTGGTGTTCCCCAGAGGTCAGCATTGGGGCCCATCCTCTTTAATATCTTTATGGATGATTTGGATGAGGGAATTGAGTGCACTCTCAGTAAGTATGCAGATGACACCAAGTTGGTGGGAAGTGTTGATCTGCCAGAGGGCAGGAAGGCCCTGCAAACGGATCTTGACAGGATGGATTGATGGGCAAAGGCCAACGGGACAAGGTTCAACATGGCTAGTGCCGGGTCCTGCACTTTGGTCACAACAACCCCATGCAGCACTACAGGTTTGGGGCAGAGTGGCTCAAAAGCTGTGCAGAGGAAAAGGATCTGGGGGTGCTGAATGATGCTTGCCTGAACATGAGGCGGCAGTGTGCCCAGGTGGCCAAGAAGGCCAATGGCATCCTGACTTGGATCAGGAATAGTGCAGCCAGCAGGAGCAGGGAGGTGATCGCCCCCCTGTACTCAGCTCTGGTGAGGCCGCACCTTGAGTACCGTGTTCAGCTTTGGGCCCCTCACTACAAGAAGGACATCGAGGCCCTGGAGCGTGTCCAGAGAAGGGCTACAAAGCTGGTGAAGGGCCTGGGACACAAGTCCTGTGAGGAGAGGCTGAGGGCACTGGGGTTGTTTATTCTGGAGAAGAGGCTCAGGGGAGACCTCATTGCTCTCTACAACTACCTGAAAGGAAGTTGTGGGGAGCTGGGGGTCGGCCTCTTCTCACAGGTAACTAGAGGGAATGGCCTCAAGTTGCTCTAGGGGAGGTTCAGATTGGAAATGAGGAGACATTTCTTCTCAGAAAGAGCAGTCAGGCATTGGGACGGGTTGCCCAGGGAGGTGGTGGAGTCACCATCCCTGGGGGTGTTCAAGGAAAGGTTGGATGTGGTGCTTAGGGACATGGTTTAGTGGGTCACATTGGTGGCAGGGGATGGCTGGACCAGATGATCTTGAAGGTCTTTTCCAACCTTAATGATTGTATGATTCTATGATTCTATGATAAAGCAAAGGACCATCTTTGGGTTAAGGAGAGAGGGCAACAGTTTCTTATTTCAAAGAGGTGTTCTGAGCATGAACAGAGGCATGGCTGTGAGCTATGGCTGTGAGGAGGGCTGTGAGCATCACAGTGAACACTTTGCAGACCTGAGATGTATATATAATCCCATGTCCACAATGAGATCAGCTGCAGACCCAATGAATGAGCCCTGCAGTGGCCAGACTTCAAAAATATTTTTTATTCAAAAAATATTTTTTTTTTCAAAAGCTGCCAATATAAGTAAATTCAGATGCTTCACATGGCTTATATTTTAATATTTCTTATTTCACTAATTACTTCCTGTAAAGGCTTAGGCTGGAGAGAACTTTGCAAGACTGTAGTATTGCAAACATAATAAACTATTTACTTTGTCAATATGTAACCATTGATTACAACACTTTTTATTATTCCTCTTATTCCTAATCAAAACACACTTAAATGTACTCTTGCCTATACAGCTTTTTTGTTTGTTTTCATTTTTAATCCTATTGTAGAAATGAATGGCATATTCTGGCAATCTCTGCCCTGAAACATTATGTTCTGAAATTGCTGTTGTGAGATAACTAACAAACCCAAACCAAATGCCAAAGTGTTTTACCCAGTATCTTATACATTTATTTGTTAAGACTGAATGTGCTTCTCTCCTTTGGCTGCATTCCTTTGCAGTGGACAAGTCAACACAAGATGGTGCTAAGTAGCACACCATTAATCATTTTCCTGTACACAGCCTTGAAGAAAGATTTTGGGAAAGGCAGTTAGTGGATAATCTCCATCACACTGTCAAAAGATCATATATATATATATATTATTATTCATTCATTTATTTATTTCTGTCTGTCATGACTGGGAGAATAACCCCAATATAGTCTGTCCGCTATGTAGTTCCTTTGGACAAATTGCTAAGAGGGCAAGAAAATGCACAATGGGTGAAGAACTCCAATAACAGCTGGTGGGATGTGACTGCCTGGAGAGATTCTGGCCTGAGAGCTCCAGGGAGAAGAGGCATCTCTTTAATCGAGAGCTGCTCTGCTCTCTGTGCTGCTCCTCTGCCCTGAGCAGGGAGAGATGCAGAGTTTGGTCAGCTGCTGGCCTCTTTGTTTTAAGCCTGCCAGCAGAAGAGCTAATTGGATATTTTGTCTTCTTGGCATCAAATCACCTCTCCTGTGAAAATGATCATGGGATGCACAATGGAAGGGATGGACAAGATCTTCAAAAAGTGTTTTTATTTATTTTTTATGGGAATGCAAAGCTGGTCTCCCTAAAACAAAGAAAACAAACAAAAAAGCAAACAAACCCACACCATGCTTTTGCTAGTAAACCCAAAATAGATGATCTGGGATCAAGCAGCCAGGGAGCTGTACTTGCTGACTCTGTGTCTCTGTAGGAATCTCACCTCACAGATATATAGGAACATTTTGACACTCTATCTGCACCTTGGAGACTTTAGCATCTTCTGCTCTTTAAAAACATATTTTTATGGATACCAAAGGTTTCTAGGAAAGCCTGGAGCAATATTTCCATTTGCAAAACAATGAAAGGTTGAAATAGGTCCTATTTCCTTTCCCATCATGTAAATCCCAGCCTCAGCAAGAACTTTGTAGATGACCCAGAGGGAGCAGTTATTCTTCTACACAGGCAGTCGAGCTATCTTTCCACTCTTGCCAAGTGCATGATTTGATGGGCCCTTCTGCTTATCACAGTACTGATATACAGCACTGAGTTCAATGTGGTGTGAAAACTTGTCCTTTGCAGAGTGATCTGGGGTGTTTGATTACATGTGTTGTATCACCTAATGAGCAGCTAACTTTCTGTCAGCATTCATTTGGGTTGGGGTTGGACTCATGATTGAGAGGCAATTAGTTCTATTCATTTATATATACATATTAGCTAATACATACATTAATATATACTAATGTAGTAGTGCTTTCTTTTCAGTATTGCAGGCTCTGAAATGCAAGCTGAGTATCTTTCTAATTCTTATTATCTAATTTTCCATCAGTGACAGCAAATCTCTGAAACACTTTTGTAATTGTAGTAACCCAATTTCTGTTGGAAGCAAAAAGCAGATCGAGACTTGTTCTTTTTGCACTCCATTGACACTCAATTTCACTAAGAAACATTTATTTGACTAAGGGTTAATACTTTATCTACTCACCAGGCTTACCAATGCAGTTGTTGTAAGTTAACCTGCTGACTCACGTTCTGGAACTAATTATTAATAGACTTTTTTATTCAGAGATGAGTCTGGACAACCCATCAGGATCTGAAACATCCAAATTTATGGAGAAATTCTTAGTTTAGGTGATAGCAGTATTAGCTGTTGGAACAATATTTGGTAGACATCAAGAGATTAGACATGTTTATATAGACAGAACATTAAATTCAATTAAATATTCAAATATTCAATTAAATAAACATCTGTCTGTCTGGAGTGAGCAAGACATTCCTTCTCTGGATAGGTTATACCACAAGTTTTTATTGGATAAGTGGATCAGCAATCTGATCTGATATGACAATCCCTTTTTTACTTTCTATGCATCAAATCAAAAGAGTTAAATTGTCTTTATTTTGCAATTGATTAATGCACTTCTTGATGTATACTCCATTATTTTACAAAGGGTATGTTTGATATCCCATGAGTCTTGCACATATATCAACACATACAAGATTTTGGGCCAGGGATGTCTTCCTTTCAGGTGCTTCAATTTTCTGTTCAGATGCAAAAAAAAACATCTACCTGAGCCTTGGCCCACTCTTGCTGGGGCAGGACGAAACCCAGAGAGGGATTTGGCACTTCTGGATCTGCAGGATGCTGAGCAGCACTGGGGGCAGGGGGACCCTGTCTTTCACACCTGATTACCTTGAGCAGCAAGTGCAGAACAGACCTAGAAGCACAATGTGGCATTTACACGGGTGAGCCCTGATACTCCCTATCCACGTCTGCAGTTTCAGCCAGTAGTCTGAATGGCAGCACACACAGCCAAGTATCAAAGGGAGTGATTGCAAAACAAAAGGAGTGATTAGAAATGAAAGTAGCGCATTATGTTTTTAATGTGAAGGGCATGAATTGACATACCAAGGATTTTGCATTTCTTATGGTCTGTGTCCACTATTTCAGTTGCAAAATGTGGGTTCTGCAACTTTGCAAATACTGGGCTTGTGAATTTTCCTTTGCCCTCCATCCCTGAGCTTAGTTTACCTATAAGCTTTTTTGGCCATTTTCAGTAAATTTCTTGCTTGTTTACTGAAGTCTCAGATAGGCAAGAGGACCTACTTCAAGTGCATTCAGCCCAAAATAATAGCTTTGGGGCAGATAGTAGGTACCTTTCTATTCAGTAAGGGAAGAAGGCACATCTCAGGGAACAGCAGAGTTCCTTGGTTAGGAAGCATGTTTCTGCATGCTTTTTCGTAACGTGGCTTTACAGAGTTACTGAAAGCAATTAAAAAGAATAACACGGAACCTCACAGTGTTAATGGCTTTTATAGATAATGATCCTCCAGCTATCTGGGGAGCCTCAGGAGTGAAAGAAGTGGGCAGTATTTGCTGATCTCATTCTCTTGTCAGTACTATTCCACTGCTGCTTGATTATGCCAATGGGAGAGAGAAATTTGTATTGCTGAATACAGCGGTAGGGTAGAAAACTTCAATAGTGTTTTGTATAGATTGAGAATTAATCCATTTTATTTCCTAGCCTGCTTCTTCAAAATAATGTGTGAGGGATTTTGCTTGATGTTGTAATTATTCACATTCATCATAGCCCCATTGTTAATCTCTTTCCCCCTCTTTAAGTCCTGTAATTATTGGTCTGCATAGGAAGGTCTGAGGTTTTTGCATCTACATTACACTGAGTGACTGGGGTGCTGAAAGTGGAGACATTTTCCTTATTTTGTAATAACACTGCCTTTGATGGATGCTATAAATCATTTGTTCATTATGCTCATTTTCCTTTGGCTTTCTGGTGTCGTCCCTCCTGCAGCCTGGAACGCTGCTATGAAGCACAGTTTGTTTCTGGGAAAGTCTTGCTGGCATTTATATCTTGAACTCCTCAGGAGGATAGAGCCTAAGCACATACAGAGAGGCCTAATGCTTCCCTTGCTGGAAAACTGTCCATACTCTCTGTGGCTGTAGTAACTTAAGTTACTAATGACTGCATCTTTCAGGCTTCCAGGCTCTTATTCCTCTAGGAAACAGAAACTTAGAGTTTTGATTGTTTGCTTAAAGAAAATATTCTCTTACTATTGTTTGGTCAGTCTGATTTTTCACAAAAATGAAGAGACATACATAAACATATTGGAAACTAGAGACTCTAATGTGTAGAAATTGTTTTCTATCCAACAGCATGATGTGGAACAGCTTAAAAAAAGAGGTTCTCTAAGGCAATATTGACCTTCAAGCTATGATACAGTAAGCACAATATGACTAAGTTTTAAACATAAACCCAGGCTACAGCATTGGAATCAGACCACAATTCAGAGACAGGTTCAGACTGGGGTAAGGAGATGGGTCATTTGCACATTAGCTTAGTTTTCCACAGCTGCCTTTTTGCAAATGGGCTTTGGTTTGGGCCCATTTCCTTAGCATAGACGTGGCTCTGTGTGTATGATTCTGGCAGACTGTTACTCTGCAGTGTGCTTTGGTTTCCATCAGACCTTGGGAAAGTCTTCTGAGCTGCTGCAGAGTTTGATCCTGTCCATGCCGAGCACAGAGCAGGGCTGCAGACACAGCTCTGCTGGGTCCTTCCCTCCAGGTCTTCAGGTGAGGCACATGCTGAGCTCTTGCAGACTGAGTTTATATCAAGTGGTGTAGCTCTGTGTTGTGGAGTCTCACTGAGGTCTCCAGGGGCAGCTGACAGATAGAGAAACACTTGGAGGCACAACGTATCACCACAGTGAATGGCGTGGTGCAGGGATAAGTAATGGTATGTGATGTATGTGCAAGAGGCCTCTGGAAAATACCTGTGAACACAAGAGAGAGTGGTACACAAGAAGAGAGAGCGAACACAAGAAGAGAGTGTGAACACGAGAGAGGAACACTATTTATCTGTGAGATAAGAAGAGCTGCTTGTTCAGTTCAGTATCCATGCTTCAGCAGACCCGGCATCCAAGATATGTGCATGATCATGATGATAGTTATGGGCAAAGCCTGCATTTCAAAGTTCTTCCTCCTCCCAGAGGTTTCATTGGTTTGTGAGCCTAAGGTAAGAATAATTTATGTCTTTAATTTTTACTGGATGTTCTCTTTATCTATATGAATGCCTAATTATACTTTTATGACCAGTGCTTGAGTGTATCTTATAGAAAGGACCCACACAGCTTAATGAGATGTTGTGGAAAAGGCAACTGTGTAAAATGTGTTGCTTTTCAGTTTCCTTACATGTGCCTGTCCTTCTTGAATAGAAAAGTTCTTTGCCTGAGTCTTTCAAAATTTACCTCTCACAAGAGCCCATTTTCACACAAAGATCGTGGTGATCATTCTACAACCATGCAATCTGGGAGCACTAACAGTACACAAGAAATGGCATGTGCTCTCCAAAAACATGCATTATGGATTTCTGTTACAGCTACAGGGAGAAGAAAGAAAAAATACAGAACAAACAGGTCCTTTTAACTAATTCATAATCTGTTGATTTGGAGAGATTTTTGGTTTTATGCTTTGTTGGGTTTTATGCTTTGTTACTTTCATGATTTTGGCTAAGGGAAGGTGTTTTAATTTTTAGTAGAAACTAAGGTTACAGGTTTTGAACCTCTGAGAGTTTTTGAAAATCCTTGGAAAGCTGACACTCCTTTAGAGTAACTATTGGGCATTGCCTGTGTGCTCAGGTACTCCCTGCTGATGTTCCTGTCTCTGTCCCCTTGGGCTCCATTTTGTGTGTGAGTGCGGGTTAACACAACCAGGAAAACTCACAAGAGCAGTCACAAGAGTACCCACTCAATTTAACAAGAGGGTAGTTTCTATTTCTCATCCGAGGAATGCTTTTTCTCTGATTTTTCATACAGAATGTTTCTCATTCCTTGAGAAAGGTTGCATTCTTCAAACTCCTCAAGAATTCCTCAAACCCACCTTTTTTCTACCTGGGAGAAGCCATCTTCCCAGGAGCTCTCTGCAGTTAGTTAGCAAGTGGCTGGTGCACACATGGGAGCCTACTCTGGTTTCCTGAACTCAACAAAATGTTTCTTCACTGACTCCAGCATATTCTGGAATTGGTTTGTATAGTCTGAGTGGCTTTTCATAATGGGAAAAAATCCATGGATGGATAAGTTTTACGAAAACTTATTAAAACAGTAGGTTAAGACTAATTTAATCAGTAACACAGGGTTATCATAGTGAAAATTTTCCTGAGGTAAAGACACAGAAGGAGTCACAAATTTAACACAGTAGACTGGAGTAATACACTATACTGTACAGATACAGTCTTTATTAGTTTAAATATCGTAAAAAATTGAGAAAGTGCTTCTAAAATTTTAGGTCCTATTTTGAGCTTCTGTGGTTAATTTATTCTAGAAATAATATTCTTTAGTGAAACTATTCTGATTAGATCAGCTAGAGGTGTGATCCACCATATGCTTTCAGGGAAAAGAAGGAATGCATTTAGAGGAATCTGGCAAAATTTTTCAAGTAATCTTTTTTTAGGTGTGAGTGAATGCTTGTGCCTGAAGAAAGTGAACAATCTACCTTCATCCATGGCACATACGCACCTAATGTGTGATTTACACCACATACAAACTGTAAAACTCTGTGAAGGATTACATTATTATTATTATTATCATTATTTTATGAACCAACATATCCCAGTTGCCTGAGCAGTGCAGAAACTTAGACTATGGTTAGGCTGTTTAATGCTTTTGCCTTAATTCTGTTGAACCTAAAGGTGATCAGCATTTTTTTTTCTCTTCTTATAGTTCCGTCTAAGCATTTTGAACTGTGTTCTGTCTGTACAAGTGCAGTTGCCTGAAGGATAATTGCCTGATTATGCCGGAACACTGCAGAACAAGGAAAAACTAAGGACACACCAATACAGTCAAAACTCAAGACTTTACTGTAGCAGAATGAGTGTGAAATTAGTTCACTGTGTTTAAGCTAATGCCCTGGAAAGGCTTTCTGCTGACAGGATTAGAATGGCAGATTGGAAATACAGTGCATTTACACCTCATGTTAATGGAAAGTATGAAGTAGGCCTGTCAATTTTTCTGAAAAGAAGATAGAAAATCTTTATTTCTATGAAAAATACTTTGAACTAGCATTTTTCAAATGAGAATTTCAAATCATTCAAATGCTTTCATTGTGTCTTTGTGAAGTATTATTATTTCTTCTGCTAGTATTATGCAATATAGAATCAATAATAGTTGCTCCACTACTATGAAAATACAGACGACTCACTATGTGGGTTCTCTTCCATCCTCTAGCAGCCTTCTCTTTCCATGCCTTGGGAATGCTGCCTGTAAAATTTTCCTCCAGTACACTTCCATCTCTCCAAATCAGCATCTTTTCTATGGCTAGATTAGTAAATCCTTGTTTGTTTGTTTAAAAACATTTAATACGTCTGGTAGCAGTGCAAGAAATCTTTAAATAATTTCATTCCACTGTATGAAATGAAATATAATTTATGATTTATTCATCTGGCTGCCTCCTATAGATGTCGTTGGCTAACTTCTGTAAAGCTGAAGGCTGTAGATGTTGGCATGAGGCCATGAAGCCTTAGTCAATAGAGCAAAACAGAAATGCAAGGGTTGTTATAATTCCTGGAGATCTTGGACAAAAAGGAAAGTAGTAAATGGCTGCAATAGCGGCTTTAACAACTTGATAAGCCAAATATGAAATTAATGTGTGGATTGGCCTGACTAACAATGGGAAGTGGAGCTGCATATCTGATGACACACAAAATAGTGATTATACTGTGTAAATGAAATCATGTAAGGAGAGCTGGTGTAACTGATTATGAGTCCTCTTGGCACAGGTTGAATGATCACCCATGAAAGCGCCAGGGAAAGACCTCATATATTTTTCCTATTCTCACATCTTTTCTTGGTAATTCAAAACCAAGCAATAATAGGTGGACCTCATAATTTTTGCCTCCTCTGATATTTTCGAGAATGCCCTTCACTCCTGTTAGACTTTAGCTCTTGTCAAAACCACTCCCAGCTCTTTTCTCCCACCACAGGAAGACACACAGTTCTGCCACCTTTATCACCTGGAATTATTAAAAAACCCCACCCATATAAGACTCGTTGTTAAAGTCTGCTGTCTGGAGCTTCCCCTCACTGAAATCAAAACTAAAGCTAGATTTAACTTTTCTCTGTCTTCTTTCCAGCTATGGCAGAAAGAGCACACATCATTCCTAGGGATTTTAAGCAGAGGAGTACATAGTTCACACACACACTCATCTGTTGGAAGACCTTGCAGCTCTTACTAGGTGAATGTATCCAATTTTCTTATCAGTGCAAAGGAGATTTGGAGGGAAATCAGGAAAAGAAGCATCTGTTTCTCTCCTGCTTTGGGGTTAGGCATGGCTAGAGAGCTTTGGAGCTTAGTAAATGCTTCCAAATGTTTCATGTAGAATGGTTAATTTTACATTATTACAGTTAATAGACCATGCATGTATATGGGAGAAGACAGACTTGAATTACTGCTCCAGAATATGCTGGGACATGGGGTCGAGCTGAAGGAGGAAAAGAATTATTACTTCTACCTTCAATATTGCCCTAATAATGTTTAGGATGAAAATCCATTATTTTCCTGTGTTGTGGCATTTATTTACTGCTCACATCCAAAAGGCTATTAACGTATGCTTTCTCAGCTTTACTCAAACAATATCTCTATTTCTACTGTTTTCTTGAATCCCAGAAGATTAAGATTGAAGGTAGAAATATGGATAAATAACCAAAATAATTCCTTAAGGCACATGCTTATTCTTATTTTAAAAAAATGACCTCTGAACTTGAACTTGAAAGCTAAACACCAGTTAACTAACCAGTGCAAAAATAATACTCAGGACTGGGACCATAAGTGCTCTAATAAGAAATCAATATTATTTAATACTTTCTGCCTTAAAAAACACTCACAAACAGTAATTAACAGCTGTAGATATTATCGTAGAAATCCTCAGCAATTCAAATAGTTGCAAGGATTATCTGCCAGAGGATTATGGCTCCAGATATACTCAGATGTTATTTTTATAACCTTCTGTTGGAGGATGAAGTCAGTGAAGTTTTTATCTATTATCATACATTTTTTTAAAACAGCAGTTCCTTAATGGTTCGACAAGGTGGTTCTTGTTATGACAGACATTGCATAATATGATTATAGATCTCATAGGAAAAATACAGAGAATACAGGCCAAGGGAGAAAAGTGAAATGAAAGCCCCAAACAGCCTAGATCGAGTTCACATAGCAGTCAATGGTGAAGCCTGAGATTCACCAGCATCCAGCGCTTCTGAACCCCAGTGCACTGCTCTAATGGTTAGCCCATCCATAATATTTTCCCAAATTCAAACACTTTGATACTAAGTTTTGAAGTATAGAAAAGTACAGAATGAAAAAAATGGTCCGAAGTCTGCTTGCATACAGTGGCATCTAGAGCCAGTGCATGTCCTGTCTTGGTTCCTGACTTCTGCTTTTAGCAGCTTTTGCATTTACAATTATTCACAAGCTTCACAAGCTTGTGGGACCTGTGAAGCTGTTTCCTTTTCAGTCAAGGACTAAAATTCAAGGTAGAAAGTTTCTTCATGAGAATTTCCAGACAACACAAGTTTTATTTTAAATCTGATGTATTCTTCATACAGCTTGGGTATTTGCTCGTCTCCACTGCATTCAAATAATCTAGAACTGTGTTAATATTTCTTTCTTTTTTTTTTCTTTTTTTTCCCTTTCAATCTAGAACTGTGTTAATATTTTATTTTATTTTATTTTTTTCAGAAAGTATGAGAAGAAACCTAACTTTTTCCTAAAAACAATCCTGCTGGCCATCATACAATATACTGGCTTTCATTTATAACCAGCTAGAAAAATAGAATGCATTTTTAATTGTCATTTATTTCCACTTCTCTTTTTTGCATGGTGAGAAAATGGATGCATTGGTTGGCACTTGTTTCACAGACCAGTCATATTTCTCTGACATCTTACACAGCACCTGAGATCCTCATCTGAGAAACACTGCTCTCAAGCAATGGTTTCCAATCCATAGAATGTAGGCAACAAGCCCAACATTACTCAATGTGCCTTTTTTCCCCCTCTATAGATTTTACTTTCATGATACCTTAAAGAAATGAAAGTGGCATATGTCCTCAGAAAGCAGCTCAGAAACTCTTAGTCATAGCTCTGTATGCTTTTTACATAATACACACATACTTTACTATCTTCTCTAGAAGATTGGTCGTATTTTCCAGTGAAACTTTTTAATTACCCAGATATAGTCTAAGGAAAGATTATATCTCAAACTGTATTCTGACTGCACAAGATCTCTGCTTTTTATGGGCACGTCCTAGAACCTTTTTGATTTATCATGCACAGAAAAATTTCCTATCAATAACAATATACAAATTCAGAGATCCAAACATTTATTACTTCAATGGAAAACTGTATTTTTACATACATTTTAAAAATTCTTTAAAGTCTATGCTGAATGACAGCTTTTATATATGCCTTTTCTACCATGATCATGGAAGAATACAAATACTTTGGACTATTTTGCTTGGCCATAATATCTGGAGAAATCAACTTATTTAACTCTTCTAGTGCTTGATTTTCCTCTTGTCATTACATGGGGATACTGGGTTATTCCATTCTATTTTGCATTCTGTTGGGAGTTTCCATGCATTGAGGAGGTGTCAAGCTCTTGCTTAAATATGTTGGCTTCATCGCTAGTACTTTTGCTAGGCAACAACAGAGGCAAAACATATTTTTAGCAGTTCAGCAATACTATTACACATTGTATTTACTCCAGTTTGCTGTTTGCTCCCACCTATAGTTCCAATATTTCTCTACTGAGGCAAAATGGATACCTTAAGTCCAGAGTTTTACTCCTCCTATCCTTTCTCCTGCTTTTTTCCCATCCTCTCTGTACTCATTTTCATTTCTTATGCTTCACTGACTGACGTATACATGTCTAGGTTAAAACTGTGGTTATATCGGTTGTTTCTGCTCAGCTGTAATGTTTTTGGCGCTAGGAAGTATTTTCCAATCCTTTGCTTGTGCTACTGCTGTCATCTTCTTTGTCCATGCTCCTCTCATCTTGATGGCATCTACAAATTCTTGCAAGCAGTGTAATCTGTTGTGATTCCTCCTTCTGTTTTTGCAGAGGCCATCCTTGGTTTGTGATATTTGCCATGGCATGTAAAATTGTTGTTTTTTCTGGACTCTGATTTTGAACTCTTTGTACTTGTCTGTCTCAAAACTCTTTCCTTTTAGTATGCTGGATTATTTGTCCTGTGTCCAGTAGCTGAATATAAAACAATTTCCATAAGCATGGGTGAAGATTGCATGTCTCCCTTAGCTTGTCACCTCTTATTTGCTGCCCAGTGTGCAGCTGCCTTCTTTGTGGGTGGAGGGTTTCCTTTCCCAATTTTAATTTGTGTGGCTGGCAAGTGTCCAGGTTGGGCAAAATTTGCACAAAATTCATTTTTACTGAAAGGTTTCTTTTTTCAGCTTTACCTGTGGAGCCATAAGCCATAGCCCATTTCCATCCCTCAGAGACATTGAGTCTCCAGTTTTTATGCTGTGCACGGCTATTTTTCCATTGCCCAATTTAGGCATTTTTCACTGTTTGGATATTTGCTTGCAGTAGGGTATGGCAAGACCTTCTTCAGCTGGCTCTAGTGAAGCTTGACTCTTGTTCCCTCCTGACCTCCTTTTGACTTTTTCAGCTCTGACGAATGAGCCAGAGGCCACAGGTGGTGATCCAGGCACAAGGTTTTCCTGCATGGCTGCCAAAGAACTTCAAAAGGAGAACCAAACACACCATCCTTTAGGAGTTTCTGTCTTGCTCTCCTTTTCATTCTTTAATTTATGTTCAAATATGACAGCATAAAAGACCGCTGTATGTCAGAACAGCCCTGGTCACTTGCCAGGCTTCAGGCAGCAGATTATGATAAATTATAGAAAAATAAGCCTCTTTCTTAGAAAGCTGGAATAAATCAATCCTGCATTGTCCGTTAAACACCTCTTAATGGGTTCAGGAGATCTATGCTTTAAAACAATTATATAGCAGACATACCCAGAAATAAAATCGTGATTATATGCTGTTGGCTGCAGAGTGTGGCTAAGAGGTCCTCAGAGCTTTCGCTCAGTTGATGGAAATGAACTGTTAGCAAAAACAGAGAGAGAAAAAATCTTAACTCCTCTTTCTTTAAGTCATGCATTCACCATCAAAAGGGGAAGGGGGAGAGAGACTTCAAAGAAACCCTCACAGGTTTTGTAATCATCTTCCTGACCCTTCCCCTGGAGGCACTTGCAAGCTGCTTGGATAGGTGGCTATGAAACCAACAAGGAACTGATGTTACACAAATCAAAAATTACTCTACCTTTTTCCCAGATGGACTTTCTGCAGTTTTGGTATGCTGTACATAAGCTCCCGTAGTACTTGAAAATGTGTTAGTGGTAGTTGAAGACTCATGGTTTAGGCCAATTTTCAAATGTCAGGGGTTGGGCAGTCAGTGATTATTTCCTTCTGCACCTGCCCCAGTTTCTGGCAGAAAGGTGAGATGGGCAGGAAGAGGCAGTGTTTTCTTGAGCTGCCACAACTTAATCCGAGTTAGCCCACCTGTTTGAGCCCCTACGCTCCTTTCTCTCCTCTGTATCCATAGTTCATGAGTTAGTTGCATCTGAACTTCATCAGTTTTCCCTGATTCTCCTTCCCCATCCTGTGCTGTAGGACAGAGAACCAGAGGTAGAAGGACTACTGAGGTCATGAGAACATTTTATAAGTGGATGAGGACAGATGGCTTAGGAAAAACTCTTCCTACTTAAGGATTAAAGGTAAGAGGTTTCCATGATGTGGCCATGGGGAAAAGTCAAGGCAATCCAAGACAACATGGATTTGGAGATGGCAAGAGATGATAGTTAGTAGGATATATACTGCCTAACTGGGACTGTGAATATATGTACATTAGTGCTAAACAAAGTAGTCATCCTAAAATAAGTGCCTATGTTGAGTATCTATCAAAGGACAAACACAGATTATATGAAAAACCTGCAAAATGAGATCTTGTCCACCTGACACAGCTGCTTAACTTGTGTGGACGTGATGTCTCCCTGAAAGCATGCAAGGACATTTATTTGTCTGTTTATTCTAGAAGCTATGTAGGCCTGTGGTCTATTTGATTAGTACAAGGTAGGTGAACGCCAGGTGTTTGCAGTGATACAGATGGGAAGAGCATCGTACTTTGGGGAGTCAGGATCATCCCGACTGGAACAACGCCTCCACAGATGGGGGTGTGCACAATGGATCAGAGGCCCATTTCATGCTGCACATCTTAGGGTTCTCAATATCTGAAGGGACATGAGCTTATTCTATCCTTTCCTTCTTTACAGTGCTGGTGTTAATAAACAGGATTTTAAATGGTACTTCACAAAATCTGACTGCCTCTCTTGTTGGGATCATAGCAGACCAGCACCTCTTTGTGCAAAACAGTGTGAAATGTAGGCATACCAAATCTTCTCCCTTAGGTAATAAAAATAAATAAATAAATGAAAAAGGCACATTAAAACAGTGGATTATGTCTGAGGAATAAAGATGAATCCAATTCTGCTTCAACAGGCTTCAGGCAGGCCAGAAGACTTTCCTTCCTTGTTCAATTACAAGGGTCAAGGATAAAGTGAAAAAGACTTTTATTTCACAGCAACAAAACACAGCTCCATTCTCATTTAGAGAAAAAAAAATAGTACGGTGCACAGCACAACTTTAGAATAGTATTGCATTACTAATAATCATTACGAAAGGTGTTAACCATTTGTTTTTCAGTGTTTTCTGTCACCATAGGAGTTTTGTGGTGCGCTCCATTATTTTTTTCTTTCAGAGAATGAATACTCTCTGTTCCTAGTCTGGGGCCCAAGGAAACCTGTCCAGGAGGTGTTTTGTTACTGCACCAAGAACACACTGAACTATTTCACTTTTTTTTTTTTTCTTTTCTTTCCATTTTGGTGCTTATTAAACAATAAGTACATTGTCATCTTCCCTTTAATAGCAAACATTTTGTTCTGATTCAGACAGAACACTACAACACAGAGCTCTTAATCTATGATTATTACCATTAATAATTTTAACAGCAATGTTAAAAAATGTTTAATCAATAGACTCACTTTTGCTATAAAGTCCAGACAAGGTGGATCATCTCCTTCTCAGGAAAAAACAGTCTGGGGATTGTTTGCCTGGCTCTTTTCCTCGCCTTCTCAGTTGCATGACCACATAGCTTTGATTCACAGTGTCTCTCCCACTAGCACCCTCTATTCACACAAGACATTTAGCAGCGTGCTACATACAAAAGTTGATCCTGATTTCCAGAGCATTTGTACTGAAATTACTAAATTACCTGGAGGGTTAGGGGAGGAAATCCAACAGCTTGTTTCCACAGCTGTGATTCAAAACCTCACAGAGATTCAGAGGGAGTGAAGCTGCAGAAGACCAACTCTGTTTTTGTATTCTGTCTGCTTTCTATCACCTCATTAGTTTCATGTTTTGCAGTCAAAAATCAGCTGTCTTCCCCTTGCATTTGTACACCCATGGAGGGAGGGAATAACTTAGAGAATTTGTCCAACAGTCTAAGATTTCATCTTATGTGAAGCAATGAAGTTGTGTGATTCCTTTAAAAGCCTCACTTAGTTTTATCTTGCTCATTTCATTTCTTCTAATTCCTCTCTGTCAGTTTTATTCCTCTGTGAGCAGCTTCTGAATATATTTCTTTATAAATCTGATAGACATTTCTTTCTTTTATTTAAAGTATCGGGAACTGGAATATCACTGTCCTATACCGCTGTGGTATGCTGTATTTAAACAAACTTCAGAAACAGACACAAGCAAATGTGCTCTTATCATTAAATAGTATTTAGAGATACGTTTATCTTATGCACATGATTAAAATTGTGCATGTGCATAAGTGCTTTGTTGGATCAAAGCCCTTGTTCCTTTGATACGAAGGCGAAAGGTCGTTAATGAAAAATTGTGCTGTATTCTTAACATCTACCCTTCCCTAAAGGCTGGGAATAAGTGTTTCACTTTTGGCAAAGTCTTTCCAAGGAAATATTAGGTAAATTGTTAATATTTTTGGAAGCTCAATGTCAGGTTTAAAGTACTGGTGAGAAGTTGGAGTGAAGCCTTTAATAGTTCTTCCAGATTTGTCATGCTATGAGTAATCTCCACTTTCATGGGGTAAGAAAGACTTCCTTAGAAATTACACAGTTGCTCAGAGGATGTTTTCCTTTGACTTATTATAATTGTCCCCGTGGAAACAGCTTATTGTGTCTGTCAGCTTGGAATGTTTTATGGCAGCAAGCACTCAGCAGCAGACGTATGCTGATGGCTGGTAAGTGTTTGTGTGAATAAAAACACAAATAACGGGACTGTGTTTGCCATGCAGGATGAAGTAAAGGCAGCATTTAACAGAAAATGTATTTTAATACTTAGGTATGACTGTGATAGCAGAGAGAATCAATTATGAGATACCTCTTACCTATTTTTAAGCATGTGCCCCCACTCTCTCTTACCCCTGTCCCATAAGTTACCACACAGCATTTCTTGAGTGCAAAGCAGAGTTGTGCTGGCAGTTGTCTGCATTGGCTTGTTGGGTTTGTTTTGAAGAGGGCTGGCAATCACAACCAGATTTCTGGGAATGCTGTTGCTGAAGAAAGCAGGTAATGTCTCAGCACACCATGGGAAAACAGCGGGCAGCTGAAGGTGCATGGGGCAGGGCTGACGTCCTGGCTAAGCCTAGCCAGTCTCTCCAGGGACAAGTTGTGCAACAACAGGGAGGTGCAGGAAAGGTCCACAGTGCCAGTGGTCAGCCGAGAAAGCCCTGTGTGAGCAGAGTGCTCTCTGGTTCTGGGATGAGGTACAGGTGAGGTGCCATCAGATGTATCCATTCTTGTATAAAGATCAGACACAGGGAGTATTTTTTTTCATTGTACTGGCAGTACTAGAAGAGGTGAGACTGTTCTTATATTTGAAGAAAGGATTTCTTAGAATCACAGAATGGTTTGGGTTGGAAGGGACCTTAAAGACCATCTAATTCCAAACCCCCTGCCATGGGCAGGGACACCTCCCACCAGACCAGGTTGCTCGAAGCCCCATCCAGCCTGGCCTTGAACAGCTCCAGGGATGGGGCATCCCCAACTTCTCTGGACAACCTGTGCCACGGCCTCAACATCCTCTGAGTAAAGAATTTTTTCCTAATGTGTAATCTAAAATGACCCTCTTTTAGTTTAAAACCATTCTCCCTTGTCCTATCACTGCACATGTTGATAAAGAGTCTTTTCCCATCTTTCTTCATCTTCTTTAAATATTGGAAGCATTTAACATTGTTAAGGACCAGAAATGCAAATTGCTGCTGTGTCTACAGCACATTCATTTTGGGGAAAAATGGTTTGAGAAATGCTATTTAAAGAGATTTTGCTGGAATTAGGGGTATTGTTTGAATTTCTGTTGAAGGAGATCAGTCATATTTTCAAGAGTAATGACTACCCAGAACTGGATGACTGTGCAAGACTTTCAGTTGCAGGGTATGAACGGGAAGAGAGAAGCTAGGTTAATTAAAATGACCTGTTGCAATTTTACTTTTTTTTTTTTAAATGCTACAGATTAGCTGTCCAAAGAAAACAATATTAATCTGAGTGATCACTAATTAGTGTGCTTTATATGAAATGGATGAATAAGCAAAGACATGTCTGTAAATAAAGTGCTTTATTTTAAAAGAGCAGAACTTGATAAACCAAGGAGTCACTTAGTCGAGTCAACTAAATTGAGATGTCAAGGATTTGCATGTGAAGAAGTTCTAGTATTACTTTATATGTGCTAAAATAGCACAAACCCATACCACAAGGAAGAAGAAAAAGCTTTTTGGAAGAAGTTGCAGCCTTCATGGATAAATAAATCATCTCTAGAAAGTTATTAGGAGAGATGTTGCAAAGAATGGGAAAATTCAGCAAGGAAAGCTGCATCTGTACATTAACATTTTTTTGAGAAAAATGAGATTTGCAGGAAAAAAAAAGTTCTGAAGTAGGTGTAGAAATAATCAGTGTGACCGCAAAACTATGTCACTGTTTAATCTTAAGATTTTCTGTGCTAGGTGAGGTGAATTGCACAGTAATCCATTGATGGGTGATTCAGTTCAGCAGCCCACACAAGGGCTTTTTAGGGTACTTTAGGGCATAGAGCATAGGACTGGCATGTTTGACCTATATCCCTACGTAGAAGGAGCTGGAAGCTAGTGAGATACTCTGTGACCTCTGAACTGGTCTTGGACAACCAGGTGTGGACAAGTGCATTGAGACCCAGCTGTGCTCTGACCCTAGGAGAAATGGACATGTCTTTCTCACATGCAAGGGCACCTTTTGCTGTTTTCACAGAATCACTGAATGGTTGAGTTTGGAAGGGACCCCTGGAGGTCATCTGCTCCAACAACTACAGCAGGTTGCCCAGCACCATCTACAACCTGTCTGGGCAACCTGTTCCAGTGCTCTGTAATCCATAAGTAAGGAAGAGCTTCCTGATATTCTGAGGAAGCCTCCTGTGTGCCAATTTGTGCCCATTGCCTCCTGTCCTGGGCACCACTGCAAAGAGCCTGTCTCCATCCTCTCTGCAGCCTTCTTTCAGGAACCTTTAATGGCACCCAGAGACAGGGTCCTTGCAGGGGCAGCTGAGCTGTCATAACAATCAAGTATGGAGGAGCTCAGTTTTGAAGTAGGCCAGGCTCAAGGCCTCCAGCTGCCTCCAGCCCTCCCATACGCCGACACCTCTCCTGTGTGTGTGCTGTGGCGCATCTGCACAGGTCAGATATAACCCATATGCCCTATAGGTCACCTGCTGACGAAGCCCTGGAGACATGCTATATTCACCATATGGCCAGGCCCCTCTCATCCCCCTGCATGAGGGTCAGAGGGGAGACACTATCTGAAGGGGACACACAGGTTTGGGGGTTCCCCAAAGCTGTGTGGGGAGCAGGGAGCAGGTAGCTGAACAGTCCTGTCCCATTGGTCTGTACTGGCGGAGGCCTTCTGCACCCCTTCCCTCTGCTGTGGCCTCTGCCACCCTCATGGATCTGGAGGATTTTGGGAAGCAGCAAGGAGAGCTTGCCAGTACAACAGCAACCAATGTGGCTCACAGCTCGCTCTCTCAGCAGGCTGAGCACTGCTTGGTGGTGTAATTTGGGGTTGTAAGACATAGGGCTGATTCTAACAAAGGCCTCTAAAAAGAGAAACTGCCTTGATGCCATTCTTAAATTTATTATCCTTAAAAGGAGTATTTAAAGACTGCTGAAAGATGGAAAAGCTTTGAACAATCAAAAACACTTTGGAAAGACTTTCAGCTTGCTTCCACATAGAAAAAAATCTTTCTGTGGTAAGTCAGTGGAAACTACTTATTGAACTCTTCATTCCTACCATTCTTTGTGGAGACACGTGTCTGACTCTTGTGATCACACCCCAGATGTCAACCCCATGGTGTGTGCTTGTTCTCTCTTTCTTGCCCTTGTCAAAGGGCACCCGAGCTCACTTCGGTTCCCACCATTAGAGTTGGTATCTTATAACCAGAAGTGCTGAGCTGAGCTCCCAAAGAGACTTTTATCCTGATATCAGTCATGAGGAAGGCAAACACTGTTTGGTAGGTCTTATTGTTAACTGTCTTCAGAAGCTTCATGATGGGGAGAATCTTGTGATTTATTTGTGCGAGACAAGGGCAGCTTCAGGGATGGCTCCCTGAATGGCTCCCATCAATTTCTTTTCCTTGATCTCTGCATATGACACATAAAAATACATTGAGGGAGACAAATTTATACAACAACTTTATATGTTGTTGATTTGAAATGATTGGCAGGAGTTGTCTCCTACCAATATTTCTGAGGATAGCACGGACTCTTGTTTATTCTGTGTTTGATAGCTCTCCATTGTCAAGTGGTGGTCAGGACCAGTGTAAGACAAACAAGTCCCTTTTTGCATTGGAAATGATTACTATTCCTTTACAGGATTAGTGTTTACTCATTTCCTAATTTCTACATTGCAGCAGCTGTGAGTTGAATGTAAAGACCTTCCTTCATTTTCTCTGTATCTACCTCAAGAAAGAAAATAAAAAATGAAAAAAAAATCATCATAATCTTTTTCATGGTTTTGTTTGTTGTGTTGGCTTGACTGTTAAAAATGTTTCGTGCCTGCAGGAATGCCTGACTGTAAATCATGACAAAGTATAAGCAATATCTGTTGGCTCACAAACTGATGCCTCACGAAGGGCTGATTCATGGTTGTGATATGATGAAGGTCAGGTCTGTCTCCAACAAAACATAATCTGCCCATTACTGGAAATACTAAATTAAAAAAAAATAACAATCTTGGCTACCTCAGCTGTGGCTCTGTGTTGTATTTGTATAAAAACCAGCATGTAAATGTCAGCATTCTTCAAACTTGGGGTGTATAACCTATGCAAATGGAATGAATAAGAAGCACTAATTTCTTGTCCTGATGGTGAGATTATTGTTGTTCCTGTGAAGGTTTTCTTCTCTGAAGATCTTTGTTTTGCTGGAGCTGGGAGTGTTGATAAGTGTCTCATTTGTACGTGTGATTTCCTTCTGTCACCCCTGCTGGTTCTGCTGGCCTTTTCCTCAGAGGGACACACCTGGGTCCCTCTCACCATACTGTGGTGATACTGGTGGCGTAGTTTCATGACCAAGGAGTAGCTGAAGACTGCCTTTGTTTATGCTCTCCAACACAGTTTGGAGAGGAGGATGTGAGGGTTAAGAGAGAATCCGTGAGCATCTACAGTGGGTTGTGCCAGGGCACAACCTAACTCCCATAAGGTATAGAGACCTCTCTAAATCCTGTAAGAGGAGGGGTGTGGGATGCTCTCAGCCTGACTTTGTGTTACAACATGAACTCACTTCATGTGCTAAAGACATGATTTTAGGTACTCTACACTGTGCAGTGGAGGTTGGTGCGGAGATCCTTAAGTTTATGGTGCCAGGGCTAGTTCCCCATCTAGAAGCAGGTCAGGTGGGTCAGCACAATGATGCAGTTAAGATGACAAGCACTGATGAAAGTCCTCATTACCTCATGTACAAAACTGTGTCAGTGCTGCTCTACAGTTCTGGGATCTGGGATATTATCTACACAGTCTTCTAGCAGTGTCTCATGTACATGTGTACCCTGTCAGTTCTAGACTGAGCATTGCTATGCTCTCCTGTGCAATGTGAAGATGTTGGCAGAGGCACGAGACACCCCAAGGAGAGAGAGTACAGAGACCGTAGGTCTGTCTGGTAAAGTTTCTGGGCAGCAAGGGAAGCGGTGACTCTCCATTGCTCTGGGTAGCACCATACAGTTTGCTCCATTAAAGGGAAAAGAACATCTACATTAAGATATAACAGCAAACAAATCTCATAAACCATTCCCATACTGGGACGTGGTCTCTGGTACAAGAGAGATTTAATTTGGCAATTTTCCATTTTTCTGTGTCTAACATGCATGACACTTGGCACTCATTGCTCAACAACTCCATGTCAGAAAACACCATCCATGGCTATTTCCTCATTATTCTCCTTTTGTTCTGCCTTACTGCGGACTGCAGACCTGGCATCCCACAGGCATTTCTTCATGGCCAGACACAGAGGCTCCAAAACTCAGTTAATATTTGGGTCAGATTCTGATCTCCGTTCCACTGATGTAAACTTGGAATAACTCCCTGGGTTTCAGTGATTGTTTCAGACTTGCACTTTCAGTGACAGAAAGTTTCTTATGCTGGATTTCTGGCAGAGATAAAGGGGTGTGCCTTCCTTGGACAAGAGGAGCTATGGAGTTTACACTAGAAAAAGGGACGGCCATATGAAAGTACAACTTCACTGAAATTATGCTGCTTTTACACTACTGTGTCCGAAAAAATGAAGTGGTGTATTTTTATCTGTCATCGCTCTAGAGTAGATCTCCATTGTGGTTGCAGCTGTTAAGCCGCTTTTAATTAGCTGTCTGAAGTGTGGCTGGCTGGGTAGCTAAAGAAACATGGAGCTCCAGATGGGATGCATGATACACTCAAGGAAACAGGAAAGTGACATATTCTGACATATTTACTACCTCAGGTCAAGCAACCTCAGATATACCAGATTGTGCTTCTGTCACAGACTGCAAGGAAAGAGGATGTTGGATTGTTTTTTTTGTGCCCGGGCAACTTTCGTTCCCAGGAACCTTTTTCTACTGCTTGTATATCATCGCACATCAAAATAAATAAATAAATAAATTTAAAATAAAATAAAATAAAATAAAATAAAATAAAGCACCACCGTGCCTCATGTTACTGGAGGTATTTCTGTTATCTTTACAGGTACAGAAGTGCAGAAGGGAATGCACTGTACAACACACTTCTCTATCTGTAAGATATGTTACCTCAGGAAAAGAAGGAAGTAGCAGACTAGGGAAAATGAAACCCACCTTAAATTGCTCTCTTTTTGAGATATTTTTTCATAAGCACTTTCAAAACATTTATAAACCCTGTTTCTGACTTTGGATAATTAAAGATTTTGCTGTACATTTGAGAAGCAAAGTTCAGTAAAAGAAATGGGATCCTCAATCTGGGCAGCTGAACATTTATCCTCAAACCATTAGCGATGAAGTCATCAACCATTTGAACCATTCAGAACCATTCATCAGTTGTCTTTAGACTCCAAGATCACGGCTTCACTGAGACACACAGCAAGTCTTTGGCAATCCATTATTCTGATGGTTCGCTCTGATGATATCAGTGTCACTCTAGTTAACTTAACGGAGTTCACTGATATTAAACTGACGTGAAACCAAATTTCGTTTTTTCTACTAGATTTAAGACTCACATGATGACATGTTTCCTCTAGTACTGAAGCAGCTTTAGAAAGTATTAGCATTTTTCCCATGTCTGTCATTCCTGCCTCCGCCTTCCAGTTCTCTGACCTCAGCTGTGCCACTGTAAAAATGTACAGGGGCTGCACTGTAACCTGAATGCAAAAGTGGCTTTCCTGCCACAAACGAGAGACAGTGGTAGAGAAACTGTGAAGGAGGAGTGGGAATAAGAGGTGAAAGCTCCCCAAGGTACTGATACCTTTCAGAAAAACGCATAAGGAATCATAGCTTTAGTGAACATGTTCGGAAGGGATATTCTGCAGTTCTCGGTGAAAAAAACACACAGAGATTAACACAAAACCCTCCTGGGTTTGGCAGATAACATGTGGCAGAGCATACACTGCCACAGCTGGCTCAGCATGACTCTGTGACATCCATGATGCTGTGAAAATTGCTGAGGTAGCAGCCACTGGGCCTCTCTGTCTTCTCTTGGGTGAGTGCTGGTAGACAGACCAACTCAGGAGTGGTGATTGGGACCTCTGGTGTGTTCAGAGCTGCGCCTCAAGTTCCTTCTATAAAGCTGCTCTTGGAGTCACTTTTAAATCATGAAGAGAAACTAGTCACCATGGCTGGATGCCCATTTGAGCAGAGCCGATCTGCAGCGTGGTTTCTCCTGCTGCAAGTGGCACTTCACACCAGCATGGAAGAGACTTCCTTCCTCTATAAATCTTCATCTGGTCTCTCTGACTTTATGTACATATCCAGAAAATCACTGTGTTTCATGTGATTTCTTTTTTTCCTACTTTTCTTTCACAGGTAAACAACACCTCATTTAACTTCTTTCATCCAGAACCTTATTACTTCACGTATGTGTTCCTCATTCATATCAGCAGGAGTAGCACAGTGATTACTGATTATTGCTCTCAATTTTCATCCAGCATCCTTGTTATTAATATTCTCCCCATTCAGAATATGTACACTTAAAATCTTGCAAAAGCAGCTTGACTACTATTTTTCATCTCATATGAGAATAACCCCAGATACTAACTGCAGAGATCTCTAACAATCTTCTTGCTCTTGATGATTTCACTGATGGCTTTTGTTCTCTTTGATATAAGAACGCATTTAATTTAGCCATTTTTCCACACGACTTAGTGGACTGGAAATGTTTCTTTTAAAGTAGATGTTTTTCCCTTTGGTATAATTGAGTGGCTGAAGATAAAGGTAGATTTTAGAGAGATGCATTCAGCAGTGGTTGCTGTGGCACTTTGGAGAACTTCTGTGTAACATTGGAATAGCAGTTGCTACCTCCCTAAATGAGATAAAGAGAAAATCAAGGAAACAATGAGACAATTTTGGAAACTCTTGCTACTTAGTTGCTGTTTAAGTGGGCATCAACTCATCAGCTTCACAGGGAGATATGTGCTAATTTGGTTTTCCTCTGCTTTACTGAAATAATGACTTATTCCAGGCTTTTATGACTTATTTCCTGAAATCCCATTGTTTTGAAATGAGTATTTTAGGCATTCCCTCAGTTAGAAAAATCTGATGAAAGAAGTGAAATATTTTTGGAAAATCATCTGTTCAGGAGCAAAGGGAGTAGCAGCTCCATGCAAGGCAAAGACTCCTGCTTTTATGAATAACACTTGTTTTTCACATACAGTACAAGCCCATCAATTACATGTAAAAAATGTATTTTTGTGACATTTATACATGATATTAAAATGTTCTGTAGGGCCATACACATTATGACTGGAGTGAATTCACTGATAATTGACCTGCATGAGTAAGAAAAAAATTGCAGCGTTTCCAAGCAGCAGCTCAGAGCTCTGCTCTGCACATACATCCTGCTGAAGTCAGGGGTTCAGCTGGCAGGGTTCAATTGCAAGGAGTGATATTTCCGTCTCATTATCACCCCATTAAGTTGTTTCACTGTGGGTAGTGGTGGTGCATAGAAGCCAAGCTAACTAATGAGGATCAGGGGATTAAGAGGAAAACTGAGGTTAGGAATTGAGAAATGATCTTAAAGTGTTTTAAATTGATTAATCCTGGTTCCATATAACTCTATCTCTGGTTATTTAAGTAGACTTCAAGGACTTATTAGCCCCTTTTGAAGTTATTCTGGTTTCTATCCAGCTCTGATTTGAGAGGACAAAAATAACAAAACAACTTCTTCCTGTCTCAAAGAGGCAGAAAACTAGTAGTTTATTCTTCCTTATTTTTTTCTGTCCATCCTGTATTTGCTAGCTGTCTAATAACTTACGGGGAAACTGTTAAGGTAAGTCTTACTTTTGTTTCAGATGCATTTCAATGATCCGCATAGGACCTCTTATGACACCTGCTTACTAAACCTAAGTTCCTGAGGAACTCTCAGATCTCTTTGTTCTGTTCAAAGAACATCAGCCATGATAAGGACATCTGCATTACTCCCATGCCAGGGATTTTGACTTAGCAGGTGCAACGGGGTGATGCTCTCCCTTTCAATCATTTCTCCTGAACATCTTTTCCTGGGAGGCTGAGCATCATTAGGACCTGGACACGAGGTCCCTGAGGGACATGCTGCAGACAGTGGCATGGCAGGCTCCCTTTCAACTCTTCAAATAATTAACCCCTTCCTACTAGAGGGAGTCTGATGCTTTTAGCTTATACAGAAAGCTGAGGATATAGCTGAGAATAGCAGTCAATCATTTCACAGACCACCATGAACGTTCCTGCTAGGACAGCTGATGCAAAGATTGGGCCTCACTTCAATCTCCTGGCTGGAAACAGAAGGCCTCAGCAGTCCAAGTACCTCAGACCCTATCTGAGCTCTTCCTACTCGATCTCCACGTGTGAGCTGTAGGAGTGCTACCACCAGTGTGGGTGATGGGGCATTGTGGCTTGAGCATCCCCTCAAACCAAAGTTTTGTTGTTGCAGGTCTCAGCAGCACCATGCAATCAGGGTCCCATCCTGCTCTTCACAAAACAGGGACAGTTAGTTGTGTTTTAGTCAAATTTTGATGTAGATTAGTTACCTATTGCCTGGCACAGCACAATTTCGAGTTACTTTGGAGGTATGAGGCTACTTTTTCACATCTAGCACTGAAACTGGGTTGAGCAGCTATTGCACTTCAGCCCAGATAAATGAAGGAAACTGGTGATTTTAATCAAGAAGAAAATCCTGTAGATCTCTTTTTGAGTGAAGTGTATCAACTAATAAACAATATTTAAGATTGCAAAGCTTGCAAGGCATGCTGATATCTCACACTTGATTTTTTTTTCTCCTGATATTGAAAAAAAAATACCCTGCTATAAAGACACAGATCTGATTTCTTTACTTTTGAATATTAAAAGGTGTTAGTACAATTTTGAATAACCAGGTGCAAAGCTATTATTAAAACTCTGTCGCTGATGGCTGAGAGTAACACGGCAGACGTTGATACTTATATACCAGCTGAGGCCCACCATCAATTGGTATGAAGAAGAAAGTTGGCCAAAAACCTGTTGCTCAAAGTAAACTATAAAGCCACCAACAAGGCAAGAGCATATCATCATCACTAAAAAAAAAAAAGGCAAGAGATTTATAAACTATGGCCCCCAGGTGAAACTTTGCAACATATGGAAAAATTCAGAGAAATGAAGGTGAAGACAGTCTGCAGGCAGAGAGTACAGTGGGAATATCTATCAATGAGCAGACATCTGCAATGCCTGGTGAGGTGGAAGAAAAACTCCTCCATCAATCAGACTGAGAATTGGTACCTTGGAGATTTTTTTTTCTTTCCTTCTTTTTAAAAATTCCTTGGAAACGTCTTCTGAAGAATCTGGGCCAATTAAGTATTACAGAACTGAGAATTCACTGGAAAATCAAATGGAAGCAGTGTTGCAGGGTGTCTGCCAAGAGAAGAATGGAAATCAGCGGGGAAAGCTCTGACAAGAAGTAGAGGTACTGGAGGAGACCAGCAATATGTGTCTGGAACCATTGCCCAGTGACATCTGACATCTGAGGCTTAAATGCAGCAGGGAGTGCCAACTGCTGCTGAGCACTGAGAGCGAGATATAATGAGACGCCTCATGTCTGGCACAATCCGACGCTGCTGGAGATGAGGTTTGCACATCAGCTGTTAGGAGCAGTGACCAGGCTGCTGGAGCTGCAATCATAAAAGTTCAATAGCTTTGCTCCTTTGTGGGGTGAAGGCAGACACATGCAAAACACTAGGATGGGCTGCAGACAAGTGCCTCCTGAAAAGGAGAACCTGGAAGAGATAAAAACAGATGTGGGAAATTTGTCTGTGGCATCTTCATTCTCACTGCATTGTGACTGTACTCCTGGAAAGTAAGAGTTAGTGTCAGGGGATATCTATGTGAGCAGCAGAAAGGACTGAAAGGAAGGTAGAGAGGTTGAGTTCTATATCTTAGTAAGGAAGGAGGATTTGGTAGTTATACTCTATAACCTGTGTCTTGGGAGAGCTGGGTTTGGCTGTCTCGCCTACTATGGATTTTCTGCTTAAGTTTGGGCAAGACATTCCAGCTACATCACGTGTAATTCTTTGTCCTGGGCTTAATAGGTTTTGTATGATAACCCTAAGATTTAATGAGTGTGCGTGTCTGCTTCAGTTCATGGTATCTAAAACAGAATCAACAAATTGTGTTTTCTTTTCATAACCTGAAATGGAGATTATATGTTGAATGTCCTGGGGAGGGGGAGCACAGGAGTGTGTGGGGTACGAAATCTGATGTAGTGATTTCCATATTGCCTTTTGGAGGGGTCCCTGAACCATCCCCAGAGCTTGGAAGAGAGCTAGCTGGAACATACTGTGGAACAAGCTAAAAATATAGCCGTGTGGACAGCCGGTGTCAAGCTGTGTCCCCAGACTTTTCTCATTTAGCAGCGCACGTATTTCACTGCCTCAGCTTGCTTCCCCATCTGAGCAGTTTCTAATTCCTACAGACAGTATGTGGGGAAGAGCCAGCAGAGGCAGCGAAGCCATTGGGAACTACAATAGTGATGATGGATTCCCATTTATGTGGCCTTGAAAACTGCAGCATGAAATCTCAGAAATAGTTACACCAAGGAAAAACCTGGAATAAAATAAAAGTTCAGAGCAAAGAGAAAATGGGGTCAGTAGCAGGTGAGATAGAACATCTCTAAGAAGCAGAACTGGTGAAGTAAGGGTTTTTAAAAGTATGTGTTGTGCTGGGGCTATCTTTACAGGTACATCTTCATGACTTTAGTGCAGGCAGGGATGAATAAACAAATTTAGATATGTCTCCCACATTTGAATATGATATCCAAATTTATAACTTATATTTTTATTGTCTGGTTGAGAATCTGGAAGTTGCTCTGGGCCCACTGTACAAGATTCTCAGGGACAACATAACTTTTTTGTATGGAAAATTTTGAAACTTCAGAAATGGCTTTTGCTTGAATTCCAGAAATCCCTGAATTGGGTTTCACATTTTCAAAATCCTTCAGGGAGAATTATTGTTGCACAGTGTACAGCTGTCTGCTGCCAGCCCCGGGACTGCGGGCTGCCTGTGTAGGAGTGCAGCACCCTGCCAGGGGGAGTGTGCAGGACAAACCTGATGGGTCTTGTTGAAATGGCACGGTTTCAATCAGGTCGTGATAGAACAGCAAACTCCACTGAAAAATGTTCTCTTGGAAACTTCCCAAGGGGAAACACCCATTAGTGATACCACATCAAAAGCATCCAGTCTTTACTCACCATCAGTGAGCTGAGCTTGCTGAAGCATAGAAAACACAATGTTGTTAAAAGATATTTAGGAGACACAGTCCTTAACAAATGCCTTGCAAAGTGAAAACACATGAGTGTAAAAGGCCCCATTTCTCATGGGTTGCTTCTTCTTGCCAAAGCATGGTGATGGATGCTTGTATCCTCTCCTTTACCTGAGGAAAGTGACTAGTTTTATTGCTAATTAGGTCAGTCAGGACTTGTGTGGGAATTTGCTGATAGAGGTTGTGAGGTCCATGTACAGACTAGGAGCATTAATAGTGACCAACCTCTAGAGGGTTTCTTTGACAAAGTGTGTTGTTCTGACTTATGGGCATTGAACAAGCCAGAGAAATGACAAGGTTTCCTTGAGAGAGGAATAATTCTCATTGAACCCGTGGTGACAGGCATAGCATGACAGCTTATAAAAATGAGGTTACTGTATGTGAGAGATAGCAATGTCTGTAGGCGATAGTCAAAAGGGAATACAAGACAGGCACCAGCAAAGAAAAGTCAAGACTGAAGCATGCACAATGAAATACATGGGAAGGGAAGATTTCAAGGTTGGTGTAGGTATCTGACCTAGATGCTTTTTATTTTCTATTCCCTGCCAGGATGACATCCATCTCTCCTGGATTCCTCATTTTGGTACTCTGGCTTGCAGTTAAGTATTTAAAGTCACCTAAAGTAGTTAGATAACATCACCTATATGCTCCCTGTGTTGTACCTCTGGACAATCCAGGAGTTATGAAGAGTTAGCACTCAAAAGAAACATTTGAAAGAAACACTTGAAGGAAATATTTTAAACAAGAAATTTGTAAATCTTCTGCATGCAGTAAAGACTAAAATTGGAGCCTGTTCTTAAATGGGTTCAAAGCTCTCCAAACCTGTAGCAGCTGCATCATTGCAAAAGCATCGCAAGAATGAAGGATAAACAGGGACACAAAAATTTTCTAATAATCACAGTCCTTACTGAAACTGGAGAAGAAGGCTAGAAAAGAATATGTTGGGTCTTGCAAAGCACAAGGGAAAGATATAATGCTATGAACACTTAAGGTCATAATATTATAATCTGAGAACACAAACACTACTGGCAGTTATGCTATAAGAAGGTGCCAGCAGAGTCTCGATTCCTCTGTGATGAATGACTTGGAGCGCTCTTGCAGCCGTGAGTCATTGTGCTCGGAACTGTACAAACAGGGCTGACCTGGCATGTGGTGGGCCATGGGGTCCTGCAGGGGGGGAGGCAGCCGAGCACTCGGTCCTGCATCTGAGCAAATAGCACAGGTGGTGCTGAGGGAGGAGGAACCACCCTAATCCTGTGCGATATGAGCCCTCAACAGCACTGCTGAAAGATAGCTGCTACCCTGAAGCAGATAGTGTAGGCCTGGATCTGTCCCTACAAAATAACACATTTATCTTTTCATAGCACCCCCGTGAACTTCACTCACTGGGGTAGTTGGCAAATTCAGCTCCTTAAGAGTTCTGTTGCCTAAAGTTTGCATGGTCATATTGCTGTTGTTATAATAAAAGAAATATTTATTTCTCTCTCTTTTTTTTTTCTTTTCTTTTTTTTTTTTTTTTTCCCCAGAAGATGACTTGCCTATCAAATGAGATGTAATGCAAATGTTAGGGGGTTACTATAGTATGCATCACTACTACATTTTCCATCTTTCCATGTGATAGCCTACTTTGCTCTGGGAATGGCCAGCACTCACTTCGTGGTTTTAAGAAAAAATATTAGCCATAGTTAAATCTTTAAATCTGGGGTAATTTAGCTGCATACAGTGATAAGTAGATAGCTGTATATAATTACTACTTTCTTAAATACTCATAAACCTTTTTACCTTAGTGATGTGTTACATAGGGGCTGCATTAGTGTTTCCCTCAAGTGCAGTATGTCCCTTAGCACTTAGTGAGTATCTCTGCATCGTCTCTGCTTTCCTTCCTCATCTCCACCCTGTTCCAGGTATGGCTTCATCCTCCTTCTCTGATGCTGTCTTGGGGATCACTGCCCATGGTAGGGGTATTGGAATTAGATGGTCTTTAAGGTCCCTTCCAACCCAAACCATTCTATGATTCTACGTTTTTCCCTCTTCTTTCTCCTTTTCTGTCCCTCCTTCAACTCCTACCAGAATTTGACAGTTATGTTCATTGCCTCTTTATCCCATTGCTTCATCTAGCATCACCAGACAAGTGTATTAGTGCCAAGTCTAATTTTTAGTATTGACAAGTGATGGCTTCACACTGACATGCATGCACACTCACATGCTCCCTCTGATGGAGACAGGTGCATTCTCCAGCTCCGGATCCAGTGCTGGAGGTAGGCTTCCACACTCAGAGGACAACAGTGAGGCATGCCCAATTTTTCATACGTTCTTAGGAAATGGAGGCCGCGAGTCCTGATATTTAGCATTGATTTGAATTAAAAAGAAATTAAATTATATGCTGAAGTAAGGTAATAAAAACTTCTTACTGTTCACTGGCTGTAGCCTGCACCTAGTTACCACTCCACATGCTTTTGTTTAGCACCAGCGTGTCACTGGAAACATGGATAAAACCACATGTAGAGAAACATGACCTTGCTTTTGGAAGAACTAGCACATGGTTAAGTCAAACTCAGAAAATATAACAAATGTAGTAGAGCAACCCTTTAAGCTGCTCTAACATAGCTTGTGCCTGCCTGTGTCTTCATCTGGCTTTTCGTTGCTTCAACAATTGTGTTCAGTGATCAACACCATTGGCAGCACCCTTACTGATCACAAGCAGTTTGGTTTTACTGGAGCAGGAATAGCTTGTGAATCGTTTTCAGCTTCTGCCTCCCAAATTCCCAGGTATCCAGAGCAGGTCTTTAATCTCTCTTCCTATCATTTCACTTTTTGCTGGGATCCCCAAGCATAGACTATTGGTTTATTTTTGGCTGACTTGTGCAGATCCCCTAAATTCTTCATGAGTTCTTGTCATGTAGTGGTGGAAGCCATCTTACTTCTTTCCCATTAAAGTTTGACTTTCTAGTCTTTTCCTTACAATGCCACTTTTTAAAGACATCTTTTATTGTGTGTCCTGTTTCTTGTAGTCAAACATTCGTGCGTGCTACAAAGGAATTCACTGAATGGTCTTGTTACAAGAGTCAGCTGTGCTGTGTTGACTGTTTACAGATCTCTTGCCACGTTACTTGTTCAAGAACAATTTTTTCGTTACATGCACAACACCTTCAATAATCCTGGATTTTTCTTTTCCCTGACATTACTTTGTATCCTTTATGCATGTTCTTATAATTGGCTATTTTTAGTATTGAATGCCCTTCCTTGGTAATTTTACAAGGATATTTTGGTTAAAAGCCAGGATAATCTGTCATTTCTTGAGTCTTTTAATGTTCCACTTTCACAGGACTGGCATCTTAGCTGTAAGCCTGTCAAAAACTTATCTCCTATGTAATTCTTGTATTTTACTTTTATCCCAAGCACACTTACACACACACACATATACATGAGGATAATCTGCCTAGAAATTAAGATCTTCCAAGTTTTTAATCCATTCTTCAGAGCTTCCCTTTGTATTGTGCCTCCATCCTCATTCGGTGCACTGAGCACACTGGGCAGAGTTTCCCTGCCAGCCACTGTTGAGTACAGGTGAAAGATCTACTTGAATCTGTAGTTTATCTGCCTCTTTGGACTTCATATAATGTGCAATTTGCTGTTATAACCCTTTCCAGACAAGTACAGTGTTTCTCTGGATTGTCAGGTTTGGTGAGGGTTGGTGAGTATATTCTTAGAGCTACACAGTTTCTGCAGTAGCCATTTGAAACTTTCTGGCACTCTGTCTTGTACTTCTGGCATCACTTAAAATTTTGTTAATAAGCATGACTAGTTTCAAAGCAAAGCTGTCATTAGGACCTGAAACTACATGCAGGAATGAAGTAACACGATGTCCTGATTTTCACTAGGGGTAGCTGGGGAGAGAGCTGTTGAGCTCATTGTTTTCATTGCAGTTTACTCCCAGAAAACAAGGAACAACATGGACTCGGGGCATCATCAAGAGATTTTCTGGATCAAACTTCTGTGGGTTCAGGACTCAAAGTGCATATGCTGTGGGCCATCAATCACAGTGGACATGGCTTATCTTGTGGGGTGAAAGGTGACAGAAACCTGATGGATCTACTTACCTTAATTTTTGTGTCTCAAAAATTGCAGCCATAAAGCCATAGGATGTGGTCTTCATGTCTATAAGTTCCTGGTGAAGTGGTTTACTGACGGCTTGGTTTGTCAAAATAGTAGCCTGTGATAAATCCTAAGGGCTGACAGTGAGTTTGAACTTTGAAACTGTGACTTCTTATTAGAAATAGGGCATGTTCAGCAATGGCGATATCATCCATCCTAGACAGTCTTCCTAGCCCTTTTGAGTGCCTGGCCTTGTTTGCTCTCCTTATGCCAGGGAATGAGATTTGAAAGACAGCAGACTCACTGTTCCTACTGCTTCTTACGTCTCTTTAACTAAGTAATAAAAGAGAAAAATTACTACAATACTAGCCTCTCATTTCCAAGAATGTGGAAAATATGAGATTACAAATGTTGTTTTCGGGAGAATTTGATGTGAGGGAAGAGATGGAGAAAATGATGATTCTTTGAAAATATAAAGGCAGTAATATGAGTGCCATGGTTGAGAACCAGGAGAAAGTGTTAAATATTTGCCACTTCTGTAGCAGAGAACTAAAGAGAAGCAGTTGTGAGCATCAATTCAGTAGTTTGTAAAGTCTATTTTGTATTGGTGAGCACCTGGTGGCTCCAGTTTGCCATGTTGTCTTTACATACGGCACAACTGTTTATGCATTTCATCTGGAGCAAAACTCCAGATGGAGCTTGTTCAGTGCCAATGCCCCAGATTCACCTAGATGTATCTAAATAAGTAGATACTGTCATGTAGTATATATAAAATAATGTTGTATCTCTTAGGAAAAAAAAAACACACCACTTTAGCTGACTTCAGGACTTGGCATTATCTGCTATGATCTACTCAGCACAACATTGGCCCCAGAGACTCTTTTTGAATATCAATTCTACCTTAGGGAGAGTCTTGCTACTAAGCAGTTGTGCATGGGTGGGTTTTGGGCTTGGAGACCGCTGGCAGTGCTTTCCGGCAGATGGCTTGAGAAGATTAGTAAGCACATCCAGAGCCAGTGAACCTTCACAGGAAAGCTGCAATCCCATGACAAACTCTGGCATGACACTGTCATCTGGATTCTGTATTGGCACTCTTGGTACAGGGACATTCCCCACGCTTCTTAACCTTGAGAGAAGCAAGAATGTTTTAGATGAGCCAGATATCTTATAGGAAAAATGTCTCCCAGAAGAATCTACCAGGTTGTTTGTAAACAGGAAAAAGTGACAAAAACTTCTTTTTATCACAGCATTTGAAATGTAGACATTTAGAAATATATTTTTAAAAGTGGTTGCAATGAGTAGAAAACAAAGCTGTGCTAAGAAGCTTATGAGAAATTTGAAAACAAAAGAAGTCTCCTCATTTTATTCTACACATTGTGCATTCATTACATTTTGCATACAGAATATCTGAAGATAGCATAAAGGGCCTCAGTGTAACAATGTATTTAATCTTCTCATTGACTTTAGGTATGCTGTGTTAAGCAGTAGCTCTGAATTTCATATATATACAGACACTGTCAGATCAGTTTATGCAAAATAAGTTATTGTGTCCAAATGCTAGCTTCAAAGGACATGGAAACAGGACCCGTCTGGTTCTGCAGTTTTAGAATTAATATATATTTCACTATTTATTTTTTTTTTAACTAGAGAAAATTGCAAGTCAATTTAAAGCTTTCATGTTTTTCCCTTAAAAACAAAAACACTTATCTAACTCCAAATTCTTCTCTGACTTCTTCCTGTGCATTTTATAGGTCTAATTTTAAAACACACAAAACAATATGAGTAAATGCATCTCTGTACAGTACAGGTACCGTACTCTTCATAAGTTTTATAACTTAACTTTTTTCCTTAAAAACATCTGCTGCCCTGGGTAACAGAGGAAGTGCTAGTTTTGCTCCAAGCTGAAGAGATGAAGAATGTCACACCCCTGTTTTTAATAATTGTGGCCTATTTTTCCTTCTATGTCTGCGTGTTCATCCCCCCAGTGATATGCGAGTGGGAATAACATGAAACTCAAGAACAGGATTGCTCTGAACTTTCAGCCAACAAAGTCAATTTTTTTCATTGTCTCTTTTTTCATCTCCAAGAGAATTTTGCAACTTAGGGACCTGAAATGACAAAGAAAATCAACTGTTTTTTGATATACCAAAAATAACTAATCATGCAAACACTTCTTGTAATTCATGATGAGTATTTTAATAATGACTATTATAATCATATTTTATTATTTAATGGCAATTATTCATAATTATTTTATAATTATTTATTATCTCAACAATAAGGATGCTAGTGACATTCTTGAACAAAATAATTATTTGGACCCAAGTCAGTAGTCTTCGTTTATAGTTTCTACAAAGGAAGAATAGGAAAAACAGGAAATACATCTATACAATGTTCTGTAAGTTAGTATTTGAGCCCTGAGTTTGGGTGCTGGGTAGCTGGGTCTGTATGCATTAGAGGTGATCCAAGGGGACAAAACTCTGTGATGGAGCTGCCCTGTGGAAATGGTGCCAGACCAGAGGTGTGGATCACACCAAGTACCACCACTCCTGTGTCTGTCATGGTGCAGAATTGCTGGGTTTGGCCACAAGCCTTTGCTTCTTCTTACTAAACCATGTCCCTAAGCATCAGGTCCAACCTTTCCTTGAACACCCCCAGGGACAGTGACACCACCACCTCCCTGGGCAACCCGTCCCAGTGCCTGACTGCTCTTTCTGAGAGAAATGTCTCCTCATTTACAACCTGAACCTCTCCTGGTGCAACTTGAGGCCGTTCCCTCTAGTCCCAAAATGATGTACTTTTTGTCCTGAAGAGCTTACAGTCTAAGTACCAGACATGACAAAAGAGCAGTGTACAGGAAAGTACACAGAAATGTGTCAAGGAGGACAGAAACCATGGGATTTTATGTGGAAAGTCTTATTGGTTCTTCCTTGCTGTGTCCTCTGCAGATGTGGGGCTCATCCCACCCCACACACCTCATGCCAGGTCAGTGCCACTGCATTTGTGGAGTGAAAGGCTTGTGCATACTGCAGAGTGGATATTTCTGCATTGCTACACATGTGTTGGACTGATGGAAACCATCTAACATGCAAATCCTCGCAACGATTTACCAAAGGTCATGGGAGTCTGGGGAGGTCCCTGCTGACTGGAAGCTAGCCAATGTTATACCCATGTACAAAAAGGACATGAGAGAAGGCCCAGGAAAATACAGACCTTTTAGTCGAACCTCTGTCTGTGGAAAAGTTTTGTAGATTATCTGGGGGGGGGGAGGGGGCAGGGTTGCTGAAAGGCATTTAAAGAACAAAGCTATTATCAGGCATGGTCAACATGGGTTCCTGAAGGGAAAATCCTGCCTTAGTTATTTGATCTCCTTCTATGATAAGGTCATCTGCCTGGTGGAGGAAGGTGGTGGATGTAATCTTTCTGGGTTTCAGTAGGGCCTTTGATACTGTCCCTCATGGCACCCTTCTGGACAAATTGTCCAGCTGTGAAATGAACAGGTTCACACTATGCTGCATGATAGGGTTGTCGTGAACGGAGCTACGCCACGTTGGTGGCCGGTCCCTAGCAGCGTTCTCCAGGGCTCAGCTTTAGGACCATTCCTGATCAAAATTTATATTAGGGATCTGGATGCAGGGATGAAATCCGTCCTCAGCAAGCTTGCTGATGATACTAAACTGGGAGAAGCTGTTGACTCCCTGGAGGGACAAGAGGCATCACAGAAGGGTCTAGATAGACTGGAGCACTGAGTAGTCATCAACAGCATGAAGCTTGAGAAAGGAAAATTCCAGGTGTGCACCTGGGACAGTGTAATGCCAGACATAGGTACAGACTGGGAGACAAGTGGCTGGAGAGGAGATCTGCAGGAAGGAGGAGAGCAACAAAGCTGGTAAAAGGATGGGCAGGCATGTCCTGTGAAGAGGTTGATGTCTATGCCTGTCACTGTTCAAGATTCATTTGGATAATGCCCTCATTAATATGTCTTAACTGGTGGTTAGCCCTGAAGTGATCAGGTAGTTGGACTAGATGATCTTTGAAGGTCCTTTCCAGCTGAACGATTTTGTTCTGTTCTGCTTGTTTTCGTGTTTTACTTACAAACACAGACCATCAAGAAGCGCCAGTCCTGTGGGAAGTCCTGGATGTATCAGGGCACTGCAGCTGCTTTGTGCAGCTCTTGGCAGTGCTTGGCAAGCTCGTCAGGAACATTACACCCAAACCTCCTCCCTGCCCAGAGGGACCTGCTGGCAGTGAGCCATTCCCAGACTGCTCTGGAATGGTGATGGGAGTGGAGGGGTGTCTCTAAGAGCACATCCTGCACAGAGCCGCCAGCGTGGCAGCCACCCTTACCAGCCTGGGGGAAAACTCTCATTCAACGTCTTGGAAAAGCACCCTTGAGTTGTGAGGGTGCTTTCATCTTGGGGACATAGCACTGTCAGCAAAGCCTGTGGTGCAAAGATTGTACCCCAACCTCTGCCAATGCTCACCTTCTCTCCCCGTCTCCAGCCATTTAGGGCTTTATGGCATTTTATGGCATGGCTCAGCAGGAGTTTCCCTGCTCCACACTCCTTTCACCTTCCCAGGTGCACCCTCAGCCTATACCTCTCAGCCTCAGCCCTCCAGATTATTTTCTTGGTTCTGTCTTCTTCTGCCCTCACTCATGGATGAAGAAAACCCTTATTCCTTAAAATGTAACTAGCAGTTCAGGCATTAGGAAATCCTCCTATCCAGCCAAAACAAATCTTTTCTTTCCCACGTAATCTGTGTCTGCCTGTGTTCCACTTCTGTGTTTTCTCTTTTGAGTAGGTCATGGCAATTTTCTGTAAGAGCCAGCAGGCTCCCACCGTGGAGCAGATGTAGCCTCTGGGTACTTTGTAGGCAACAAATGATGGCAAAAAGGAGGAATGTGGTGACCTAGGCAGGATTCCTATTTGCACAGCATGGATCCTAATGAGGCAGGACCTAAAAAGTTTTGTCATCCCAAACTAGTTTGTGCTCAGACAATCTGGATGTCTCTGCCTCAGTGGGATGTTTTGGCCACAAACCAGATAATCTGTCTGCTGACATCAAAGAAAAATGTGAGCAGTATCTGGGACATTTCAGATGCTAATGTGATGCAAGGCTTAACTTACACGTCACACTTTGTTATCATAACGTTAGAGCCAGAATGTTGTATTCTGTGTTGCTTTACAAGCTTAGATGAAGAAAAGCTTGTTTAGAAAAAAATATGCTAAGTTTAGTGTTTTGTGTTTCTTCCCACTACCAGGTCCAGGACAAAAAACCATATTTTCTATGTTTGACTCTATTGAGCGGAAGGTCCATATGCAATAGAGGGCTCTGGGGAATGATTATTGTCCTGTCTCAGGAAGGAAGAGTGTACTTTTGTGAAAAGGAATAACATAATTACTTAGCTCTCTGTCTAGTTTGTTTAAGAATGCAATGGGATGTTAATGGACTTTCTGTGCTAGTTAAGTCCCATCATAGCTTTCCTGAGGTAGTATTGAGTGCAGTGAATTACGGAGATAATCCATATGATACTTTAAAGTAGTTAATGACATTTCCAGAAAATAAAAAAACTATTATTATTATTTTTTTTTTAATGCAATGAAAATTGTAAAAGGCCATGCAGAATTCAGAACTGTAAATTTTCCTTGGGAACGGCATTGTAGGATTTACTACCTGTTCCACATTCAATTAAGCTTTCTTTACAGTCCTCTAGGCCTGTGTGGTCTAGCCTTTGGTGGATCATCAGGCTGGTTCTTTTCCTGCATCCCTTGACTTATTTCTTTTGGGGTTCTATATTGTGTGTAGTGCAGATGTGCTGTGTACCTCTTTGACCAGATGTCCTGCTTGCTTGCCATTGCAGGGGATATAAAGGACCTTTCCAGGCCCATCATCCTTTATCAATGCCATTCATTTCTACTGTTTAGGGCACCTTTCAGTTTATAAATAGTCAGTTTATAAATAGTCAGCTGCCATTTTCAGCCAGCAACTTTAATGGCACAAATTGTTTGGGCAAAATAAATGCTGTTGTCCCTTGGGCAGACAGCCCCTGAGAAAAGCATGTTCTCTTGTCTAGGAGCCTGTGCTGTGCCCACTCCCTTTCCAAACATCCTGTCAGGCTCAGCACTGCTCTTTTTCTCTCCTAAATTATAGAATGTAGCCCTGTTATATAGAGAAATGAGTTTGTGCCTTCTCCCTTGGTATCTAGAAGATCTTTCCACCTTCAAGCTGAGCTACTGTGCCAGAGCTTCACATCCCAGAAACCTTCCCTTCTGCTGGTGTACAAAAGAGACAGAGCTGAGCTATTCTGCTCTGTGTTTCTGTGTCTTGCTTTGCTTTCAGCATCACTCTCTTCCTCTTTTTTTTCAGCTTGGCTACAGTATATTATAACACTGCAAGATGAATTAGGTCTCTGAAAGATATAGCTTTTAGGCTGTCTTCCACTGTCTTCTAATGACATCTTGGAGGCCTGACTACACGATGGGGATGGTCTAAACTATCCACAGAACAGAAGCACATAATAATCTGTAGCCTAGATTATTTGTTAAAACATGTCAGCTGAATCATTTCATGTAGGCGTTGAGTAAGTCCTGAAAGGTTGCCTGTAGAATACATAAATTTTACATAAATCATCACATTATTAAAACGAGCAACACAAGAGATGCACATCAACAAATGGATTAGCATCAGAAGCCTGTGGAGATACATTGACTTTAACATTTCTTCATATGTTCAAAGGATTGGTGCACAGTTATTCCCACTGCCACACATGGTATGTGCTGAATTGCAACAGAAATTAAAATGACCCTTAATATCATAACTTTCCTGGAAGGGGAGAAAAAATGGATGGACCAAAAGGACACTGTGTTTTAAATGATCAGGAATTGTCAGACAAAGTGCAACATGCTGCTGTAGAGTAAGTGAAAGCATGTTCTTTTCACATGAAAATTCCAGTCACCACTTTCTTTTCTTTGCATTTTAACTAGAGGCTGGTCTCAAGGGGTGAAATCCTGGTCTGACTATAGTTGGAAAGAAAATGCTCAATGTCTTCCATGGGGATAGTTTTTCTCTTCATGGTCTTTAATGGACATTGCAGATCATATCCAGTTTCTGCTTTTTCAGAAGAGAATGCTTCAGACAACTTTGTAAATCATTAAGTATCTTTCAAATTCACACCCCATTAGCTGCAGATCCAGCCATCATAGGGCAACTGAAAACAGAAGAGCCAAAATCATTAGTGGTTTTAAAAGGACCTGACATAATTTTTCTTTTTGGCATACTCTCTGTTTGGCACATACCATATGGAGAAAAACAATGCACACAGCTTTTCCTCATTACAATAAGTAATTTAAAGGCACCATAGATGTTGCTTTACATTGTCTCCTGTGGCTAAGCATATTTTTTTGTTGTTTATTCTAATAGTCAATACTATATTTACAGATTTTTTTTCTTGTTCTTCTGGCAAGAAACACTTGCAATTTCAACAGTTTTTTTTTTTTTTTTTTTTACTTCTTAATGGAAAGTCAGTTTGGTTTTGGAAATATTTATTCTACAAGTCAGCTAGTAATTTATCATCCAATTCCACAACCTTTTCAAGAAGTGTTGCTTGCAGAAAATGATCAAAACTTGCTCTTGAGAACCAACGTAAGGATGTGGGGCATGTTGCTGGTCCAGGTGAAAAACCTATTGGATTGAATGGCCTTTTCTACTATTTAAACCCTGGCGCAGCACCAGCCTTCTCCAAAAGGCTCCAATCTCTGCAGATAAGTGAGAAGGAATGGAAAACATGTTAGATGGCTCAGCTTACAGGTTTTAAAAAAGAAATGAACCTTTTTATAAGACTGAGGGTGAGAAGTGGAAAGAAGAAGGGGAGAGAATACGTTTGTTTCCTGCACTGAAGAACACGGATTGATAGTTTCTTATCTGTATTTGTTCAGCCAATTTATATAGGTCTCTTCTCATGTGTGGCACTAAAACATAGGCCAGATATAGCAAGAAATTGACTTTATTAAAGAGAAATAAATAAAATGTGAATTTATTTTGTCTCTGTAATTACACAGGCCAGAAATGAAAATCAAAAATAATCTAAGTTGGTTGCATGGAAACTTCCTATATGTTTTTGATTACATTGTGTTGACAGCTCTTCAGATTATACTGCTTCTGGTGCCAATTTACATTGAATTTACAAAAAGAGTTTATGAGGTACTGTCTCTTCTCTGAGCTGGGGATTTCATACATTTTCATTATGGACACTGCATTTTGACAGAAGTATTGTCTCTTGGAGAAGCTCCATTCTCTTTTTGAAGCTCACATAATTTTTTTGGTACAGCTATAAAACAACATTATGTTCCTCATTGCTTCACTAAACAAGCTGTCAGTTCTATTTTCTTTCCTTCATCCATTTTTTTTCTGTCCTTTTGCCTCCTGACACACATTTCTGCATTAACTGATTCTCCCTATGTTCATTGTCCCCCCTCCCTGTGTAACTTTTTTCCTCCTCACTTGGCTATATTACTATTTTTCTCTCTCTCCTATTCTGTCCTGAGACAGGTTTTTCTTCTGGGCATTGCTGTTATGCTGGTGGCTATTTTCCTTTTCTAAGCTGCAAAGCCAAACTAGCAGCCCTTTTTTGGGGGTGAAGGGAAGGGAGGTCACAGGTCTCCCCACAAAAATAAATGCAAAAATTGCCAAGAAATTGTGAGTTTGGAAATGCTACCGGGGGACTGTTTTCCTTTGTGGAACTGCATGATGTGAGGATGAAAAGTTTGTCGCTGTGCAGACTGCGATCACTTACTGTGTTTTGTCTTGTTTGCACAGAATGGTCCTGGCCTGTGACAGCAGCTCCCTAAATACCATGACAAAATACATGCATCTTTATTACGAATGCATTAGGTTGAGTAGGGTTTTAGCAAAATATTTGAAACAGTAACTCAGAAAATTAGAACACTGGGTCCAGTCCTAGATAGCAAGTGACATATGAAATAACATTGTTAAAGAAAATGCTTTAGTTCATACGTTGTTAGTGGAAGAAAGGTATGATATTTGAAACTGCCAGAGGTATGACTTTCTGCCCTCTAGGTATGTTTAAGAAGGCAAGAGATTTCTCTGGAACCCTTCAGGAACATCTGCCTCTCCATTGACTATAACATTCAGGCTCATACTTGGAGGACTGCTTCATCAGGCCCTTACAATTAGATACGTAAGCCAGGGATGAAAGTCAAAAGTTTTGATATGAGCTGGGTTTTCAAATGTATTTCATACTATGGTTGGGTATAAATACACTCTGAAACACTCTCAGTGTAGTATAGAGGTCTCCAATTTATAAGCAGTTTCAGTTCAACAGTCCATGAGACTTATTCTTTTCTGCCTTAATGTACCCACTGAATTTATTTTCCTGCTTTCTAACATAACAAAAAATATTCATTAGTCATCTTGGACCTTTTGCATAGCACTGACTTACTCCGGGTATTAACTTTATTCTAATAATATTCTTCTCCCCACCCCATCAGCTCAGAGTCTCACAGCTGGAATATCTTGCACATTTGCACACACATAAAGCAATACTTATGTACTTTATAGCTAATCCAGGGGTCCTAGGAACCAAGGTTTTTCTGAAAGCTTGCAATTCAAATGAGGAAATGCCAGCTTGATTTGCATTTTCTATAGAACCAACATAATCCAAGATTAAGTAAAATCAATTTAGCAAGATTTTTAATACCTGCTGGGCTTAAAATGTTTTTACGTACTATTTATGGTTGACTGACTCCTATCAATGGATATTTCTAGTCTATTTACAATATAAAAAAAACTTCTTTGTATGTATCCCTAATAATGCATAATATTATATAGCTTAAATCCAGCTGGTTTTATATATAATTTCATCAAATAAAATGGACTTAAAGCTCAGAGGCTGCTGTAAAAGCATGGTTTTATTCAGCCTTACAAATGAAAAGTTCTAGAGATTCAGTGTCAAGAAATATACATAATTTGTTTGAGAAGTATACGTCCAGAAAAAGGTTACCTCTAAGGCCATGAAAGAAGCTTTAAGCTGCCTGGCTTTAATCTGCTGGATGACAAATGTCTCTTGCATTCTCATATCAGTTTCATGTGGAAACTACATCATATTATTCCTGTTAATGGCAGGCTTCGCTTTTTTTTTTTTTTTTTTATGTAATGGGAGGATTCTTCCTCTGCTCTCACTGTTTTTCCAGTGAAATAGCTACTAATATCCTAGATGCAAAAAAAAGCAACAACCCTTCTAGATACCGAGCATGTCATATCCAAATGGGGAAAAGGAAGGGAAAACAAAAGGAGAAAGAAAAGGAGAGACTGGGAAGTCAGTTAAAAAGTATTATTAGAAAAATGTAGATAATAAGGTACATACGAATTATTTACATGAAATCAGAACTTTGCATTTACCTACATGACCATGAAAATCAGTATTGACTGGGAAAGAATTGCTTCAAATCTAAGCTTTACTGAAAACAGACAGTGATTCTGAGAACTGCTGTCAAGGTGAAGCTTTTCTTGGGATAACATCCATGACAGACAAGAGCAAGTTGGGAAGCCCAGCCCTGGAAAATTCTCCATGATGCAAAAGCCAAACTGAACAGCAAAGTGACCAACATAGACCAGAAGGCTTCCTATGAAATGTAAAAGGCCAAGGGTGTTTTAGTGAAATTGGATCTTCTCTGGATTTTAGACATGAACTATCACAAATATTTGGATAGCAAGAATTCAACTGGTAAAGAAAGAAAAAGACCATAATTTACATTTAAGTTCAGATATTTTACAAGAAAATGGACCAGAGGGATAACTTGAGAAAGACATTATTAATCAGAGTTTTATAACTTGTTTGCAACCTACAGATCTCCCTGTCTCAGTTCAAGTAGAAAAAAGACTCTCTATTATCAAATGGCTGGGGTGACAGAAGATGCTCTAATGGATGGATTCTATGCCATAATTGCTCAAGATGTGTTATGCAAAGATCTGGGATGTCATAGTGAATCTGGAGAACTGCAGAAGACTTGTGAAAGCTTAGGGAACCTCTGACATTTGACTGGCCTCTGTGTCTCCACAGCCTCAGGAAACCTTTAGTTCAATAATTCCTAGAGATTGGACTGGCAAATTTATACCATCTATGGATCAGAGGCCAACCTATTGCAAAAACTTTAGCTGTTGTGCTCGTGACTGAGTGTGAGGTGGTGATCCATAAATACTTCTTATATGGATTTCCAGAGATGGACTGTAAGACCTCAGAGCTCTAGACTTTCAACC